>NW_020950062.1:6430421-6604491 GCF_900497805.2 Vombatus ursinus | reverse complement strand
TGTGTGTGTGTGTGTGTGTGTGTGTGTGTGTGTGTGTGTGTGTGTGTATGTATGCGTATGCATGTGTGTAAAATGAACCTTTAATAAAATTAAGGTCTTTTGAACATTCCTGATGAAAGTTGCAGAGAAACTCTGAAGTGCGAATATAGGAGTCAAAAGAAATACAAAAAGGTACACATGAGCGAACTATCATAAGAAAATGCATAAAGATAAGCTGTTTCCATTCTAATATGGAGATATGAGACATGTCCCCTTAGAACACTATTATTATCAGGGGTCATAGAGGGATTCTAATTAGACATAGGCCCTGATAGTGGTTTCATTATATTTCGTTGATCTTAAAAGAAGACTGGAAAGGGAGAGAAAGAAGAATACACTTGTTGGGGTAGGGGTGGAGGAAGGGATAAAAACGATGGAGAAAAAGATCTCACATAACTGAGGGATATAAGTAGCTATCTATACAAGCAAGGAGCAAGTTGGGGGAAGTGGTTAACATTCCCATCTGGGCTGATCAAAGGAGGGAAAAATACACATACAAACAGTTGGATATAGAAATATATTTCATTTAACAAGGAAATATCAGGGAAATGGGAGAAGGAGAAAAGGAAGAGGAAGAATAAAAGAAAGGGAAAGAGAGAAAAAAGGGAGTACGAAGGTGAATAGATTAAGGGAGAAAGTAGTTCTCAGCAAAACAAACTCTAATTAAGGATGCACAAAAATATTTATAACAGTGCTTTTAGTGGTGGCAAAGAATTGGAAAATGAAGGGGTACACACTAATTGAGGAATGGCTGAATAAACTATGATAAATAAGTGTGATGGAATGCTATTGTATGGTAAGAAATGATGAACAGGATGGTTTCCCAGAAACCTTGGAAGACTTTTATGAACTTACATAGAGTAAGATGAGAAGAATTAAGAGAATGGCTAATATAGTGACAACAATATAGAAAAGACAAGCAACTTTGAAGGTCCTAGGAATTGTGATCAATATAATGACCAACTCCAGGGGACTCATGTCTAAACGTGCTATCCACCTCCTGAAAGAAGTGACAGACTCAAAGTGAGACATATTCTTTTGGACACGGCCCATGAAAGACTTTGTTTTGCTTGACTATTCATGTTTATAAGAGATGTTTTGTTTTTTTTCTTTCTTTCTTAACTGGGGTGGTGGTGGTAGCAGAGAGGCATGAGAGGGACAGAAGGCAAACTTCTGCTTAGAAAATAAAATTTTATATGGTCAAAGCATATGAACAGGCAGTTTTCAGAAAAAGAAATAAAAGCTATCTCTATAGGCATATGAAAAAAATGCTGTAAAACACTATGGATTAGAGAATGCACATTAAAACAACTCTGAGGTGTCACCGCACACCTATCCAATTGCCTAATATGACAAAAAAGGAAAATATAGATGCTAGAGGGGATGTGGGAAAAGTGGGACACTAACGCACTGTTGGTGGAGTTGTGAACTGATCCAACCATTCCGGAGAGCAATTAAATAAATAATAAAACTGTGTATACCCTTTGATCCAACAACACTACTGCTAGGTTAATATTCTCAAAACATCAAAATTGGGGGGGGGAGGACCTATTTGTACAAAAATCTTTATAGCAGCTCTCTTTGTGGTGGCTAAGAATTAGAAATTGAAGGGATGTCTGTCAATTGGGGAATGGCTAAACAAGCTGTGGTATATGATTATGATAGAATATTATTGTGCTATAAGAAATGACAAGCAGGATGATTTCTGAAAAACCTGGGAAGACTTATATGAAATGATGCAAGGACTAATGATGAAGCATATTACCTGCCTCCAGAAAAAGAACTGATATTGTTTGAATATAGACTGAAGCATGTTATTTTTCACTTTCTTTCATTCTTTTTCTTTTATTTGGATCTTCTTGTATAAAATGCCTAATATGGAAATGTTTTACATGATTGCGCATGTATAACCTGTACCTGATTGCTTACTGTCTCGGGGGGGAGGACAGTATTTGGAACTCAAAACATTGAGGTTTTTAAACCTCAATTAAAAATTGAGGTTTTAAAAATGTTAAAAAATGTTTTTATATGTAATTGGAAGAAAAAATAAAATTTTATTTAAAAAATAAGTTTTTCTCAGAATTTAGAATATATGCAGTAAATAAAACTAGTAGGTTTCTTGGCTATTATGATGTACAAAGAACACTGTCTGGTCTTGGAACTGGGATCAGAAGACTTGAGTTTCAGTTTTGGCTTTAACTGCTTTTTATCTTCAGTATACCACTTAAACTTCTCTGAATTTCTGCTTTTTCATCTCTAAAATGGGAATAAAAATTACTAACGCTAATCCACTTCTCAGATTTGCTCTAAGTACTCTATTAACCTTAACACACTATATAAATATTAATCATCCAGATTCTTCAGGAGCTAACTCTCATCCAGTCTGCATACAATCATGGGATTTAGAGATAAACCTGCTAATTTTACAGAAGAGAAACTGAGGCCCTAAGGCTTTCTCACTAGGGAAAGGTAGTACTTTACTCAGTAAAAAGCTGAGTTGCATTTCAAACTTAGGTCTCCTGATTCTCTAAATTTAGTAATCTTTCTACTATACCATGTTCTCTCTCGTGAGAAATCATGCTGAGGATATAGAATTGAACATATGAAAAAGACTTCATTGTTTTATATTGTGGAATGGGAAACAGCGGCTGTGGCACTGAGTCACTGACCTCAAGTTCTATGTTTCAGCCATAAAATTCATAATTACCTTACTTGGGGATGACAAAACTTCCACGGCTCACTTGCCATCTCTTTGAAATATGGATGTTTTTAAGTATGAAGTGTAAACTCTGCTCAACTGGAATATGAAAAAATGAGCCATTTATGAGGTTGGTATGCTTGCTCACAGTACACAGTTCATTCAAGGTTGACCTGCACTTGACTAGTGATGCTGAAGGACGCCTCAAGTTCCAGAAACTCTAGCCAACAACAGACCTAACTCTTCTCTCCTTGTCAACTAAATGCCAATAAGCAAGACTTAATTAAACTGAGCAATGAGCTCATCATTACCCAATAGCTCTTCCTTTGCCAGGAGCCAATAGGTGGGCAGCACTCTCCACTAAAAAAGAGCTCCTTGACCCTCCTCTCTCATTTATTCTTTTGCTTGGCAAAAATTCATTCAATTCATAGTCCCCTCAAATGGGGCTTTTTTTTTTAGAGGTCAAGGTAAACTCCCAACTTTTTTTCCAGGGAGGAGGTTTTCTAACTGGGGTAAGAATAGGAATTTTCCTCTTTCTGCTGCCTGTGAACACACTGGGTAGTTTCCTGCTTTGTGACATGGCAATGTTTTCAGGTCCTGCTCTCTCCATCATCTGAATTCAGGTTTTTAAAGAATGAGTCATCTGAGTAGGCTCATCTTGAAATCTGTAATTCATCTGCAATCAGCACATTTAGAATCAGATTTATTAAGGAAACTTGTTTTTCACAATGGAGTTCAAAGAGACAAAACTACACCTCCCCACAGGACACTTCCCACTTCTCTGGATACAGGCTATTTTCACCATTTTTCATTTGAGTGCGAAAACACAAAGAAGACATTCAGTACCTATGTTTTATGGGAATGACCACATTGTCATAGTAAGGACCTGATTTTGTTTTTCTTTTCCTCTTTCAGAATTTTCTGGAAACTGTATTTGATGACACAGACTGAAAGAATAAAGTCACCCTCATAACTGGGAGCCATAAGACTTGGGTAACTCTCAATTGGCAGAGTATTTTTTGGTATCTGATTTCATGAAGCCAGTGTGGTATTGTGCAAAGTACACTAGCTTTGAAGGTAGAAGTTCTAGGTTCAAATCCTACCTCCAAAACTTAATGTCTGTGTGATCTTGGGCAAATCACTTTACCTCCCTGAGGCTCAATTTCCTCATCGATAGAAGGAGAGATTTGGAGTAGGTAGTTGCTTTCAAGATTCTTTTAGCTCTAGAATTGTTTTTTAAAGACCAGAGTTGATAGATTTCCATCTAATCTGACTCCCCCATTTTACAGATAAGGAACCTGAAGCACAGAACGCTAATAATGTGCCTAAATTCTCCTATGTAATAAATAACAGAGTTGGAATGTGAATACACATTTTCTGTCATTAAACCCTTCACTCTTCCCACTGCATCATGTAGCCTCACTTTAAAATGCCAAGGTTTTATGTTATGGTTTACCTAATAACTGTGTAAAAAGAGATTTTGTAGTATTAGGGTTTTGAAACAGAAAAGATTCTTCTTCTGGGTAAGACGGACATGTGAAAGGTACCAAAGGGCCCAAGTCTCCCACTTTCACCCCAGCAATGACCTAAAAAGATCCCTAATTGAACAATGACTAAAAATCCATATAGAAACTTTAGTAAGCTCCTTCACCCAGTCTAGGACTGAACAAAAAGATAACCAGAAGCTACAGACACTAGAATAGAGATATTGCCAAAGAAGCCAGTGTATATGTAGGAAAACAGGTCAGACATCCTCAGCCAGTTTCTTGGAAGCACTCTGATGGAGAAAAAGGGATGGGTGTTGTACTTTGTTCTCAAAGAGGACCAAAACGGTATCACTTGGCGATGTCTTTTGACTCATGCATCAGCTGGATTTAAGTGAGGCAGAGTAGTGTGAGGTTGTCATTCTCACTCTCTTCCAGAGTCATTGAAGTCCATCAAAGACAAAAGTTAAGATTACTGGCAATGGCTTGGGATGCAGTGTATTATCTTGGTGTCGAATCAATGTTGAATCAAGCTCTAAGCACTCCACAGTACCTGCTTCCGTCGCTTTCATGGCCGCTGAAACAAATTGTTCTCATCTACCCATTTCACCAGAGGATGTCTTCACATACTTGGAATAGACATCCCCACCCCCAACTCACTGATGGGTTTAAGAACCATTGGTTATCTTTGGTTATCTTCAAGGTTATCCCTCAGAAAGGACAAAAGACCACCCAACGTCCTGATCAGGGGTTAGAAATCACAGACTCTGACTGGGTACAGCGCTGTTATTCCAGATATACCAAGGGAAATGGAAGACAATAGTAAGAACCCAGGAAAAAGACGTCAGGATGAAACAGAGCCTATTTCATCCTAGAATGTAGAGGTGGGGAGAGAGTCTAGTCCTGGAACTAAATCCCAAGTCAAGAACTGAAGAAGTCAAGAAACAGAAGAAGACAGAAAACACTATGAATGATATATTAGGAGTTAAGAATCATCCAAGAGGAAGAGATTCTTTCAGAAAAGAGAATAAGATCATAATAAATAAGAGGAGAGCTTCAGATAAAAACGTGTTTTGGCTACAAAGACTATAAAAGTACTTGGAAAAATTCAGCAAGATATTATAAACAAAAGAAAAGCTATGAAGAAAAGAGTTAGAAGGATAATTAATACTTTAGAATAAAAGGTGATAAGCCTTACCTAAGAAACAGATTCCCTGAAAAACTAGAATGGTCCAAAGAAATCAATGACTCCATGATACAACATGAAATATTAGAACACAATCACAGGATTGAAATAAAATAGAAGACAATAAGATATCTCCTTTTAAAATCATCTGACCTGGAAAACAAGTAAAGGCACTAGAATTTCATTTTTCTTTTCTTTTTTTTTTATTACAGGTGAGTGGGAAGGACATAAATAATAATTGAAAAAATGAAATTAAAAAAGAAAAGAAGTCAAGGAAAGAGTCTAAGAATTATACTACTTCTAAACCATAACTAAAAAGAAAGCATTTATACCATATTTCAAGTAATTATAAAGTAAAACAACCCAGCTCTTTGTGAACCAAAGGGACAAGTGAAAATAGAATCTATTGGTCACTTCCTGAAAAAGAAAAAGTCTTAGAAATGTCATAATGAAAATCCAGAGGTTCAAGGTCAAAGAATAAATATTGCAAGCAGTCAGGAACACAGAAGACTTGGTAGTACCATGATAAAGGAGAAGAGAACTTGGAATACAATATTTTAAAAGGCAAAAGATAAAACCAAGGATAACTTGCCCTGTAAAACTAACTATAATCCTGAAGGCTGAAAATGGATCTTTAATGGGAGAGGGAACTTTCAAGCATTCCTGATAAAAAGACAAGAACTGATTAGAATTTTAAAATGCAAACAAAGCAATGAAGAAACTAGACAGGAAAATCCATTTAAGTACTTGTAAGGGGATACAGAATTATAAAGTGCTTAAATTTTAATTAATTCATTTATATGTTTATTATTAACCTAACCAATACCAAATAAAATGGACATTTCCATATACATAACGAAATAAAAAAGAGGATTATATATGAAAATGTAGATTTCTGTTATATAAAGTTTAGCTTTTAAATATATATATATTATATATAATCAATTCACATATAACATTTAAAATTATTCTGCTTATCTGTGATTCTGGCTTTCCTTTTGTCTTCTTCTATGCACTTAAAATGTTTCATTGATCATATTTTCTTTCTTTCTAGGGGAGCTACACCATCCTTAACTGCCTTTTTTTCCTTCCCTCTCCCCAAAAAGAAAAACAAAACCCTTTTAACAAGTATGCAAAGGCAAACAAAACAAATCCGTATATTGGCCATTTCCAAAAATGAATGTCTTATCATCTTGAATGTCAACATCTTGAGTTCATTATCTCTTTGTTAGGAGGTGGGTAGGAGCTCACATTCTAATAGTGAGGAAGAAACAAGTGTCCCTTCAGAACTTTAATATTTTTAAGAGTCATAAAGGGAGTTATAAAAGACAAACAGATGGCCTGGAGATGTTTTGGTTCTATTTTGATACTTAAGATATGAAAGCAAAAGGAGAGAAAAGGGAATATACTAGAGAAAAGAAGAGGAGGAAGGGGAAGGAACTTTCTCACATTATTGGTGTGTGTGAGATGAAGAGTATATAAATATGGAAAAAAGAGTACAGGCATGGCATGAACCTCACTTTCTTGTGAACAGGACAAAGGAAGATCGAATGCTCACATACTTAAATAACTTAACATAACAACATATTTAAATAAACAATGTATGGTGTAGAAATACATTAAACTTGAAAGGGAATTAGGTCAAGACAAGGAGAGGGAATTTATAAAAGAGAAAATAGGGTCAATGAGAAATAAATCATAAATAAAATTATCTCCAGTACAAGACGGTAGATGGTGAAGGAAAGAAAGTCCCTGGATTTGGGAGCTGGGCAAGAGGTAGAGAAGATAATACAGTCTCACTTATAGAACACTAGTGTCAAGTATACTCTTCTTTCACTTTTTTCTTTGTAAAGAGGAAGGAAGAATTCAGAAATAGAGGAAAGCATATGTGGATAGGATGGAGAAAAACACACAATTGACAATCACAATCCTGAATGTTAAGGGGATTTGTTTACCTATAAAATAGAAGAGGATAGTTGAGTAGATGAGAAAGCAAAATCTAACAATACGTGGTTTATGAGAAACAGACTTGTAACATAAATATTGATAATTATAAGGGACCAGAGCAAAATTTATAGTGCTTCAAGTGAACTTAGAAAAGCAGGGCTAGCAATCATGATTCTAGACAAAGTAACAAATATACATGATCAAAAGAGATAGAGAAATCATGTTATGCTTAAAGGCATCATAGTTAATAAATTAATATAATACTTAAAAACATAAGAACCCAATGATATAATGAATAAATAGTTAAAGGAAAAGTGTATATATGTATACATACATACATATATACATATATGTATATATATACATATATGCAATCTAAATCAAAAGGATAAAGAGAAATGGAATAGCTCTCACAGTCAATAAAAGAATGAGAAAAACAGTACTGGGGTATAATCTAAAAAAATGACAGAATGATATCTGTTTGAATCCAACATAAACCATCCAACATCACAGTAATATAAGTTTATTCTTCAATCCCTGGTGCTAAAGAGGCCAAAGTCGATCTGTTCTATGGAGACCTACAGCATCTTCTAGAAATAACATCTTTTTTTGATCCCAATCCTAAAGAAGGGCAATGCCAAGGAATGTTCAAATTACTGAACAATTCTGCTCATTTCACATGCCAGCAAAGTTATATTTAAGATTCTTCAAGCTAGGCTTCAGGAATATATCATCTCAGAATTATCAGAGGAGCAGTCTGGTTTTCAAAGTGGCACAGGAACTAGAGACCAAATTGCCGACATTTGCTATATTATGGATAAAGCAAGGTAGTTCAGAAAAAAAATCTACTTCTGCTTCATTGACTACACTAAAGTTTTGACTATGTCGATCATAACAAAATGTAGCAAGTCTTCCAAGAGATGGGAGTATCAGATCATCTTACTTGTCTCTTGAGGTATCTGTTTGAGGGCCAAAAAGCAACAACTAGAACAGAACATGAAACAACTGACTGGTTTAAGATTGGAAAAGAAGTTCAAGACTGTATATTGTCATTTATTTAACTTATATGCAGAATACATCATGTGAAATTTCAGGCTAGATGAATCAAAGTCAGAATTAACATTGCTGGGAGAAAAATGAACAATCTCAGATAAGCAGATGATATTACTCTGGTGGCAGAAAGTGAAGAGAAGGGGTATTGCTGGGTCAAAGGGTATGCACAGTTTTCTAGCTCTTTGGGCATAGTTCCAAATTGCTCTCCAGAATGTTTGGATCATTTCACAAGTCCATCCAACAATGCATTAGTGTTCCAATTTTCCCATATCTTCTCCAACATTTATCATTTTCCTGTTTTGTCATGTTAGCCAATCTGATAGGTGTGATGTGGTACCTCAGAGTTGTTTTGATTTGCATTTCTCTGATCAATAGTGATTTAGAGCATTTTTTCATATGACTATATAGACAGCTTTAATTTCTTCATCTGAAACCTGCCTGTTCATATCCTTTGACCATTTATCAATTGGAGAATGACTTGTATACCTATAAATTTGACTCAGTTCTCTATATGTTTTAGAAATGAGGCCTTTATCAGAGACACTAGCTGTAAAAAATTATCTCCCAGTTTTCTGTTTCCCTTCTAATCTTGGTTGCATTGGCTTTGTTTATGCAAAAACTTTTCAATTTAATGTAATCAAAATCATCTATTTTGCATTTCATAATGTCCTCTGTCTCCTGTTTGGTCATAAATTCTTCCCTTTTCCATAGATCTGACAGGTAAATTATTCCTTGCTCTCCTAGTTTGCTTATAGTATCAGCCTTTATATCTAAATCATATTGGTCTAGCCTAGTTTCTGCCACACTATTTTCCAGTTTTCCTTGCAGTTGTTGTTAAATAGTGAGTTCTTATTCTAGAAGCTGGAGTCTTTGGATTTATCAAACAGTAAATTATTATAATCATTAACTATTGTTTCTTGCATGCCTAACCTATTTCACTGATCTGTCACTCTATTTTTTAGTAAGTACCAAGTAGTTTTGATGAGTTTGATGACTGTTGCTTTATAATATAATTTAAGATATATATGTATCTTAAATTATATATATATATTTATAATATAATTTAAGATCTGGTACAGGTAGACCACCTTCCCTTGCATTTCTTTTCATTAATTCCTTTGATATTCTGGACCTTTTGTTCTTTCAGATGAATTATTTTTTTCTAGCTCTATAAAATAATTATTTGGTAGTTTGATTGGTATGGCACTGAATAAATAAATTAATTTAGGTAGAATTGTCATTTTTATTATATTAGCTTGGCCTACCCATGAGCAACTGATATTTTTCCAATTATTTAGATCTGACTTTATTTATGCGAAAAGTGCTTTGTAATTGTGTTCGTATAATTCCTGGGTTTCTTTTAGCAGGTAGACTTCCAAATGTTTTATAATATCTACAGTAACTTTAAATGGTCCTCTCTCAATTCTTCAACCTCTCCCTACCTACTGGCTCCTTCCTTACTATTTTCATATATGTCCAAATCTCTTCCATCCTTAACAAAAACTTTCACTAGACACTACCACCCCTTAAGTTTTCATCCTACACTTCATTTCCATTTTTTAGCCACATTTCTTGAAAAAGTTGTCTATACTTGCTGCCTCCACTACTTTCACTTTTTTGCAATTTGGCTTTTGATCTCATCACTCAACCGAAACTACTCTATCCAAAGTTACCAATGATTTCTTCAATGATAAATCTGATAGTCTTTTCTCAATCTTAATCCTTCTCAAGTGGTCTACTGAATTTTTTTTTTCTAGGCAATTGGGGTTAAGTGACTTGCCCAGGGTCACACAGATAGTAAGTGTCAAGTGTTTTGGTCTGAGGCTGGATTTGAACTCAGGTCCTCCTGACTTCAGAGCCGGTGCTCTATCCACTGCGCCACCTAGCTGTCCCTGGTCTACTGCATTTGACACTGCTAACCATCCTCCCCTTGTGAATACTCTCTACTGTCTGGATTTTTGTGATACTACTCTCTTCTGCTTTTCTTCCTATTTGTCTGACTGCTCCTTTTAAATATTCTTTGCTGGCTTATCAACCACATCATGCCCCCTAAATGTGGGTGTTCATAAGTTTCTGTCCTGAGTCTTCTCTTCTACATATAACTATATATCCAGCCACGTCTTTCTCCCAGTGATAAGAGTTGTCAAAAAAAAAAAAAAAAGGAAAGAGGACTGGTCCTGGATTCAGGAAGAGCCAAATTCAAATCTGGCCTTCAACACTTGACACTTACTAGCTGTGTGACCTGGGCAAGTCACTTCATCCCATTGCCTCACAAAAAACAAAATAAAATAAGGGAGGCAGAGATGTGTAAAGAGTACATTCTTGGGGCAGCTAGGTGGTGTGGTGGATAGAGCACCGGCCTTGAAGTCAGGAGGACCTGAGTTCAAATGCGACCTCAGACCAAACACTTGACACTTACTAGCTGTGTGACCCTGGGCAAGTCACTTAACCTCAATTGCCTTAAAAAAAAAAAAAAAAGAGTACATTCTAGGCATAGAGGATGACCAGAGAAAAGGAACCAAGGTGACAGATGGAGTGTTGTGTGTAAGGAAAAGAGAAGACAATCTAGCTGGATTGAAGAGTATAGTGGGAGTAATAATATCCTATAAAGCTAGAAAGGTAGGCTGAGGCAATTGATTAGGTATGCAGAATGAGGGAAAGGGAGGATAATGCTGAAGTTTTGTACCTGAGACCCGGGAAGGAAGCTATCAATAGAAATAGAGAAGTTTGGAAGATAGAGTTTAGGGATAAAGATAATGGGTTCCATTTTAGATACAATGAGTTTAACACGTCCCCAGGATAAACAGTTTGAATGTCCAGAAGACAGTTGATGAGCTGGTTTTGAAACTTGGGAAAAAGCAAACTGCAAAAGAGATTCATTATTTCATATGCAATCCTTTTTTTATGTTCTACTTTTATGTGAGGTATATTTTATTTTAATTTTTAATTTTAATATTTGATATTTTTATTTGATGTATGTTAAATTCAGAATAAAAAAAAGAAACAAAAGAGACCTAAGAGAACATCTGGCTCCAGCCCCTACTTCTGCAGATGAGGGCCCAGGAGGTTAAGTCATTTGCTTAAGGTTACATAGGAGCACAAGTGGATTTTGAATCTAGTATAGTCCTTCCAAATGCTGTGCTATTTCTATTACAGCATTTGTCTTGCTGGGTCTCTCTCATGCCTTTGCAAATCCTGGTATGGCTGCCAGGTACAAGATCTAGACTTAGTTATAACTAGCTCTCAATTAATGTGGATTGGATTATCTAATCTGTAAATAACCAACTCCAGTTCTTTCTCCCTGGCAACATGCCCCCTCTCTTAGTACCCTGATCCTTAACATCTTCATCAGCTACCAGTACACATTAAAGAACATAAAATAAAAGTTTAATCACTTAATTTGCTGTTTTTGAGTTGCCCTGATTTAAAAAAAAATAGTCTGAAACATAGAGATGAGTTGAAACTAATCACTAAAGTAATTTTAGAATGACAAGTGGATTTTAATGATCTCTTTTATCCTTGATGCATTTGTCTAGTTAATTGACAGTCTATCTGTATTTCTTACCTTTAAACAAATGAGATGATGTGATGTGAATGCCAAGGAGGCACTCAGGAACCCAGATATAAGAACATCGAGATTCTATTCCTGGCTCTGTCATTCATGAGCTTTGGGGCCTTAGACAAGTATCTTTATTTCTCTGGGCCTCAGTTTCTTCATCGATAAAACAGGGATACCACCTGCCAAGTTTACCTTATAAGCTCGCTTTTCAATGCACTTTGAAAAGTAGCAAGGGCTACATAGGGCAATGGTATTATTTTACAGCATAACTTCTACAAAGAATAGCAATTGGCTTTCCTTAATGCTCTGCTATGAGAAGTCAGTGGTTAGTAATTACTCTATGGTTGTAAACTGTTTTCAGGAAAGGTGAATTAGCTTTCTATTATTCATTGGAGTGGATGGCAGAAAGGACACCCAGTCTTTTGGTTGTACAATTGAAGAGTTCAGCTTATCCTGATTATTAGTTCTTGCTCAGAAAAGAGCTGGTTCATTGCTTACTATACAGAGCTCCAGTGGTATGGAAGTGTGTGCTGGCTCTCATGAGCTGAATGTTAAAGCTTCAGTGTGAGCATTTAAACCTTGGAAATTGGCAAACACTACAAATCATGGTTTTATTAGTTGTTTTATTGATTATTCAGATTTGAGAAAATTGTGCAGACCACGTTAATAATGCAAATTAAACTTACAAGTGCATCAAATATTCATTTTTGAGAGCCAGTTGTTAAACATTTACCAGTACACCAGTGGGTATGTGCACATAAGAAAGCATCAAAACCAAGTGTACTCTTGCAGTTTTCCATTCCAAAATTATTAACATCATCTTACAAATTTGCATACATACAACTTTTACGTCTTAGAAGGAACCCCAGAATGTACCTAGTCCAATCTAAACTGAAGCATGAATCCACACTATAAAACCTTTAACAGCTTCCTCTTGAACCCCTCCAGGATTGAAGAATGTACCAGTACATTTTAAAGAAATTCTTCCTCATATTAAGTGGTAAACCCTTCCCCATAATTTCCAACCATTGTTCCTTGTTCTCTCCACCCTCTAGGCTACTCATTTCCTGCTTTTTTAATCAATCCTTGTTATGGTAAGCCTAGATGACTTTTTGTTTTATTTTGTTTATTAAAGTCTGACTTATTATGAAATGGAAAGGCTTATCTTTCAGAGAGCTGGTCTTTGAACTGAGGTAGTATCCAGAAAAAAACAAAACAAAACCCTCTAAAACCAACACCCATATAAATGAGATTCTTGGTAAAAAGACAGGGTAAATGATTTATTGGGGCACTGTGTCCCTATTTTTTATAATGACCAAATAAATCTAACTGATTAGAAGCAAGGGCCACACCTACAGGAGCCTTGTGTTATTTATTACTTATAATAGAAAGTGAAGAAGCAGGAGCTATTTACCACAATGGTCAGAGGGCTTTAGAAACCCTTGGGTTCAGACTCTACCTGTAAGACAAGCTAGTTGCGTGACTTTAGGCAAAACCCTAAATCTGTCAGTGCCCTAGGCGTCTAAGATTTTGTTACTGACAAGTTATAAATTATTTGCCAATAACTCCCAACATCAATTAAATCACAGGTCCAGACCAAAACCAAAATACTAAACTACATAAAAATAAAACAAAACAGTCTGCCCCACCCAAATCAGGGAGCTCACAAGAGATGTTTTAAAATGTCTTCACGTTTTTCTATTTAGATCTCTACTAATGCAACACCCCTATTTTTTCAGTCCTAGGATTTCAGTATATTTGGTGGGAGGGGGAGTCCTCCAGGTAGCTCTCCTTTAAATGGCTTTCTTGTATTTTTACATTACAATGATATTCACATGCATAGACAACTTAGAACTAATTCTGTTACTACTATTTAAAAATTATCCTTGTTATTTCTTTATTAATGTTAACAACAATAATTACAAGAGAAAGAATAGCATTAGAGATAAAAAGCCAGTCTTGGAGCCAGGAAACCTAACTCTGACATATTATTAGCTGTAGGACCTAGGACAAATCATTTAACCTCTCAGTGCTCTAGGTAGTGGCTCTTTAAGATGATAAGTTACAGGGGGTGGCTAGGTGGGGCAGTGGATAGAGCCCTGGCCCTGGAGTCAGGAGGATCTAAGTTCAAAGTTGACCTCAGATACTTACTATCTTTGTGGCTCTGGGCAAGTCATTTAACCCTGACTACCTCAAAAAAAAAAAAAAAAAAAAAAAAAAAAAAAAAAAGAAAAGAAAAGAAAAGAAAAGAAAAGAAAAAAGAAAAAAAAAAAAAGAAAAGGCAATAAGTTGCCAGAACAGGCACCAGGCTACATTGGTAGAGTGAATTCCCTTGCACAGGAGTTTTCAGTATCAATGAAATCACAGGGTCAGTACCCTTTTTCATCCTATTAATAAGAATTCCCAATAGTTAGTTTCCCTAAGAGTCATTGGTCCTAGAGAGGAATCCCTTTCACCTCTATGAGCCTCAGTTTCTTCATCTGCAAAATGGATATAATAATACTTGATATACTTCTTATGGTATCTTGATGGCTTGTTGTGAAAGCACTTTTTAAAATTGTAAATCTATATAAGTATGGATTACTGATATTTTGAATAGCATAATCGAAATTAAGTGTTACGTAGAAGACAGAGGAATTAGGATGTCAGAGAGCTCTAAGTTCCAGTTTCACCTGCTCACAGTACTTCACCTGCTTAGCTCTGCTAGACTAATTCTATCTCCAAAGGAGCCTTGGTGACACAATACTAAGTTTTCTGAAGGACTGACCAACTACTAGATATTTTTTCCTGGTTGTCTATTATGTGTATGTGTGTGTGTATGTATGTGTGTGTGTGTGTGTGTGTGTGTGTATTTTTTACATTTCCCCCCACTATTAAAACAACTTTTTAACATTTGTTTTATTTTTTAAAGTTTTGAGTTCCAAAGTCTATCTTCCCCCCTCCCCGAGATGATAAACAATCAGATACAGGCTATACATGTGCTATCATGTAAAAAATTTTCATATTAGTAATTTTGTACAAGAAGACTTGACCGATTACTAGATTTACTTAGCTAATTACTTATTGAGTCCTTACAGTGTATTAGACATTTCAGGGGACATTCAAAAGACAGAGGGCTGCCTTCACCTTTGAAAGCCCCCTTCTGCCTCCAGCCTCCTTATGCTACCATAACCAATGGCCTTTCTCCAATGCAATCAAGTCAGAGATTCGAGGGCTCTGGGAAGGCTCCATCACACCAACATTCTATTTAGAACCTTGGGACTGATTTATTTGACAACTTTTTGCATACCTGATACTTCTCCTGCCAATCTTAACTTCCTTAAATGAACAGATGGAATGAATAATCTTTATAATAACTCACCCTGATATCATTCTGTAAGGTTTACAATCAATAAAGAAGAGGTGTTTGAGTGATGCTTTAATCTCTGTCATTTCAAAGCACTAGGTAAAACCTCCTTCCCCTTGTTCCCTTTCTGAGCACTTTCTTCTGTATCCAGTTTAGCCCTGTTCTTTCCTAGTCCCTATTTTTATCTACTCACCCCTTCCAATGTGCCCTCTGGGACCCCTGTCCTATTTAATCAATCGATCAATCAATCAATAAGTGTTTATTAAGTTTTACTATGTGTCATGTAGCATGGCAAAATGGATAGAAAGCTAGCCTTGGAACCAGAACGACCAGGGTTCATGTCCTGCTCTGGAACATATTGGCTGACTGGCTGTGTGACTGATGAGTTCTCCAGGCAAATCTTTAAGACTACACAATGCAGAGAAGGTACTGATTTGCCTTAGTAGAGGGAATTTCCACAAGTGGGAGTTTCCTATACACATGAAATCATAGGTCCAGTCTCTGTCCCATCCTATTATCACATTTACTGCCTAATTCAGGTAATGGCATTACTATGCTCCCAGTCACTCAATCTCCAAACTTTCTACTTATCTTTGAATTTCTCCTATCCTTTATCCTTAATAGCTAATCAGCTGCCAAATCCTATTGAGTTGGCAAAATCCCAAAGCTCTCTCACAATTGACCCCTCCACCTTACTCAAGCTGTGACCACCACCAGCTTGGTCCAGGCCCTCATCATCTCTTACCTAGACTAGTCTCCAGTTTTTCTTTCCCACACCTAACCAAGTAATTTTTCTAATGCACTGGCCTGACCATTTACTCCCCTCCTCAAAAACCTGCAACTGGTTTTTTAATAGCCTTGGGAAAAACACAAAATCTTTTATTTGGCTTTTGAGGATCTCCCTCAATCTGGCTCCAACACTTTCCTGCCTTATTTCATGCTCTTTGGCTCGCTGTATCTGCTCCAGCCAACCGGGACCACTGGTGGTACCCTGAACTACTCACTGATTCCCATCACTTGCCACATTTGCAAGGAATATCTTCAATGTCTATCTAGAACATGCTCCCTCCATGCTCTGCCCTAGCTACTGAAATGCTTCGCTCTCTTCCAGACCCAGCTTATTGCCGCTCCTTGCATAAAACCTTCTCTGATTTCGTTCCCCACCTCACCTACCCTCATCTGAGAGAGACCTTTTTGTCCTCAAATTTTCTTTTAATATACAAGCTGGATTTCTCTTTTCTCCTAATCAGGTTGTGCCTTGTAATACTGACTTACAGCTTTACAGATTTGGAGTCACAAAGACCCTTGGAGACCATCTAGTTCAACCAGCTCAATTTATGGAAAAGTACACCAAAGCTCAGAGATGTAACAGGACTTGCCTAAGGTCACAGAAGTAATATAATAACTAAGGTAACAAATACTGAGTGAACCAGATGGAAGATGGATTTCTATATCTATATCCAGACAGACAGACAGATAGATAGATATGGACATGCTTTACCCCCATGTCTCTAGGGAGATTAGAGTTCTACTTTTGTGGATAGAAGGAAGACAGTAGTGGCAGGATGCTCATTCCCTCACTTTTCTATCATCAAGAAGGGTTTTAGGATGGAATTATAACCATTATACATCAGATATTTGAAGTCTAGGAGAATGATTCTCTTTGGACTCTGCATAAAAGCCACTTTGATTAGTCATTCTAAAATTATTTTTGCTCATGCCTACCTCTGCCAAGTGGGGTATTGTGATTGTGTGTGTGTGTGTGTGTGTGTGTGTGTGTGTGTGTGTGTGTGTTGGGGTTGGGGATGAAGTTGGAAATAGTTCTGCCCTAGACCTGGAGGATAAGAGTTAGTTTAATCTTGGCTGCCTTAGCTTCTCCTCTCACCACATGGCCATAACACAAAAGACAATTACAGAAAGAGAGCAAACATTTATCAAAGCATGTAAAAAAGGAATTGGGAAATTCATACAGAGTAGTTGAGGCAACAGAATACACAAGAGTTACAGGCATCTGTAACCCGGGAGCAAGATAACAACCCAGCTCAACCAGGAAGAGAACTATAAGTCCATTCTTAGCAGTCTTTGGGGATGCAGATGCTAAGAATCAAGGAATATTTTGGGTATCAGCTTTTCCCCAAATGCCTGTGGTTCCAGGAGACAGAGGTACAATCTCCCTTTCACCATTCAAAGTCTGTACCTTATGTCATCTTGTCCTGTCTCTTCTATTTCTCTTTCTTAGAAAAATCTCAGTCAATCAGGGTCACATCTCTACTCACATGTAGCATCACAAGTTTGCCTTTCAAGGATCACCAAGCCCATGGAGGAGCAAGGAGCTACAATAAAAATAATCATAACTAATATTTGTATAGCATTTTAAAGTTTGCAAAGTGATATATATATATTATCTCATTTGATCCTCACAATGACCCTTTGAGGCAGGAACTACAGGTATTATTCCTATTTTGCAGATGAAGAAACTGAGGCTCAGAAACTATAAAAGACTTGTTCACATAAGTCAATATTAGAGGCAGATGTGAAATTAGATCTTCCTAACTCCAAGTGCAACAGTATCTATCATGTGACAATGCTTTTCTGATAAGATCAAATGAAATAGTGCATTTAAGGTAAGGTACTTTGTAAATCTTCATGTGCTAGATAAATAATGACTGCTAATATTATTATTCGGGGCAGCTAGATGACATAGTGGATAGAGTGCCAGGCCTGAAGTCAGAAAGACTCATCTTCATGATTTCAAATCTGGCCTCAGACACTTACTAGTTGTATGATCCTGGACAAGTCACTTAACCCTGTTTGCCTCAGTTTCTCCAACTGTAAAACGAGCTGGAGAAGGAAATGGCAAGACGCTTCATTATCTTTGCCAAGAAAACCCCAAATAGGGTCACAAAGAGTTGGAATGACTGAAAAACAACTGAACGTTATTATTACTCTTTAATATTGTTATTCCCTAAGATCTTAAGCTCTTTGAGGACAAGGACTGTATTGCTTTTCAAATGCATATTCCTAAGGCCTATAATACGCCTTATAGGTACTTGGTTAGGGTTTGTTGGAATGAATTGAATTCAGGGAACTTATTGGTTAATGAAACAGGACCAACTAACAGGCATTTCTTTCTTTTTTCAAAATAAAATACTAAAAAGAACTAAAGAGCTTCTAAAAGAAAACTTTGAAAGGGATCAATATCCTGGCTTTATTCTTGTTAAAGATGGGGCTCTTCCTAAAAGGGCTTGGCTCTGAGCCACCATGGCACAGTGGTTTGCCACTGAACTTGAGTCTGGAGACCTGGATTGGGTTCTAGGGTCCTGGTTTGCTTCTTTCTTACTTGTATGACCGTTCTGAGTCTCGGTTCCTCATCCATAAAGTGAGAGGATGGGATTAGATGGCCTGTAAAATTCCTCATAGCTCTAAATCTCTGATTCTCTGATCCCTATTAATTGTTAAACCCTTGTGTAATGACTTAATTTTTCTGAGTTTCTGTTTTCTCATCTGTAAAATGGGGATGGTAAACCCTGTACTCCCTATATATGCCACAGGGTTAATTGGAAGGAAGTGCTTTGTAAATTGTAAAAGCTTACATAAAGGGGTGTTATTATAATTTTTCTAATGAGTAGACCTTGTTTAGTAGAAGGGAAATGGAGGTAGGGGGAGGCTTTTTCAGACTGAACAGATGGGACAGAGGAAGGTGAAGAGGTGGGAGAGAGAGGATGGAATAGTAAGGTTTGGGAGGAAGCTTGTTTAGTTGGAGCAGGAGGGAGCCAGGGGGTAGAGGGAGCTGCAAAGATGTTCCACCACCCGGCTTATAGATCACCAATGGACTATACATCATGACTCCTAACAGCTACACAGCATGTACTCTGGATATATTCCAAATATGTCAGACCTCTACATGATTCATTCTTTTTCCTTCACCAATAACTATTTTTCTAAGTTCCTACTAATAATACAGGAACAACAGAGAGTCATTTCCACAGGGAATATTTCCACAACAGTTCTATTATTTGTTGGCCACATAAACAGTGACCTTGGGGGATGGGGAGGGACAGAGACCTTGGCCATTGTTAAACCTACATCCTCTGCCTGCTTCTTTACCGTCAGTGAAGCCTTGCCTTGGCCTTCTAAGACACAGTGATGGGAGTAAAGAAAAGCCTATTAAAATATGATCACAGTGTACCGAGGGAAAAACCTGTAAACATCCTCCTAAAAAAGCTGTGGTAACTTACATATACTTCTTAAAAAAAATAAACCAACTCATGAAAGTGATACTTGGTTAAGGTAAATAAGTTATTAACTTACCTTTATTCCTGAGTGGCTATTCGTGTTCAAACACTATCAACTGAATGGACATGCTGCTGGGGGCAGCTAGGTGGTGCAGTGGACAGAACGCCAGCCCTAGAGTCAGGAAGACCTGAGTTCAAATTCGACCTCAGATACTTGACACCTATTAGCTGTGTGACTCCGGGTAGGTCACTTAACTCTGGTTACCTTGCCCCTCCCCCCAAAAAGAAGAATGGATGTACTACTGCCCCAATATGACTTGATCTGATAAATATTTATATTTTTTTAAACTAAGCATAACATGGTAGTGACCTTGCTAGAAGAAGAGCTAGAAGATCTGGATTTTCAGGTCAGGCTTCTACCACTAAGGTAAAGGGTTGGAGGTATGGTCACTTCATTTCTCTGAGATTCTGCCTCCTTATCTATAAAATGGAGATAATGCCAACACTGCCAATCACACAGTGTTGTTGGGAGGATCAAATGAGACGAGTGGTTTAATTACTGGAAATTGGAGATGCAGCAATAGAAACAGCCTGGTGTCAGGAGGCAAGAAAAGAGGGGTTCTAGTTCCAATTAGCTGTGTGAACCTTTGGGCATGATTTTACCCTTTTGGTCTCATTTTCCTTATCTATGACCACATAGCATAGATTTTGGCATTCAAGGCCTTCTGGTTCCAACCTAAATTTCCAGTCTTTCTTTTTTTTTAAAAATTTTCAGTCTTCTATATTGCTCCCCTTTATGTGCTATGCACCATTACAGCTAAACTGGACTTTTCTCCATTCTCCATTCCAGTTCTGTTCTCTCTCTCATTTCTGTGCTTTTCCCTCTTGTATCATACGCCTGCAATACCCTGCCCAGTAGAGCTCCATAATATATGCCCAGGGCCCATCAGTCTGAAATACTACATACAAGAAGCCCTATGGACCCCCAAATCCTCTTGCATCCATGGATTCTCCACAGAAGACACGTATTGCTTGATAGATACTACTCAACTAACATTTTCCACTGATCTCTATGTGGAAATTTGCTCATTAGCAGACAGAGGTGACTATAGGCAAATAGACTGGCCTATTCACATTTAGAGGGGGTGGGGCTTAAGGGCCATTAAAATGATTAGGGCTATTAGGTTAAACTTGAACCATGTTGAATAAAAACCAGACCCAATTAAGAACAAGCTCTGTTGGCTTTCAAAGTCATCAAAATTCCATTCTCAGGGCCTGCATCTCTCATAAATACATTCTTATAGACTAATTGTTTTGTTTATTCTATTTACTGTAAGTCAGAGGCAACTTCACTGCTAACTGCCTTCATTTCAAGTATATTGACATTCAAGGAAGTTTTAAGGACTAGACTCCCAGTTGTCTTCTGTACACGCCCAGGGCCATCAGCCTACAAAGGATTTGTTAGGACTAAAAGAATATTAAGAGGTAGAAGAGACTTTTTTTTAATAGATCATCTAACTCAATGCCCTAATTTCATACATGAACCAAATGAGAACCACAGAACAATATAACGGCTCACATTTATACAAGTCTTGAGGTTTACAAAGTACTTTCCTCACAACAATCCTGAGAGGTAGAGGATGTGAGGATTATCATCCCCACTTTATAGATGAGGAAACCAAGTCCTAGAGATACTCAGGACTCCACTATAGGTTCCTAGCTTCTAGCTTAGTTCTGTTTTCACTAAACAATGCTGCCCTATCCGTAAAAGGGAAGATAGATAAAATAGTTATCAATGCTTACTATACACCAGGCACCAAGCTACATACAAACACAAACAAAAAAGGCATTCCCTCAAACTTTACATTTGAAAGGAATGTGGGGGCAACTAGGTGGTGTAGTGGATAAAGCACTGGTCCTGGAGTCAGGAGGATCTGAATTTAAATCTGGCCTCAGACACTTATTAGCTGTGGGAACCTGAGCAAGTCACTTAACCCTGATTGCCTCCAAAAAAAAAAAAAAAAAGAAGGAAGGACAAAAGAAAGAAAGAAATGTTACATTTTGAATGGATAATTTAGAAGACAACACATAAAGAAGAGCTAGAAAATGGGGAGACCATACCTGCTAGGGAGGAGGTGAAGTCCAGGGAGTGAGGAATGGGAAGATCTGAATACAGAGCTACAACTGCCTGTGGGACATGGAATGAGTTCATTTACCAATCTGAGTCTCTGTTTGCTTATCTGTCAAATGGGCAGGCTGAAGTAGATGACTTCTGAGATCCTGTCCACAGAAGCCCTGCATCTGTGACTCCCTGACCCTGGCATGTGGGCATTCTGTCCCTCTAAATCTGAGCTTCATTAGGACCGCAGCATTGAAAGCACACAGTTTACCGTGGCCATTCATTCTTCCCATTCCAAACTACTCCAACTTTCTGATAAGCATTTGGACAAGGGAAACCAGAACAAACATATTTCAAGGTCACACTCACTGATGTCTACCCCCAGGACCCAAGATGATGCTTTCAGCAGAATGACATGGCAGAGAGCATCACATAGGGCTGTGGGGGTATAAGAAAACTTCATTCCTAGACCTGCTTTCAAATTATTAAGTACATTGAAACAGGGTATAACATATTTTTAAAATGGGGACATAATGTGATTTTCCTCATGGACCAGATGAGTCATTGTGGTCATGCTTTTAACCACTCCTATTGGGTGAACAGATTCCAAGTCTAGATGTATAAACTGAGGAACATGGGCTTCATTCTGTGGTCAGCAGAGGTTTAATGAGCATTAAGGGGGGAAAGTATTTTGAAGAGCCACAAGCTGGCCTTGAGCATTTTTCTCAATGGCTTGGGTGAAGACTTGGATGGCATATTAACCAGCCCCTAGGTGGAGCAGTGGATACTAAACCAATTTGAAATTGACATGAAGCTAGGAGGGATTACTAATGTGTGGGAACACATATTCAAGATCCAAAAAAGATTCTGACATATTTGTCATTTTGTGTGGTATGGTGGGCTGAAGCTAATAAGATGAAATTTAATAGGAATAAATTGTAAAGTCCCATACGTAGGCTTAAAAAAATTAAAAGCACATGAATTATGTAAAGATGTGGTTAGGGAGCTGTTCATATGAGGGAAAAAAAGCCTTGGGGGGTCTTGGTGGACTGCAAGCGCAATACTATATGTCAGTCATTTTTCAGTTGTGTCCAACTCTTCATGACCCCATTTGGGGTTTTCTTGGCAAAAATAATTGGAGTGGTCTGCCATTTCATTCTCTAGCTCATTTTACAGATGAAGAAACTGAGGCAAACAGGGTTAAGTGACTTGCCCAGGATCACATAAGTAATAAGTGTCTGAGGCCAGATTTGAACTCAGGTCTTTCTGACTCTAGCCCCAGCACTTTATCCATTGTGCCAACTAGCTGCCCAACAGTGTTACTAGGCAGCTAAAAAAGGCATTATGATCCTAGGTTGCATGAATGCAAGTATAGGGTCCAGAAAAGGGGAATTGATCTTGCCTCTTTTTCATGACTTCACTCCAATTGGACCATAGTTGGAATAGAATATTTGGGTCTGGGCACTATATTTTAAGAGAAACACTGACAAACCGAAGTATGTCCAGAGGCAACCAAGACAGTGAGGGGACTCCAAATCTTTTAATGTGACACAGAGATGAAGGAACTAGGGATGTTTAATCATGGAGAAGATGCCATTTCTAACCATCTGAATAGACTACTTTGAACTCCTATGGTACTTCCATATAATGGTTCTGCTTTACCATAGGACTGCAGAGCTGAGCTGGAAGGGATGATAGGGGCCACCTCATTCAGCCTGTTCCTGAAGCCTTGGGAGGTTAAGTGGTAGCTGGTGTCAAACCTGGATTTGGAAGCCATGAACTCTGATCCCAAAGCGAGGGCTCTTTCCACCGGACCGCACTGCCTCTTTGGCAGGGGATGGCTTACATTTAACAAATTCATCAGAATAATAACTTATAAGGCTCTTACTCTGTGTTGCTTCTGAAGACAATTAAAAACAAAAGACAAATAAGACAGGGTCCCTGACTATTCGGACAACAGTGGGAGGAATACACTACGATATAAAAGAGATTATAAATACGGAAGTAGAATGGGTTACCAGAGATCAGAGAAAGGAAAGGCTTCCTGGAGGAAGTAACACCTGAGCTGAACTACAAAGGATCCATAGGATCTCAATAGGCAAAGATGGAGAGTGGGGTGGGAAAGGAAGCCATTTCAGGTCTAAAGAATGGTAAAAAGGATTTATATTTCAAGTAGGGGGCTAGACTAGATAACTTCTAAATTCCCTTCTTATTTTAATAATATACAACTCTCCTTTTTGCATTTGGAAAATATGGCTCCTGAGTTTCTACTAGCCTTCTACTGGTATCCATTGACAATTCAAAGAGGGTCTTCTGGTTTGGACAGCTTTGATTCCAAGGACTACTTGGATGTAATTGATCTTGTTGCTGACTGACCCCACTGCGTGTGGCCATGTTGGTGAGGCCTGAGAGGAAGGGGAAGAAAAGGGTGTTCCCAGTCCAGTATCTTCCCCTGTGTAATTCTCTTTCCCCTTTGACTCAACAAAGGCCAAGTGTGCCAGCCTTCAGGGCAAGAGGTTCTGCCAATCTGTTTAGTCAGGAATTTCCTTGATAACCAAGGAAAGACAGCCTGCGTAGGTGGGAAAAGCAGGCCTGGGTGTGCTAGCCAGCCACTTAATTGTCTAGCCCTTGTGTAAACATGCCCAGAGGCTTTGAAATATCTTGGAGTCATAGAAACCAAAAGTATTACTTGGTATTCAGATATATAAAGATATACCACTAAAGGTAATTGAGAGCAAAAAAAAAAGCAATTAAACTTTATTTAGACAAATTTTTCTTTTGGGAGATGACAAAGGCAGCCATTCCGCTTTTTCTGACTGCGGGCCATCAGCAAACAAGTCTTCCTGGGCCCTGACTGACAGCAGGGATACAGTGGCAGCCACACAAGATGTGGTCCTGCTTTGTATATAAATAAGGCTATTTTCTGTTTTCAAAAGAGGGCCAGCAACATTGCATTGCCTTTCCAATTTTCTTGTTTGAGTTGTGTCGGGTGGGTCTTTTTGTATTCTGTCACTCACTATGAGCTCCAGAAGCCCTCCCTAGCTGTTTCCAGTGCAAGACCTTCATCCCTAAAGTCTGTGGGTATGCCCTTTCTTCATGCAAAGGGAAATTTAATCATTAAAGTGGTTCTGCACCACTGGTTCCAGAATCAAAAGGGAGAGCCTCCAATGGGGCAATTAAATGGAAGATCTGTCTATTAGAATAAGGATCCAAACAGATCTCAAAAGGCTGGAATGATGGACACAGTCAACAAGAAGAAATTTAATAAGGATAAATATAAGGTTCTGAGCTTAATGTAAAAAAAAAATATCAAATTCTATTTGCTATCCATTGGGTAAAAAGGCCAGAATGAAAACCAACCATAAAAAACTGTAGTTGGATATCCTGTGTAGCCAAAGAGGAATCCTTTAAAATTATATTATATAGTAGTGATCAAAAGCAAGGTGATAATTATTCAAAACTAGGTTTCATTCTAAGATTTAGTTTCTTCACACAGAGAGTGCAATCGACAACTGAGTATTTTCCTTTGGGGAGTTAAATATTCAGTTGACTGAATTTTCATTAAAAAAAAATCAAGTTGTGATAGAATCCCCAGGGGGAGATGTACTTCAATTATAAATATCTTATGCTTCATTTTACATTCTTCTCTCTATAGCTTTCGCAGTCTATGCCTGGGTCTTGCTGAGGGTAACACTTAAGGTTTACATTTCTATATCTATGGATTTAGTCATTGCTAATCCTTTTCTAGTTTTTTTTCTTTCTCTCAGTTCTTTGCAGAATTGTGTGGCTGTAATTGCATTTTCTTCCACATGTTAATTTTGAGAGATCAATGTCAAAGCAGAAGACAGAAGGCTGACAAATGCCCAAAGATGCTTGGAGACCACTTGCCAGCTTTGGACTGTTCTCTCAGGGCTATCACGTGGAAACGTTGTGTCAAAGGAGAACAGAATAATCTATTTGAATACCTTTTTTTGTAGTTTTCACTTTTGCCAGATTAATAATATATTGTATGCAAAGTCCCAGAGTTGGGGATGAGGGTGGCTATTTTTGCAGAGAGAATGGGACAGAAGCAAGAGATGTTGTAAACGTAAAACCGATGGGATTTATCAGTTGATTGTCTGTGGGGTATAAGAGAGAAGAAAGAATCAAGATGGTGCCAAGATTTCAAGCCTGAGAGAAAAGAAGTTGGTGGTGCCAATACCACAAATAGAAAAGTGAGAGTGGACAGGGTCAGAGGAAAGATGATGAACTGTATTTTTTATAAGAATGAGTGAAAAAGCATTTACTAAGTGTTTACTTGATACTAAACACTGTGCTTGGTTCTGAGAATACAAATAAAACCAGATATTCCCTGCCTACATTGTAATAGGGGGAGACAACATAAAGAGTACTTGAGTTTTAGATGCTGATGGGTAGGCAGTTGGTGATATAGGAGATATTTAAGAATCAATTGGAAGGAGATGACAATAGAATTCATGGGGGAATACAAGAGATCATTAAGGGAGAGGATATAGAGGGAAAAGAGGTGAAGGGCAGACAAAGCCTTGAGAACACCAGTAGTTAGGGGATGGATAGAATCTTTATAGTGAATCAGCAAAGGATTGGTGGTCAAGTAGGAAAAAAAAAACTGGGGAGAACAGTAATAGAAGGTAAGGGAGGACAGACTGTCTAGTGGATGTGTGATTGATACTGTAAAAACATGCAAGAGGTTAATGAGAATGAGGACCAAGAAAACACACAATCTAGAAAGGGAGGGGATGATGCCCAGCATGACTTCTTCAAGAATAGGTCATGTCAGACTAACTTCATTTTCCTTTTAGACAGAGTAACTAACCTATTAGATCCAAGGAATGTTATAGATAGATGATGTCTAGATTGAACAAAATATCTGATAAAACATCTCACACTATTCATGTGAAAAAAATGGAGACATAGGCTAGATGATTCTATAATTAGATCGTCTGCAACTGGTTAAATGGCTGTTCTCCCAGAATAGTTGTTGTTGAGTCGTTAAATTGTGTCTGACTCTTTGTGACCTAATGGACCATACTGGCTATGGGGTTTTCTTGGCAAAGACACTTGAGTGGTTTGTCATTTCCTTCTCCAGTGGATTAAGGCAAACAGAGGTTAAGTGACTTGCCCAAGGTCACATACCTAGTAAGTGTCTGAGGTCTTATTTAAACTCAGGTCTTCCTGACTCCAGGTCCAGTGCTTTATCCATTGAACCATCTAGTTGCCCCTCCAAGAGCAGTCATTAATGGTCCAATGTCAAACTGGAAAGAAGTTTCCAGGTCTGAAAAAAACCCCGAGGTTTTATTGGACTGAAAGATCAATATTCTCCCCCAGAGTGCCCAAGTATTTTGAGGGCTGTCATGCGGAAAAGGGATTAAACTTATTCATTTTGGCATCAGAGGCTGGTTTGGAGGGAACAAGTGGGAAAAACAGGTCTAAGTGGCAAAGCAAATTTAGGCTTGATGTCAGGAAAGAAATCCTAACATTCAGATTTATCCTAAAGTAGAATAGTGCCTTAGAAAACAGCAGGTTCTCCTTTATTGGAATATCTCCAAGCAGAGGCTGAAAAATCACTTATTGTCTATGTAGTAATATAGATTTTTTTTTGGAGGGGTCCTAGTTGGATCAAATGGCCCCTGAGTTATTTTACAACTCTGAAATTCTGTGATTCTATGGAATAACAATTGGATTGAGTAGTCCCTTGAATGGTGGAGTCAGAAGCCAGACTGCAAAGGCTTGAGATTCATAGGTGGTGAGAAAGTGCAGGCATAGAGCACAGATGAGTTCTTTTAAGAGTAAAGACTTCTCTGGTCTCCAGGTATAGTGATTGCTTCCTTCTCAAATATCTTGTGTTATAATTATTTGTATATATTTTTTATTCTTTTTTTATATTTTTTATTCTTCTTTCCTATACTTTAAATTCCTTAACATCAGAAATTGTTTTCTAAGATATCTGCATACTTAGCACCTATCACAATATGTTACAACTAGTGAATGAATAATAAGTTTACAGTTATTGAACTTTATTACCAAAATAGGTTATAAACTTTTTGAAGGCAGAGACTGAGTCCTGTATTACTATAATCCATGAGATCTCTTCCCCATTCTCTTCTCTGCTCCCTTCCTCTCATCTCTCATCTCTTTTCCTTTCCTTTCCTCTTCTCTTTTCTCTTCTACTCTTCTCTTGTTTTCTCCCTTCTCATCTCCTCTCTTCTCCTCTCCTTTCCTCTCTTCTTTTCTCTCTTCCTCTCATCTCCTCTCCCTTCCTTTTCTCTTCTCTTTTCTCCCCTCCTCTCCTCTTCTCTCTTCTCTTTTCCTTCCACAGGCAGGCTGTAGCTGGATTGTGAAGGACTTAAATACTAACCACAGGAGTTTGTACTTTATATTACACGCAACAGAGAATCACTGAAGCTTTTGGCGCAAGGGAATGACACGGTAAGATCTCTCCCTGCCCTCCTCTCCTGATGTCAATTTGACAGCTGTGTAGATGTTAGAGAGGCTGGTTGGAGGGAAGGGAGAGAATGGAAAACAAGTTATGGAGAGCAATTAGTAAGCTTTTGCAATAGTCCAGATAAAATCTGATGAAGGCCTGAACTAGTTTGATGGCCATGTGAGGGGAGAGGAGACAGATGTAAGATGTAGCACTGAGGGAGAATCAACAAGATGGCAACTGACTGGGTATGGGGGATGGGGCAGAAAAAAATTCAAGAATGATTCCAAGGTTGAGAATCTGGGTAACTAGAAGGATGGTGGTGCCTTTAACAGAAATAGGAAAGTCAGGACAGGAGGTGGATTAAAGGGAAAAGATAACAAGTTCAGTTTTATTCAGTTTGAGATGATAATGGGACATTCAGTTGGAAATGTCTTAAAACCTTGGGAGCTGATGACATTACCATGAAAGAGGTTTTGGAAAGAGGAGAGCAGAGATATAAGATAACAGCTTGAGGGGATGTAGGGTTAAGTGAGCATTTTTTCAGAATGAGGGAGACCTTAATTCCAATCTTTCCTTTCTCCATTTATCCTACACACCCCTGATAGATTAATTTTCTCAAAAAAAAGCCTAGGAGTATAGAACATTCCCCTGCTTTACAAACTTCTACTGATTTTTATCTACCATAGGTTAGAGTGTAACCTCTGAAAGCAAAAGGCTCTCTCCAGTACTGCTTAAACAGTCTGTGGAAAATTTAGGGAGGATCTATGAGAAATCAAAGCCTAAAGAAAAGAGCCAAAATGTAATACAGTGGCTCACTACTTAAATCTTAGTCTTGCTTGTGACTGAAATTGATTAGGTGACCTATGGCTAAAATGTATCTAATCTGATACTTTTCTGAGAGAAAAACCTAGAAATCATCAAAATTTTTAAAATACAATGTAAAACTTGAAAAAAAATAATTCTGAGGTGACTTCCCATGTGTTGTTTCAAACTAAAGTGAATTTTTCTAGTAGTTGTAAGCTCTAAATACTGAGTCTTTAATGCAAGAGGACGACAGCCCTACAGACATGGGTACAAATGGCAGGGATGTAAGAGTTCATCTTCAGAATCACCTTTATCAGGACTTTGGCTTCCCTGTTGGAAACTAGAAAGTTACAGAGATTATGATTCTTGTCAGGAAAGGGACAGTGACCTATGCTTCAAAGAGTAAGGATCTTAAATACTATCTCCTTTGTCATCATCTATCTTGCCATCCTAAGCTACTTCAGCGCCCCAATTAATAACACACATCTAAGGTGTTTCCATTTCCTCTACACTCAACTTTTGTTCCGCCTTCCCCAACATGACTCTCTGCCTCTTAGTATCACAAACAAGTCTTGTGAGTTCATCTACTTCCTACGCAGCTGCACCTCAAGAAGGAGTCATTTATAAACATGTGTATGTTTCCTTGCAATGCCATTTATCATATTTTCCGTAAAACAACTTAAGACAAGATGCTTACTCAGTATAGCTTATATTTGGCTTTTCTTTCTTTTCTTCCTTTCCCCTAGCTTTCTATGGTCTTAAAATGTTTTACTGATGCCTTTTTTTTTTTCAAGTGTCACAGTTATTTCTGAATTTGGCATCCCCCACCCTTCCACCTCTGCCCCACACCTTACCTGCTCCAGCCAGAATTAAACCTTCCTTTGTACCAAAAAAAAAAACAAAAAAAAAAAACAAACCAAAATAAAACACACAGCTAAAACAACAACAATCAGTGACTACTGTTACAATGTGTGGAACAGTCTGTCTCTCTTGTTCCCTGCTTCTCTGCCAAGGGGTACAAAGTCTTGGTTCATTATCAATTGTCAAGAACCAAGATTGGTTATTAAAACTATTCAGATTAGCATTCTATTCATTTAAGTAGTAATCAGTGTGTATATTGTGTTGCTGGTTCTGCTCATTTCCATCTGCATCACTTTTCCATGGCCTCTCTTTATGGCCTTGTGCCATCTCTCTCCCATTATAGCTTTCTTTTTCAGATTTATTTCTTAATTTCTTTCCATATTTTCCCTTCTTCTTTCAGTTTCTCTCACCTTTTCTTCTTGCTTTAAGGGAATATAGATCATGAAGTTTGTTTCTTCCTTTTGGTTTACCTCATTACTTCCCAAATACCTTTCCCTCCATGGCTCTCTCACTCCTAATATTAACTATGTAGTTTGCAATCTTTGTCCCTGATAGCTTCAATGTCTTGACACCCACACGGACTTTAAACTAAACAAGGAACTTATTGAGTTGTCTTCAAAGTAATAGCTAAGTTGAACAATCAACTATAAGGAGGCTTAATGTATAAGGGGAAAATATAAAATATTTAAAGGCAAAAACAAACAAAACCCAAAGACTAGATGGCGTAGAAGCTAAGAAAAACAAATACAAAATTCTCCAAAGGATCACACATTGGCCTTATGTTTATGAGAGGCACCATGGTATAGTGTTAAAAGTGCTAGCTTATGAGGTCAACAGGTCTGGATTCTAGTTCTGACTTAGCTACTTAAGTAGCTTTGTCACCTTGATTGGGCACTCGATTTATTTGAGTCAGTTTCTTCATCTGTAAAATGGAGAGTGCCAACTGCCCTGCAAACCTCACTGGGTTTTAATAATCAAATGACAAAATGTATTTGAAAGAACTTTACAGACATAGAAAACTATGAAAATATAAATCAATAAACATTTATTAAGTACCTACTATTTGCCAGGCACTATGCTATCGTTAGCCTTGAGACTTACTGGGCATATGCACATACATACACACATACAGAGCAATCCTCCAAATTACAAAGTCATTGTGTTTGGAAGGTTGTTGCTCTTATCTAAGGCATGTGATCATAACTAAATGATGCCTTTACTCACAGTGGGAATAGTGACCACAATTTCTATTGATATAGTGGAGGGAACAACGGCTTTGGAAATACCTGATCTGGGTTCAAATTCTTACCTTGACATTTTTAGTGTGACCTTAGGCAAGTCGTTTAACCTCTGGGGGGAGGCATAGTTTTTTCATATGTAAACGAGGGGGTTAGACTAGACAATAATTGAGATCCTTTCAAGTTCTAAATCTGTGAACCTATGAAATCTTCAACATTCTATCTAATTCATGGGTTTATTGATAACAGATCATACTCTACTTTCCTCATTTCCTTTTTTTTTTTTTAAAATATATGAGTTACTCAAATGGCAGATTATGTATGGGCTATAAACACAGTATATCTGTATTATAGCATTTGATAAATTCTCTCAGGGTAGAAGTTGAAATAGGGGGATTTGAGTGGGCTAATTAGACCTAAACAGTGATAGTTAATGGAGGGACGCCAACTTGCCTTGGCCACCGGTGAAGTTTCCTGTCATTGAAGAAAGGGTCTTTGAGAAAAGGATTGGTAAACACTAGACAGTGATGTCATACACGAGATTCATGGTTTGGTTACAGGTTGGACCAGATGGTCTCTAAGGTCTCTTACACCTTTATAATTCTACGATTCAACTTAACAATTTCCTACAGAAATAACGCTAGCAGATGGCAGTTAGGTTTCCCAGGCTACCCATAAAAGCTTATTTGACCCCCAAATGCACCTTGGTTTTAGTACACACTAAAAGTATTATTCAGTGATTTCTAGGCATCCATCATTTGCCCTGTATTACACCATCACCTCATCAATCAAGGCTGCAACCTCAGGATCATCCTTGATTCCTTGTTCTCACTTACCTTACAGGTGAAATCAGTTGCCAAAACTTGTTTCTGCACTGATAACATCTGTCTGATATACCCCCTTCCCTCCACTCACACAGCCACCACCTCTTCTCCTGGATTACTGTAACAGCCTTCCAACAAGTCTTCCTGTCTCATGAGTCTTCTCACTTGAATCCAACCTAGATTAGGTTGTCAAGGTGACTTTTCTTCCTTTTTTTCCACACACATATACACAAATATATATTTGTTTAAGAGAAGGTACGTCTCTATGTGTATATCATCTATGTCTATAGCTTTATAAGGTACCTCTCTATGCCAATCATTTTTCAGGCCTACTGAACTGGGAAATAAAAGGAAGTGGAATTCCCAAAAGGAGGGAATGGAGGTCGTACAGATAACTCGTAAGCCAAATGCATTTTAAATTGGGAATTTTTACTTGAACCAAAGATTACTCCCAAAGAATGTCCAACTCTCAGCAGATAGGTTTCAAGGGAATCACAACACTACAGAGAATATATAGCTTTTTGGCAATCTCAGCCTCAACAGTGAACAGAGTGGTAGCCTTGGTTCCCACTGACAGCAAGAGTCTAATCCGACACTAGAATCTCAGTGCATAAAAATGGTCTCAGGGCCTCTGACATTCACCAATGGAGAGCATCTTGAAGCATTCATTATTTCCACCTTTTATGAATCCCAAATCCTTAAAGAACAAAGGATCCTTAGGTTCCAAAGGAACTGCCCCTAATTCCTGTCCTTTCAGGGTAGACTAGAGGCTACAGACCTCAACTCTCCCTCTCTTGGTACTCAGAAGAATAGCGCTGTCAAGAAATACACACAGGATTAAAATGCATCCTGTCAAGCTCCCCCATCAACTCCCCAAGACCATTTACTAAGTCATAAAGAGGCAGTGATTTGTATCCATGAAGACAGTGCCCAAATCAGAGATTCTTGGCTAGGTGAATGTCAAGTGCTCTACTAAGAAAGGATGTCATTAACCCTGGCCAATGAATAAGTGACCTATCAGAACTAAGAAGACACAGAACCCAAGAGTAACACAGAAATATTTTCTGTATATAGATTTTTGAATCTATAAATATGTAATGTTAGATTCTGAAAAAGTTTTACATTTACATGATTGACTATCCCCAGTATGTTTGTAAAGTCACAATAGGTAGCTTCACAGGATCACAGATTTAGAGATGGAAGAGACCTCTGAGGCCATCAACTCCAACTCCTTGAGAAAACTAAGGTCTAGAGAGGTTAAGTGCTTTTGCCTAAGGTCACACAGCTAGTAAGTGTCTGAGGCAGGATTTGAATTTTGATCCTTCTGACTCCAAATTACACATTCTCTCCACTGTGCTTCCAAATGTAATTTCACTAACCAGATCAAGTCAAAGCTGGAAGAACTTTTCTGTTTCATTCCTGAAATTCTGTCCAGTTTGTTGCAAAATCTAGGGTTACAGTTGGTTTGCCAGGCCAACTCTAAACCAGTATTGACCTAGAGGTTGGGGAGTAGGAATCTAGAATTTAAGGACCAAGGGGGAGCCCACTCCATTCTTTCTCTTTGGGGGAGGAGACAGGAGAGCTTTGAAAGTGCGTTATTTGACAGGCCTCCATCCCTAGACAAAATCTGAACACAACCAGCTATGGAAAATGCATTCAATTACATACCATGCCACTCTTTGCCTGTAGCTCTACTGCTGATCCCTACCTTTCTTTTGAAGAGTACCCCATACCCTTTTGAAATGAAAGGATTGACTTTGAACTTGCCCAGTAGGCAGTTAATATACCCAGTACATGGCACTTTGTGTTGGCAAAGAGGGAGTTTTTTTCTAGCTGTTAACACAGGAATAATTTAATAATTCAGACAAGCGAGCTATTTGGAGATAACTGAGGTGCTACTGCTATTGTCTGAACCCTTCTTCCTGGCTGGTGAAAAAACAAATGTTTTTAATTTAGGAGTAAAAAAAGCAAATATGTTTTATATGCCTGAGTGTCAGTTCATTCTCAATCTATGATCTTAAAAGAAAACTGAGGAGGCACAGGAAACGGGTGGCAGGTCTACCTTTTCTTTGTTCCCAGACTCTAAGGCCCTCTCTTTATCTGTGACATGAAAGATTAGCATATTCTAGCGATCACTTTGGATTCCTAGATCTTTGAAATTTTTATCTTTTGCTCCACACACCTCAGGGATCCTTTTCCTCTCCCTGGCAACTTCATTCGTTGACTTGGAAGGTTGTTGGTCTATAGAAAGGTGCTATTTTATCTGCCCCATAATCAACAGGAATACACAAATCAATCTCAGATCTCAACCATGTGCACATTCCCTTCAGAGACCTAGGTACAAGCCTTCTGTACCTGCCCATATGGAACAACACTTGTCCATATCTTCTTAGGAGGTCCCCACAAGGGGTCTATACAATGTACTGGGAGCCTTACTTGGTTTTTCTTGATATCTTAGGATACCAATAGAGCACAGGGGTCAAGTAAACTTATGAAGATGCCAGGGAGAAGAGCCTGGACTAGATGAATCCTAAGATCTGGTCAGACACTGAAATTTGGTGAAGTTTGGGTCCAAGGCCATACAGTGAATCAGTGGCAGAATCATCCTTAAGAAGTCAGGCCTCTCTACTGTATCATTGTTCCTTAATCACTTAATCAGTGGATAAGTATTCATTGGGCAGCTATGATGTCCGGGCACTCAGTCAGATACTAGAAATGGAAATACAAAAGTCAAAAAGACCCTGCCCGTTCCCCTCATCTTTAAAAATGACAATAATACTTGTACTACCTATCTCATATGTGACTAAAGACATTTATAAACTTTATGATGTGATATAAATGTGGATTAAAAAATATTACTGGCTGAGTTTGGCCAGTTTGGCTATTTCTGTTGAAGGCACCACTAACATTCCAGGTACTCAGGTTCACAAGTTTTGCCTACACAGCATCACTCACCAACCCTACAAATACCATCTTAATTAAATCAATCAATCAGAATGTATTGGCTAAGCCCTTAACTATGTTCCAGGCACTGTGCTAAGCAATGGGGATACAAAGAAAAAGAAAAAAACAAAACAAAACAAAATCTCTGCCCTCAAAGAGCTCACATTCTAACGGGAGAGACAATGCGCATATAAATTGGTATATAGAGAGAAAAACAGAGTAGGTAGAAGGTGGTCTTACAAGAAAAGGGATAGAAGATTGGAAAAGGCCTCCTGTAGAAGATGGCATTTGAGGCGATTGTCTCTTCCTTGGACTACAGTAATACAATAGCCTCCTAAATGGTCTTCAGTCTCTCCTGTCTCTAATCTATTACCCTCACAGATGCCAAATTAATATTCTTTAAGTACAAGACTAAAAGTGTCATTCTCTTCTTCAAATTCCTTATTATCAAATATAAATGCCTTTGTTTAGTATTTAAAAACCTTTGCTTATGAATCCAAACTGTACTGAATGTCCAAAATATCCTGAATGTCCCTCCCTGTATTTGCTGTATGTTCCAGCTAAACTGATCTACTTATTTGCTCTTCTCTATACACAACAGTCACCTCACCCCGCCCAACTCTGTGCCCTTTGCAGTCTCTCCATCCCTTCCCTCCCCATACCTGGAATACCCTCTTGTATCCAGGAATCCTGGACTCCCTTCAGGGCTCAGCTTAGAAACAACAGGAAGCCACCTTCAGGTAGACTTTCCAGATGTTTATGCTTCTTTCTCCCTTCACCCATCCCCCAAATCAAACAGCAGTAGCAACAACAAACCTTTGTATTTTGTAAGTATTTTCTATTTATTTATCTTACTTAGTACAAATTATATTCCCCTGACACCACTGAATGCAAATACTGTTTTTGTTCTTCCTTGGGATCCCAGGAGTCCTGAATTCTACAACCCCACAGAGTACCTACTTACTAAGTACTAGGTACCTTGCTAGGTGCTGGGAATACAATGACAAACTAGAGAACATTTCCTGCCCTTAGGAAACTTACTTACAGTCTATGGAATGAGTTTAAAAATGCTTTTTACATACCCAGAAAGAAAGACATGCATTAACTTGGAATATGCAGTTACTAAGATAAAAATCAACCACAAAGATTGTCCCTGAGGCCATTACTGGGTAAGTCAAATGGACTTTTGGGGAAGAAGTTTGCTGAAATATGATCATCTCATCATATTTATTTCCCCCCATCTCATCTAGTTAGTAATGTCATTAAACTCAATGCCTGCAGGGACAAAAACTGGGTGTCCCTGGTTGGTCAGGACAAGAGTATTGTTAAAGCATTTGATTTTCTGCTTTGAGGTCCTGTTGCCAGGCTACTCACAAAGAAAGAGAATTTGTTGGGAGAAATGTTAATCAAGAAGATGCCTTAAGGGAGATACAGAAGCAAGTCTCTGTGGAGAGGGACAAGAGTGGTAGCAGAGGGGAGAGGAGAAAAGTAGGTAAAACATATCATTAGAGTCCAAATGCAATGTTACATTTGTCCATTCTGAAGCCAGGGCACTGGTTCTAACTATTCAGGGAAATGTTCATGAGCTACACATTTATTACCTCTCAAGTACACAAAGAGATGGGCACCCTGGATCTTCCCATTACAAAAAAGGGTTCCATATCTATGATCGAGCACTCTGAAATTCCTCTGTCTGACCATAGTCCCCTATCATTCCATCTCTACCAATGGCTCCCTCCTCCTGATGTTATGCTTTATTGTTTCCATGGCCTATAATTTCTCCCTTTTTCAGTGTTTTCCCAAACAATGCCCCCAACTTTGGCTTCTCTTTTCTCTCTTCTTAGTCTTGTCCCTTAAAGATAATAAGCTTAAATTTATACTGTCCTTTACCTTGGCATCCATTGTCCCCTTGACCAATCAGTCATCATGCCTTGCCAAAACCCAACCCTAGATAACTCTTACTATTTGCCTCCACTGCTCCTTCTCACATACTGAATACTGCCAGAGAAAATAACACAATCGTACCAACTAAGCAGGTAGTCTACAAATTTATTTTATCTCTCTGGGCCTTCACTCCCACAAGGCAATCCTTTTACTCTTTGATAATTGGTCCCCAAGCCTTGTCTCTTCCCAAGCTTCCTACCTGTTCCCAAACTAGTCTCCCCGCAAGCCTCCTACTTCATACCTTACAGAGAAATAGAGGCTGTAATGAGCTCCCTCTTCCCCTCGACTCTACAACTCAAAACCCTTCAATATCATTCTCCATATTCCTTTGTCCCCTCCAAGGCCAGCCCCTTTACTTATGCCCTGGATTCCATCTCTTCTTCTCTCCTCAGGCACACTGTCCCTCATCCTCTCTTGTTTATGCTTCTTTATGCTTCTTTCTCCCTTCACCCATCCCATTGTGTGAACTACGGAGACATCGGTAGGAAATGATGTCCCTCCCCTCATGCTGGAGCAGAGGCACTGGGTCAGACTATTTGGTTTCATCTGAGACGGCGGCCGCTTCTGCCTCAGCAGGGGGTATATATGATACAATCAGTCTGAGAGATGTACAGAGTGAAGCTTGCTCGGGTAAGGCTGCTTTTTTCTGAAATATTAAGAAGATGTAGGTTAGAATCTCAGCTTTGACACTTATTAGCTGTGTGATCCTGGGAAAGTTGCCTAACTTCTCCTGTATGTCCCTCTTCCTCTCTCCTCTCATCTCTCCAAAGTTACCCTTGCTCTCATAACCACTAATTCCTTTCTGCAGCATGTGACATTATTAATCATGCGGTTCTTCTGGAGATGCTATCCTTTCTCGGATCTCATGATACTGTTTTCTTGGTTCTCCTATTTGTCAAGCTCTTCCTCAACCTTCTTTCCTGGATCATCATCTATACTCTGCTCTTTCTAAATGGGTATATTCCCAAGCCCCATCTCTACAACTGCTCTCTCAAGTGATTTCATCAGCTGTCATGAATTCCTTTATCATTTCTAAGCAGATGGCTCCCAAATGTATATGTCCATCCCTTATCTCTCTCCTAAACCTGAATCTCAAATTTTCACTGCCTGCTGGATATCTCCCCTGGATGTGCATGAGCATTTACATTCATCACGTTCATGTTCCAAACTAAACTCATTCTCTCCCTCCCTTCTTCTAAAATCCATCCTTCCTTCTAATCTCCTTATTTCTCTTGAGGGTAGCATCATCTTTTCAGTCACCCATATTCACAATCTCAAATCATCTTCAACTCTTCCCCCTTTCTCTCTTTGCCCATATTCAATCAGCTGCTGTCTTACTGATTTTACTTCCACAATATCTCATGTATCTGTCCCCTTCTCTCCACTTGTAGAGCCACTACATCAGTTTGGGTCCTTATCATCTCCTGTCATCGCCCTCTTCATTCCATCCTTCTCGCAGTTGCCTGATCGATACACTCAAAGTGCCAGTCTGACCATGTCACACTTCTGCTCATGATTCTTCAGGGGTTCTCCATGAAAACTCCTCTGATGGGCATTTAAAGCCCTTCACAATCTGTTTCCAGCCTATCTTTAAAGAGTTCATGACTCCCTCACACAGTATATAGCCAAACTGGCCAGTTGCACGAATTGTCATCATTCCATACAACATTCCATCTCTTCCATCTGTGCATGTGATGGGTTCTCCTTCAGGCCTTAGCATGCTCTATTTCTTCACCTCTGACTCCTGGAGTCACTAGTTCCCTTCAAAGTTTAGCTCAAATACCACCTCCTTCAAAAGTCCTTTTATGATTCCCCCAGTTCATAATTCCTATCCCTCATGGATATTACTTTTATTTATTTTGTATATATCTTGTATCTAATTATCTGTGAAAATGTTCTGTCCAAGTAGAATGTAAACCCTTTGATCTATGATCCTATGATCTTGACTTCCTCTTTCACCATTACTGTAAATCTAGGATATTACAATAAATGACAGACCAGGCAAGATGAGAAGGGCAGAAGGATGCAGATTTTGACATTTAAGTGGAAGGGGATGATTGAAATGGGAGTAGATGCAACACTGCAAAGAAACATTCTGTGAACTACGGAGACATTGGTAGGAAATGATGTCCCTCCCCTCATGCTAGAGCACAGGCACTGGGTCAGACTATTTGGTTTCATCTGAGACGGCAACTGCTTCTGCCTCGGCAGGGGGTATATGTGATACAATCAGTCTGAGAGATGTACAGAGCGAAGCTTGCTCGGGTAAGGCTGCTCTTTTCTGAAATATTAAGAAGATGTAGGTTAGAATCTCAGCTTTGACACTTATTAGCTGTGTGATCCTGGGAAAGTTGCCTAACTTCTCTGAGCTCCAGCTTCCTCAACAGTAAAATGGGAATGATTACATCTGTACTTCTTACTTCACAGGGTTGAGGAAAGAGTATATGGTGCCTGGCACATAGTATGCACATAACAAATTTTTTTTTTTGACTTAATTTGTTGACTATATACATACATCTCAGTTTGATTTCTTTTTTTTGGGGGGGGGCTAGGCAATGGGGTTAAGTGACTTGCCCAGGGTCACTTAAGTAAGTAAGAGCTATGTGTCTGAGGCCGGTTTTGAACTCAGGTCCTCCTGAACCCAGGGCCAGCGCTTACATCTCACTATTTCAAGACTTGTAATAATCATGAGGATGCCGATGAGCATGTTGAGAGCTGTGTCACTGTCAAACATGAGCAGGAGCAATTGTAATAGCTTTTTTTATCCTGCCTCTGATTTATTTCTTTTCCACCACATTTATTTCTATCTCCACCACTGGCTGAGTAATTTTCCTAATACACTGCTATGATCCTGCTTCTTCTCTATTCAAAAACCTGACCTGATCTTGATTATTCTCTCTAATAAAATAGAAATTCTACTTGGCACTTGAGACCTCCCTAAACAGGCTCTATCTTACCTTTTTCTGCCAGCCTGAAATCATACTATGCATTCCCCCCCACCTTCACATACATCAGATACATCCAGGATAATAAGGCTGCTTTCCATCCCTTTTTACTCTCCTGCTCTCTCCTCTCTATGCTTTCAATCACACTGTATCATATGCTTGAACTAGGCCTTTCCATCTATCCACTGGACTCATTTCCTTTAAAGTAAGACTCTCATGTGTTATCTCCTATATCAACCCCTCTTTCCAGGAGAAATTGATCTCTTTGTCCTCAACCTTTATAATTTTTTCACTTGGATTCCTCCCTTGTATTTTTCTTAATCTCCCTTACACCATTCTTGTGAACTTAGCCTCTCTATCCCCCCTTTCTTTTCCCCCACCCCCCTCAGACTACCCATTCCTTGAGGGCAGGGAACGTCTCACAGGACCATTCATCTAGAACCAGAATGGATCTCAGAGGTCACCTAGACCAAATTATCATTTCCCAGTTGAAGAAACTGAGATTCAGGGATACTAAATCACTTGACCAAGATCAAGTAAGTAAGGTGGTAAGTGCCAAAGCAGATTCTGAACCCTGGTCCTCTGACTCCAGGGTCAGCACTCTTTCTACTGCATCACCCTGCTTCCTGTGTTCTTTCTTTGTATTTCCAAAGTCTAGTAAAGTACATCACACACAGTAGTTATTTAATAAATTTGGCGAGTTGAATTGCAAATGAGGTGCTTCTTAAGGTATATATTTACTAAATTTAGCCTAAAGCATCTCCCTTTGGGAAATACAGCTCTTCAAGACACCCAGCCTACTTGAGTTTCAGAAGAGAATCATGTTCTGAGTCACCCAAATAGGCATATTCATCAGTCATTTACTCAGCAACCTTTCCTGAGCATCATGATGGCCACAACACTGATCTCTATGTTCTTCCCTCAAGAAACAACTTCTGTTGGAAGAAATGAGACAGTTAGACATTTTTTAAAAGAGAGTCACATGGGGGAAAAATGAGCAATTATGACCACATGGAACTGTATGCCTAAGTTACCAGGGGATCAATCAGTCAGCAAGCATTTATTAAGAGCCTACTGTGTGCTGTGTACTGTACTAAGCACTGGGGATACAAAGAAAGCAAGAAAACCCCACAGTGTCTGCCCTTAAGGATCTCACAGATCAATGAGGGAGACAATATGCAAACAACTATATTCAAACAAGATACATACAGGTTAAATTGGGGAAAGTTATTTAAAAAAAGGGGCAGCTAAGTGGTGCAGTGGATAGAATGCCAGACCTGGAGTAAGGAAGACTCAACTTTCTGAGTTTAAATCTGTTCTCAGACACCTGTGTGACCCTGGGCAAGTCACTTAGTCCTATTTGCCTCAGTTTCTTGATCTATAAAATGACTTGGAGAAAGAAATGACAAGGCATTTCAACATCTTTGCCAAGAAAACCTCAAAATAGGGTCAGACATGACTGAAATGATCCAAACAACAGCAGCAAAGCAAAAAACCTAAAAACTTAAAAAAAGGAGGAATGAGAATTTCTTTCTTGCAGAAAGAGGTATTTTAGCTGAGCCTTGAGGGAAGCCAGGGAAGCCAGGTGGAGGAGACATGGAGGGAGAATGATCAAGGCATGGAGGACAACCAGTTGATAGTTGGAGTATATGAACAACAGCAGGGAAGCTAGTGTTATTGGACTGTAGAATACACTGAGAGCAGTGAGGTATAAGCAGACTGGAAAGGGTCAAGTTATGAAGGACTTTAAAAGGCAAAAAGAGGATTTCATATTTGATCCTGGAGAGAATAGGGATATTTGAATGAATGTAAGCCTTTGCAGAGAAACACAGTCTTAGCTATCAACTAGGGAAAAGTGCTGGCATCCAACAATCCAATCTAACCCAACAAGCACTTATTAAGCATCTCCTGTATGCCAATCCCCATGCCAGGCTCAGGGAACATAAAGACAATACACAGTCTCTGTTTTCAAGGAGCTTACGTTTTTCTGGGAATGCATCTCCCTCCTCATCTTTCAATGAACTATCCAGTTGATAAAACAAGTGGTTAGTTTACTAAGTAGCCATCTTACATCATCTTCTATTAAGTGTCCTTGCCGTGCACTTAATCCACAGTAGAGTGAATGCCATTGCATTTTGTTATCAACCCTTCAAAATCATGAAAAAATTGCTTATTATTAAAATATTGATCTTCCATATACTCTAAGTGTATCTTTTATGTACCTATTTATGGATATGTTGTCTCCCCCATTAAAATGTCATCTCCTTGAGGGCAGGGAGCATTTTTTAAATTTAAATTTAAATTTTTTATCTTGAGCACTTAGCAGAGTTGCCTGGTAGATGCTTAACAAGCTTTTGTTGACTGATCTTCTATAATAAAATTTATTTATCCATATTGGTTTCTCTCTCCATTTCATTTTAATTACACAATTAAAAGTGGATGCTCTCTATCTAACTCTCTTTATTTTAAAAGGTTTTTTTGTTATCTTTTATTTTGTTTATATTTTATTTTGTTTATCTTTTATTAACCTCCATTTCCACGTGTTATCTTTTCCCCCTTCCTGAATTAGTCATCCCTTGTATCAAAGAATGAGAGGGCAGAGAGGGGAAGGGATGGAGGAAAAGGAAAAGAAAGGAGAGGGAGGGGGAGGGAAAGAAAGAAGGAGGGGGAAGGAGGGAGAGAGGGAGAAGAAGGAGGAGAGACTGATTAGTTAAACAAAACTAATCACACATCAACCAAGTCTGTCAGTACATGCATTTTTTCACACTCACTTCTGCAAAGATGGGAGGGTGGTACAATTTCTTATCTTTAGGGCCAAACTCGATTCTTAAAATTACCTTCCTTTTTTTCTTACTTCTTTTAATGATACCTCCTCCCCTCCCCTTTCCCTTCCAATCTTTTTGTTGCCAATGAATATAGATATCCAAGGCAAAGGTAATATAAGTTAGAGTATACTTCTGGGGAAAAAAAAAAAGATTTCTACAAAACTTCTCTTTCTGGTGGTATAGCACATAGTCTTTACGGTAACCAATCATTGCTTATTGCCTATAGTTGCTTAATATACATGAAACAGGGGGGAAAGGTAGGAGTGCTAAAAACAAAAAGGAGGTATATGTTTGGGGGGGGAAGTAGGGAAGAAAGTCAGTGAAGGGGGAGGGAAGAGAATACAGGAACTAGAATTAAGAAAGCATCAGAGCTCCAGAGATTCAGATGTTATGTTTGGTCTCCAGCATTGGATCTTGACTGAGCTAATCCTATCGGAAAGGAGGATTTATGGAGAAGGGAACTATGACTGAAATGTATGTGTCTGACAAGCAAAATAAGATGTAGACTTCTGAGCCCAGCTAAAGTCTTGCAGAAAGGAAGAGACCACCTAAAGAGGCTAAGGTTAATTCAATAAATGCCTTCCTATGGCCTCCAATATATTACTTCCTTATAGGGTCATTGAAGTTTTTATTACCTATAACTAGCAGGAATGGGCTAATGTTTCTCTGTGACTTCCTAGGGTGATTACCTGAGGGAGTGGAAATATATTGCAAGGGGAGGCATTTTCATAATGAGGACGTACAGAAGCCAGTCCTACTGGCATTATCATTGCTACCACACTTGCTAAATATCCCCTATTATCTTTACGACATGTACATCTTCAAAATGTCCACAATGGGCTAATTGATTAAGATTTGGCCAGACAGCTCCAGGTGGCTAATTGGGAAGGCCACATCTCAAAAAGAATTCATCTTTGATTACAGGCTTTTGACATCTTTATGTAGGTTTTATGAGATATTCAATACATTTTCGCTAGACATCCATTGATACCATATGGCAGGCCTGAAAATGCAGAGCAAATTGGGTATAATGAAGCTTTTTAAAATTCATTTTAGAAAGGCAAGAAGTACAGTTGAGTGCACTTTTTGCAACCTGAAGTTAGAAGCTCAGGTGTCCAAGAGGGCAGAAGAAACATGCCTTAAAAAGCCATCACGAGAGAACGATGTTGTCAAAGAGAGCATGGTCCAGAAAAAAGCCCCAGTAGAGCCAACAGAATAAAAGTTAGGAGGGGCAGACACAAAACCCATTCTGCTTTAGTCAAGATGTAAAGGAGGAGGATGTGTGTCCTTGCCACAAAGCAAGGAAGCTGGCACAATGTCTTTGGATTCATATCCTAAAGCTGTCTCTGACACCATGACTCTGCCGTGTCCTGTAAGGGCAGAGAAAGGGGTGGCATTTCCCCCTGTGCAACTTTCTTCTTTTATTAAAAAAAAAGATAAAATAAAACGCTATTTCTGGGATTGTTTAAAAGGAGTCTTGCCTGAGGGTTAGGGGGACTCTGACTTCTGGAGAGCTTTCCTCACTCTGTGAAAAGCGATGACACTTGGAGAAATTTACATAATCTATAAAGTCATGAAATGACCCCAGAACATGCACCAAGAAGTTATGTCTGAACAAAACCAATTAAGAACAAGAAGTTTTGTAAAGGACATGTCTATGTGGCTCTTGTTTCTAAACCGGGGAACATCATTTCAAGGGCAGCCCTTCAGCAACACAAGAAACTGCTATTTTGGCAGAAATGACAATGCTACAGGGAAAGGAGAACTTTCCTTTCCTTTCTTTTGTTTTCTTGAATTCTTCATACGGCTCAGGAAAACCAGCTAAATCTCTAAAGAAAGGGAGTGTGGCAAAATGGACAGAGAGATGGCTTCAGTGTTAGGAAGATTCAGGCTGAAGTACCACCTTTGACAAAAATTGTCTATGGGATTGAGGACAAGTCCTTTAACCTCCCAGACAATGGTATCAAACTCTCCTAACCTATATATAAGGATCTCTATAGGTTGTATACTGGTTTGCTTTTAAAATGTAATATTGTCTACGTTTTTTTGCTATTTTATAAATATTTCCCAATTACCGTAACATGACTCTAGAACTCGGGAGTGTTGTGGGCCCCTGCCACTTGCTTGATACCTCTGCCCCAGGTCATTCCCTATAGGTTGTAGAGAAAATGCCAACTTGCATTGGTGGAGGGAGTTTCTTCATCTGGAGCAGTAAAATCACACATCTGATCTAATTCATCCTTAGTACAAGTGATGATAATAATAATAATTGAATCCACTTGGTACAAGGTAACAAGTAAAATATTATGACCCAATTCTCACCTGTGGCTCCAAGAAGCTGTAGCATGCACAGAGGCCACATTCTAGAAAAACTGTCTTGGTTGAGGGTAACTGATAGGCCTCAAACCTATGGGTGAATTGAGGGGGTTGTCTACCCTAAGTTTGTTAAGACTTCCCCCAGTAGAATGGGCAGATGAGAACAATTTGTTCCAACAGTCATGAGGTGGCTGAAGCAGGCGTTGAGGAGTGCTTAGATCTTGGTCAGACATTGAAGACACCAAGGTCATCCATTGCATCCCAGGCCATCACTATTTTGCCATTGGACTTCAGTGACTCAGGAAGAGAAAATAAGGATGGTGACTTTGTGCAACACTGCCTCACTTAAATCCAATTCATAGGCAAGTCAATACATCACCTGTGATATCATTGGTCCTCTTTGAAAACGAAGGACAAAACAACAATACAAATAACCATTTCCACTTTGTCGATGAAGAAAACAAATCATCTTTTACCTCCAGTGATTTGCCTACAGCTCTAGCAGTCAAACAAATTTGCAAAGAGTTTTTCAGCACTCTACTGTCTCCTTGAGAGAACACTGCCACATTCTGATACCAAATGCCAAAGAATAATAACCTGGGCTAATAAATAATTTGTACCAAATTCCTTTGTAGCTGTAATCAATAGGAGGTAGAATGTGAGAGGATGGCTGTAAGGTCTTACATTCAGATGAGACTTTCCACAGACCCCACAACTTGTGCAGGGATCAACATATTACAAAATTGTCTTCTCTCTTCCTCTCCAGCTTTCATGAATCTTCTATACTACCCTCAGCTGTTACTAACAACCCTTATTATAAAACTCCTTAAACATTTCTTATTTTCTTCACTGCTCCAGACGGACTCCACAAAAGCTTAGATTTAAGATATATCTGTTTTATAATATCAGCTGAAATCTCTTGAGACAGTTGATCACAGAATTAGAGAAAGTCAAAGCAGGAAAGGATCTTAGAGATCAAGTGGGACCACAGATCCATCTAAAAATGGGCAAAAGAAGAATGTAATGAAATCCAGTAACTGATCTCATTTCTGTTATGTTTATGTGATTTTCTTTGGCATAGAAATCTAGGAACTGCCTGCTTCCTTTCTCTTAATCTTTCTATTTCCTGAGTAGACATCAATGTTACCAATACTATCAACACACACAAAAAAATCCCTATTCTCCCCCTATACATTGGTCATGTTTAGAGTGCAGATTCCTAAAAGGCAGGTGGCTATTTTTAAAAAATCACTTTCATTCTTAAAAAACACTCTTTATTTGGCAACTTGTTCAAGGCACAGAGAACTCCCCTCCATTGTCTTACCTCTCTATGGCCCCCGGCCATTTCCCACCCTTAATTCTAGCTAGGCTCCATTGTCCAGGTCCCAGGAGTTCTGTTCACCCCAGCTTACTGGCCACTCTCATCCAGATCTCCTTAGACCCCTCCCCTCCAGTCACCCCAAACTACTTGGCCACTCCTCGATCCCTCCCACAGTCTTTCTGTATATAAGGTCCATCTTGTCTCCATTAAGATGCTTAGATTCTTATAATCTAGTCACTGGTCAGATTCTTACAATCTAACCACTGCTTACCCATGTTCAGACTTCTTAAGAGTCTGCCCAATATGACGGATATTCTAATAAACCTTGTCTTTGGCTGAAAAAAAAAGAAAGGACAAATATTAAGAATATAGAGAAATGTGGAAAGACTCATATGAACTGATGAAGAGTGAAACAAGTAGAGGCAAGAGAATAATGTGTTCAATGACCTAAGTTAGCAGTAGCAAAAAGAAAAACAGCTGAAAGACATTAATACATCAATCAATGAAGAGGCAAGTCTCAACTGGGAGCAGAGGTGTGGACTAAGATATAGGGTATGTGGTCTTCTGTTTTGTTTAACTGCTTCTTTGTGACAAGAGAGGTTACTACGAGGGCGGAGGAAGGAATATCATTTAGAAGTGTTGGCAAAGGAAAAAAGGAAAAGAAAAAGTTTGAATACAATTTCAAAAGGGTGTAAAGGATAAAATTTTAAGTAAGAGGGTAAGGGTTTTCAATCTTTTCTATGTCATGGATTCCTTTGGTAATATGGTGAAGCCTAATGGACACTTTTGCTGATTAATGTTTCTAAATGCATAAAATAAAATATGTAGTATTTCAAAAGAAAACCAGTGATACTGAAAAAAGGTAGGACAATGTTTGAAAAAGTAAAACTAGTTCATGGGATTTAGGTGAAGAACTCTTGTTTTAGAGGAACAGGTCTGTAAGAGGTAGAACTGAGGATTTTGAGGATGAAATTATTTTGGATGCAAAAGGTGAATTTCAGGGTTAGAAAAGGAGATATATAAAAGGTAAAGATATAGTGAATACACATGTTTTTATAACAAAAACCTTTTGGGTGTATTTATATTCCATAGAATATTGCTGTTTAAATTTATAAGGGGAGGGAATGAGTGAGGAGGCACAGTGGATTGAGTGCTGGTCTTGGAATCAGGAAGGCCAGAGTTCAAATCCTGCCTCACATACTTCCTAATTAACTGTGAGATCCCTGGGCAAGTTACCTAACCTCTTTGCCTCAGTTTCCTCATCTGTAAAATGGGGATAAAAATAATACCTACATACCGGGGGTGTGGTGAGCATCAACTGAGATAAGAATTGCAAAGCCCTTAGCACAGTGCCTGGTTCATTGTAAGTTCTACATAAATGTTAGCTATTATTATTATTATTGATACTTAACATGTAAAACAAAGTTCTTACACTTCTCTCTCCCCATCTCTGAAAGCACAAGATCCTGTAATCCAAGACAGACAACATGGAAACATACCCTCCACATTGTAGAGAGAACATACACCAAAGGAGGAAAGAAGAATGAGGAATAAAGAAGGGTAGTGAGTAGTTACCATACAATATTTGTTTCATATCCATCTCAAGAAGAAAACTCAACAATGGAACACGAAGAAAGTAAAGAGTCAAACAGTTTCAAGTTTAAGCCAAGTAGAATTTAAACCCAGGAGTGCCTGAGACACTAACCAGCTGTGTGCTCATGGACAAATCACTTAACTTTTCAGTCTGTTTCCTCACCTGTAAAATGAGAGTTGTAATGCTCTCACTGCCTACCTTACAGGGCTGTTGTGACAAAAATGCTCTGCAAACACTATATAAATGTGAGTTGTTATGATTATTATTCAATAAGAAGCCAAAAGTGGCTTCAAAGAGTTCCCATCAGGCAGTAGTGGAAATTACATGCATTGTAAAAAACAAACAAAAAAAAGGGTTATATTTCCCCTCTATATTTAGAGGCAAATTAAGAAGAAAAAGAAAACAGCTTGTTTTTTCCTTTCATTCAAACCCTTTCACTGAAGAGGTGGTTAATGCATGATAGTGTGAGCTCTCTCTCTCTCTCCCTCTCTCCCTCTCTCCTTCTCTCCCTCTCTCCTTCTCTCCCTCCCTCCTTCTCCCTCGTCTTTGTATTACCAGCTCCCAGCACACTGCCTTGCTTATAGCAAGTGGTTAATAAAAACTTATTGAATTGGATCAGATTGGATTATGGCAGAAAGACTAATGAACAGAAAAACTAGAGAACAAAGTTTCCGTCTTGGCTCTTTCTCTTTGTAACTGGGTGTGATCTCCAAGAAGTCATGTCACTAGTTCCCTCAACTATAAAATGAAGTTATTGGACTAGATGGTCCTGAAAGCACAACATTTTTGATCTTTGTATATTTTCTATGATCTACTGATTTGGAAACTTCCTGAGTGAGGATGAGATAAAGATCAATAGAAATGAAGGAGGTTTGGGGAATTGGGGGATTGGGGGAGGGGAAGATCATTGGCGTTCTACAGTGTTGCTGGAGAGAAAGCTGGGAGTTGCCTGGGGTGCCTGCACAAAAGAGATATTAAACTAATTAGCCTAATTCTGAGTGGATGGCCCAGAGAGCAGGAGAATTGGGAAATCAGGTCCTCAAGGGTATTCTGAGCAAGGTATTTGAGGTAGAGGGAATAATCTTGGACCAAAACCTTAAGCAATGGAAAGCCAACATGTGGTCCCAAAGGAGCAGATCAGCTTAGTCAAAAAGATGGGGAAAAAAGACAACCCTAGCAACAGTGCTGAGGATCAACAGGAAGGGTCAGTGCTGGCAACCCAGAGTGTAACAGTGAGTGGGTGGTGTAAAGTGGAAGATAAACAGAGCTTGGATACATGCTATGATGTGGGAGAGGAGAAGAAAGAACACATTTGGCAAATGGTAATAAGGAAAATCAAAGATGGGATTTAGTCACAGACCAAATATGTAGAACAAAGGACAATGAAGGGGACATCTTAACTTGAAGGTTCCTTCTTTTTTGTGTGAGGTGACTGATATGGTAGTCCATTCTCCTTCCAGGAAGGATTACCTGGGCATGGGGTAGGGTCATGGAGGAGGAGAGGGATCACAGAATCACAGATTTAGAGCTAGAGGAGATCTTAGAAGGCATTGAATCCAACCCCCTCATTTCACAGATAAAGAAACTGAGGCCTAGAAAGGTTAAGTGATTTGCCCAGGTTCAGATCATCCTCATCTTCATCTCATTTACATAGTGCTGTAAGGTTTGCAAAGTACTTTACTTAGGTTATTTTTATTTAACCCTCACAACAACCTTAGTACCTGTTCTGCAACTTACATTCTTAGGGAGTTGTCAGGGACTTTGAGAAGTTAAACAACTCAGGCACACTAATAGAATATAGTGGAGGTGAGGTTTGAACCCAGGTCAACTCAACTTTCAAGCAATATACACATACAATATACAAATATGCTTTGGGGGGGAAAGCACTATCAGGGATCGGAAAAGGTTTTATGGAGAATGCAGCAGTTGGGCAGAGGCTTAAAGGAAATTACATATTCTAAGAAATAGAAATAAGGAACACATTCCAGGCATAGGAGACAGTCTACATCAAGTCATGAAAGCTGATGATTGACTATCATGCTTATGGTACAGTTTGGCTAGAGCATAGAGTGCATGGACAGGATATAGTATGCATAGTGTACATAGTAAGGTTCCATATGGCAGGAAAGGTAGTTTGGGTTGTGAAGGCCTTTAAATGCAAAACAGAGATGATTATATTTGCTTCTAGAAGTAATTGAGAATGACTGGAGTTTATTTAGTATAGGGAGTGACATAGACCTGCTTTTTAGGAAAATCACTTTGGTAGATGTGTGGAGGACTAGCCATCACATGATGAAATGTTCAGATGAAGCAACTGCTGGAGATGAGGGTTCTCTGATGTTTTCTGATGGAGGAAGTACCCACACTGGCTAAATGAAGTATCCTTGAAGTCTGTCTTTTATATATTTGCAAAGCACTTAACTACATTCCATAGCCTCCTGGGGATACATAAACCATGTCATTTGTGACAAGTTCCATTTTTGGTGGCTGTTCTCAAAGTTTTAGGTCCTCAAGAAAAAATAAAGATAAATAAATAAAAGTGTGTGTATGTGTGCATGTGCACATGCATACAATATTACGGTATTCACAAGAGAGTCTCTAGCTCTGTTTCAAAAAATGAAATGGGTGTGTTTACATGATCAGGGGTGTTTGGGAAGAACTTACACAACCTCATGTAATTTTCCTAAGATATTTGAAGTTGAACACAAACCAAGAGCACATCTGGGTCTGGGGCTCACTTAAGCCTTCCATGTAAGAATGAAGATGAGTGCCAAGAGTTCCTGAAGCTCATAAATGTCTCACTCTTGATGATTCCCCTTTGCTAGGGTGGAAAGGATAACAACAGTTTTCCTTAAATATATGAAATTGCAATCAGCTGTTCAGGCCTTCTGCTGACCATACTCTTTGTCCTCTACTGGAAATTGAACACACATGGAGGGACTGCAAGGGGTTGGGGTTTGAGGGGGTGAGAATAAAATGGGGGGAGGAAAGGGTTATGGGGAGAAGTTGCAGAGAACACAAGAAAACAAAAGAAAAACCTCCATGTTTTTTATTTCACTGGAAAACTAGGCCCAATGGGGAATGTGCTCTGGCACATAGTCAGCGATCAGTCATTAACCATCTTCTCACTGATGATTATAATCAACATCAATAAGAAACAGTTCTGTGAGAAGTAGAAGCATTGGCCCATGTTTTCTTTTTAACCTTGATTTGAATCACCCTTTGCTGTGTGTATCCGAATTTGTTATGTTTCACATTGTGGCCCAGCATCCAGTTCTGCCAGTGAGCTCCTGCCAAGGTATTCATTTGCCCCTAGATTCCTTGTGATGGATAATGTTGGGGTGCTGTCTAATGGAGAGTAAGTAGATAGTGTCTACAGACATGGTCTGGACAAGGTTGTCTCCTATCTGGTTGCTAGTTCCAGGGCAGGGAAGGGCTATAGCCCATGCTTCCTTCCTTTTTTTGTTTCAAGTTTTATTTTTTGAAAAATAATTTTCATCACGGCCGTTAGGTCTTACATCCCAGTCATGTCTGGCACACCCCATGTTTCTGGGCAGCCCCTGCAGATTTTACCATTTTGGCCTAAGTGCCCATCCCACAGGGCCTGATAAAAAGGTAGCCACTGGGATTCAGTTAAGCAAAACAGGCTGGTGAGCCTGAGAACACAGACATAAACACACACAAACAAAGGCACACGTGTGTGTCCCACAGGACCGAGTTCCTCTTTGGTAAGTGGCTCCATTTTTTTTTTGTGGGAACCTATTGTTATGGGGAATTGACCTTTGAATCTTCCCTCCACTGGCACAGTGCCATCCTCTGTCCTTCCTGAGGGGACAGTGAGCATCTGTGGAGTTTGCACCGTGTTAGTGCCGAGATAAACAACAAAACCAACAGCCATAACATTTTTTTCTCCAGCAGCAGCTGAACAAGGAATTTTAAAAGCAAACGCCCATAGAAACTATACCACAATGTCTATATTCTTAGTCAAAATATACTTTTCATTTCATGACAATATTCTAGCATATCATGAACATTCCCTGACTGCTCTTCCGAACCTAAGCAATTCAAAGACAAGACAGTAGTTGTTAAAACTTAAAACTGTTGATTTCTAGTAAGCTATATGGATAATAAGATAACTTATACTTACAGAATATTTTATGGTTACAAAACATTTCATGCACTTTTCATTCTTACAATAACCCTCTAAGGTGCAGGTATTATTATCATCATTTGATACATGAGGAAGCTGAGGCTTGGAGAATGTCAGCTCCTTGAGGGAAAGCTAGATTCCTTTATTTTTTTTTTCCTGTCTTTGTATTTCCAGGGCCTACACAAGGCCTTTCTGAATCTGCTTATCTACTAATACCTCTCTACTGCCTTTTCTTCTTTCCTGAAATCACAATCTATTTATTTTAATTATATTACAGAGCAAGTGTTTATTTATATTGGTGAAGGGAGCTCTTCACTGGCAGCTCTTATATTAATGAATTCACAGGTTTGATTAAAAAACTAATACACATACAGAGGTTGTTCTCTTTTGATAGAACATAAACTCTGAGAAGGCAGAGATTGTTTTATTTTTTGTATCCCTAGCACTGACAAATGCTTAATAAATGTTGATTGCTAGTATAGTGCTTTGCACACAGTAAGTGCTTAATAAATATTTGTTGCATTGAGTTGAATTAAGCAACTTTCACAAGAACGTTGTAAGATGGGTGCCACTGGGACTTGAATCCAAATTTTCTAATGCCTCCTGTGCTCTTTCCATTAAACTGACCATGGCAAGTTTGAGTCTTAGGCTTTAGCTCCATGGAAAATATGACTGTGATTAATCACAGGGTGAATTCTTTTTCATTACTCAACGCAAATATGTAAAAGATTGCTTGGACTCTTCCAGTGGAATTTAACAATCCAAATTCCAGCTGTTCCCTGAAGCTGGGAATATGTCCCTTGGCTTCAAAATCTGAAGAAAAAATAAAAATGACAGAGATGATCATCTAAAATAAGCCTTAGGGCGGTAGCCAAACACAAAAGGAAAGCAAGATGGAATACTTATATTATAGGGGAGAAGACCATTTGGATATGCATGGCTTCCAGGACCTGTCCCAAGTATACTGACAAAGTATCATTTTCTCCTTTACTTACTGAACCTTCAATCAATTGTATTCGTTTTTGTTGCTATCGTGGTTGTTTCAGTCATGTCCAGACTCCTTGTTCCCATTTCGGGTTTTCTTGACAAAGACACTGGAGTGGTTTGCCATTTCCTTCTGTAGCTCATTTTTCTGATGAGGAAACTGAGGCAAACAGGGTTAAGTGACTTGCCCAGGGTTGCATGGGTTTTAAGTATCTGAGGCCAGACGTGAACTCAATATATATATGTACAATGACACAAGCATTTTGGTAGGGAGGCATTCTAGACGTAAAGAATCTTAATTGCAATGTATCCTTAGCCAAATGTACAAGGGCCAAACCCCAAGTCCCAGCAACACAGGATTAAATTATGAACGTTCAAGCAAAAACAACAACAACAACAACAAGAACAAGTAGGGTATCCCTTACCCCTTGCTGTATTATTTGTTGTCAAATAATACTTGATTTTGTGCAAAATGCTTTCACACACACAAGCCTCAATTTCCTCATCTGTAAAATGGGAACAAGAATACCTGAATTACTTGACCCACAAGGATCACAATCTAGCCTGTTCTCTATTCCCCTTATGGAACATTACATCTCCCACTTCTCTTGCCTTTGCACAGTGTCCCCCCTGCCTAGCATTTTCTTCTCGCTTTCCTCCACCTCTTAAACTCCCATCAACACTCCTACATGGGGCCCTTCTTGATCTACCCTTAGAGCCACACTTCCCCCCTACCCTCCACCCCAATCCTTTGGAAGTGACTTTGCTTGTTTTCAATTTATTTATGTGTTTACATGGTATATCCCTTCATTAGAGCCTTTTGACTGTTTCTTTTTGGCCTTTGTATCCCCAGTGCCTAACACAGATAGTACTCTGCGCAGAGCAAATTTTTTTTTTTTGCTTTTTTTTGCGAAGCAATTGGGGTTAAGTGACTTGCCCAGGGTCACACAGCTAGTGAGTATCATGTGTCTGAGGTCACATTTGAACTCAGGTCCTCCTGACCCCAGAGTCAGTGCTCTATCCACTGTGCCATCTAGCTGCCCCTACAGAGCAAATTCTTAAGAAATACGTATTAAATGAATGAATATGATCTTCACATGGACCAAGTTAAGTAAGGTAGACATTGTTACTTCTCTTTGACAGGTGTAGAAAATGAGGCACAGACTGGCCCAGTGTGGAAAAATCATACTTTTATAGCTGGAGATCATCTAATCCAATCCTTTTATTTTTATTTATTTATTTGCTTTTTGGTGAGGCAATCAGGGTTAAATGACTTGCCTAGGGTCACACAGCTAGGAAGTATCAAGTGTCTGAGGCTGGATTTGAACTCAGGTTCTCCTGTCTCCAGGATCAGTGTTCTATCACTGTACCACCTAGCTGCCCCAATCCTTTTATTTTTGATATGGAGAAACTGAGGTCCAGAGAAGCTTGCTGATTTGCCTGAAGTCACACATCGGGTTAGCGGCGAATCATAGCCACCTTTCACTTCCCTCCTTCCTTATTTCAATCTGCATCACCAAATCTATCCTCATATAAAGGATGCAGCACTCTTGGGTCTCCCAATATATTTCCAATCTTAAAGAGAGAAACCAGCAGTAAAATGGGTCTGTTGTAGCTGTCTGGTCCCTTTTGCAAAGGACTTAGGTCCTAAATGAAAGGAAATCCTAAAAGTAAACACCCCCTTTCAATCACTTGCAAATCACCTCCTTCCCTTTCCCACAGGGATGCCATCCTGTGCTCTAAGCATTGAGAAATTGCTGAAAGGGAGAAATAAATGTTCCTCTAAATTCCAATTAACTTTGCCCCTGATTATTGTGTAACTCGGTGTGAGTCACTGTTCTTTAGTAAATGGGGGTGAGAATCTCAAAGATTAATGAAGCTTTTGGAGAGTGGCAGCAGCCTAAGTCTTAGATGTTTTTACAGCTCCTTGCCCCTTTTGCTCCTTCTGTTGTTAGGATGCCTACAAGAAAAAGGGGAGGAAATGATGCAGATAAATGTGGAAACTTTTTTTTATCATGCAATACACAACTCTTCACCAATAAAGCTCCTCTGCAGTGATTTATTTCCCTTTTTTATATGAATCGGTGGTTTCCGTCCCCTCTCTTTATGTACATCAATGAAACCAAAATTAGACTTCAGACAAAACTAGCTACAAAACTTCTGACACAGAGTCAATAAAGAAATAATACAAATTCCAGCAGGTCACACCAAGAAAACAAATAGGCCCAGGATCTGAGAAAGGCTGCCTGAATGGAATACTCACATGTCCTCCCAGTTGAGTTTGTTTTTTGACAACAAACTGATTTATACGGGGAAAACTACAGAATCCTTTCTTGGAGGTCTTTGCATTGCATGTTGAAGGGAATTACCTTCTCCTAGCAAGCAGCAAGTATTAGTTTCAATAAACATTTGTTTCTATTCCAGCTACAAAGGTGACGAAATCTGACATATTACTTACCTGTATCAGTTTTTCTCTCTTCCCTTCTTTTCCCCCATGTGAACTCCTTGAGAGCAGAATCTGTTTTTTTTTCCCTTTCACTTGACCTCCAGTAACCCCAATGCCTTTCACATAGTAGGTCCTTAATAAATTCTTGCTTAATGGAATTAAGCAAGTATTTATTGAATGGTGCTACTGAGGTAGAGACAAGCACATGCTAATTAAGTTCAACTTAATTAGCCTAGTATGGAGCTAAAACTAAGAACCAGAAACACGGAGGAACCATTACCCGTCTCTAAATATGAGATAGAATTCAGAGGGAAGAGATCAGTGATGGCAGAAGTAATAAAGATGGTTTCATTGAGGAAGCAGAAACGTGATCTGTGCCCTGAAGGACAGAAGGACATTTCAGGTTGGAGAAGAATAATATATCTAACATTTATGTAGTGCTTCCTATGTGCCAGGCACTGTGCTAAGTGCTTTATGGTTATTATCTCATTTGATTCTCACCACAACCCTGGGAGTAGGTGATATTATCATCACCCCCATTTTACAAATGAGGAAACTAATGCAGAGAGAGGTTAAGGGACTTGCTAGTGTCTTGAGGTCACATTCCAACTCAAGTCTTCCAGATTCCAGACCTAGTACTCTATTCACTGTATCACTTAGCTGCAATGAACAAAGATAATAGAAGCAGAAATGAGCACACTGAGATTAGCTTGGTTGGATCAAGAGCATGAGAATGATGTTGTTGTGTGGTGCCCTCCACGATCCATCAAGCTTTTGTGGGCAGGGTCCGCTTCATGCTTGCCTTTCCATTCTCAAAACAGTTTCCTGCACATAAAAATTGCTTAATAAATGTCTGTTGAACTGGATTAGAGGTGTGGTTTGGATAAGCAGGACACATTTCTAATTCCCTCTGGTAGTACTCAGAGACTTAGGCTTCTGCCAATCACCAGCTGTAACTGTAGCAACTGGCCCCCGGCAGTAGTCTTATTAGTTTTATAGATACATTTTGGCATCCTGGTCAACTGTGCTACACTCTGTAAAGTACGGGAACTTGTTTTCTGGAAAAGAAGTCAACTGAGTAATGACTTTCTTGCCTAGAAAATGGAAAAAAAAAAACACCACAGGTAATCTGTAAAGGCTGCCAAACTTCCTACTGAAGGTCATTTTAAAGAGAGTAGATTTTCCTAGCTTCTCTAGAAGGGATGAAGAGAATACAATAATTGCAAATGTGCTTATCTGGCCTTATTGTATGCATACCTTATAATCACCTCTGGGCAGGTTCATCTAACTATGAAGCTAAGGTTGGTTCTAGGGTGCTAGGACCTTCTTCAGAAATGGAAAACAATTAGCCAACCATTTATCTTCTATAATTTGGATAAATTGCTGCCTAGAAGCAGGGTACTGGACCAGATGACCTGATAATATCCCTCCAGCCATAGAATTCTCTGTATCTCCGCATGGAAGAGAACAAGAATAGACAGATCCCTCTGTTAAGTGTATCTTGCAACATCAGATGTATAAGTTATTGATTTGAAGTAAAACATGTGGATTTCCCATACTTGTCACTTCCTCTTTCTACCACCCTTAGTTAAAAGGAACATTGGTCTCTTGTGTCTTACTACAACTCTAGAAGGAAAAAAGAACACCAGCTCTGTTAACAAGAAGCGAATTAAATGCAGTAAAGAAAACTGCCATGTAACCGCTGGGGATGGAATTATTATCTATTGTATTATTGTTTTCTAGGAGATGGGCATTAGGGGAGTCTCACCTGACAAGACAAAGAAACCTCATTTCCTGTTGTTGGAAACTGGACAGGTGACATCACTAAAAATCAATCAAAGAGTGCAGTCTTCTTCAGGCAGACAGATGAACTGGCTGACCTTGTAGGTTTTCTTCATCTTTAATCTCTGTTTTGAGGCCCTGGTATTCGATATTTGGTGGCACAATATGTCAAGATGGTATAGAGGGAGATCTATGGATAAACATTGCACAAATGGATGAGCCCAGTTCCCTTACCACTTGCTATACATTCTTTTTTTTCTGCCCAAAGTCAAGTTTGTAAAGAGAATTAATTTTAAAAAAAAAGTGTTCTATTTGTCACCTAGGCAGGATCAGAGTTATGAAGATCTGATCCTCCTTCTGTCCTTAGGTTAGCCTGCTCATCACTATTGTAACCTTGATTAAGTTCAGGACATATTTATAAGTGTTTACTATGTTTTGTTGTTGGGTCCCAGGCCCCGGATTCTAGAAACTTTTAATCTAGAAAGGGTAAAATACAACTGAAAATTACTAAATGCACATATGGGGTCAACCATCAAGTCATCAGAGTTTAGAAAGTAGAAATCATTTCAAGGTGAGTTAATGGGAAAAAAAAAAACCATGGAGGATGTGGTACCTGAACCAAACCTTAGATTTCAACAGGTAGAGAAGTTAGATTATTCCCCCCCTTCCTATCCCCAAGCGTGAGAAGCAATGTGGACAAATGTATGAAGTTGGGAGATGGAGAGGATGAGATTAAAAAGCAGGGACTAGTCCAGTTTGACTGGAACATAAGGCGAGTGAAGAGGATCATATGATGCATTTAGAATCATGGAATCTGGACTCAGAGGTCATTAAGTCCTATCTCCTCCCTTTCCAGACACAAAGAGGTGAGGTCAGATCACAAAACCTGGCAGTGCCCAGGATTTGAATCCAGGACTCTTTCCAGTATACCATGGATACAAGATAAAGACGGAAAGGTAGATTAGAACTAGAGTTCAAGCGCCTTGAATATCAGGCTAATTAATTTGTATTTTATTCAGTAGGCAGTAAATAGGGAGTTACTGAAGAATCTTAAGCAGAGGAGTAACATCACTACAATGGAAAGAACATTGGCACTAAGCCCAGTCAGTCAATAAACATTTAATAAGCATCTACTATACTAAGATGACCCAGGTTCAAACCCTACCTTTTGACAATTATTACCTGGATAATCTTGGGCAACTTAATAACCTCTTTGAGCCTTAGTTTTCCCACCTGTAAAATGGGCAAATTGGACTAGATGGCCTCCAGATCTCTAGATCTAGGATCTTTTTATTATACCTATGTATAATGAAATGCCTGGGCATTGGTATGAAGGAAAGTCTAGGGAGAGGGAGCAGGGAAAGGAAGACCAGTTAAAACTGGTGCTTTAATGATAATGCAGGTAAACAATGCAGGCATCAGGAGTGGAGAAGAGGGAGAAAGATGTTAGGGGGTAGTGCCCAGGCGAAATCTTCTGGCTTCCCTCACTCCCTTAAGAGATACAACTTTGATGAATCTAGGACCTGGGACTCTAATACACTGATTTCAGACTTCTTGGAGACTAGCTTAAACTGCAATTAGTTCACAATAATTAGTAAGAAACAAATGTTTTTTAAGAAAGCATCCATTCACTTAAAATGATTTTTAATTTTATAATGACTGGTATATAATTATAGCAGAACAGAGCTATTTAGTAAGAAAAAAATAACATCAAAGAGAAGAGCTCATTTAGTGTTTATTTGCTCTAGGGTTCTAATTACTTTGAAAACTACCAACCCTACTTATATGATTACTAGCAGAATTTAAGAGCAGCTTTGAGGAAAGCTGAGCCAATCATTTCTCAGCTCCATTAACATGGGAGTCTATAAATATCAGGGGCCTCTAGATACCAGCAAAGGAATTTGTATTTTATTCAGCAGGCACTAAGTAGGGAGCCACTGAAGGTGTTTGAGCAGCAAAGTGATATGATTACTCTATAAATAGCCCTGGTTCTGGAATAAGAACCTTGATTCCTATATTTTTCCATTCTAGCACCAGTTCTGGTCTTTTGTGATAGAAATATTAAAAATAAATATGCCTTGTGGGTCATTAAAAAAAGATGGGACAATATGGCGATAATGGTCGAGGAAGGTCTAAAAATAATAGCCGATACAATGTTTTTTAATTATAAAGCACTCAACCCACTATATAAATGGACAAATGATGTGAACAGATTTCGAAGCAAGAATGGTAAGCTATAAATGACCACGTTAAAGCATGCTTCGAATCACCAATGATAAGAAATGAAAACTAAAGCAACTGTGAGATTTTACCTTATACTTAATAAAAGTTGTAAATATGACAAAAAATGGAAACAGACTATGTTGGAGGGGTTGTCTCAAAGGCCACGTCCAACTCTTCTAGAAAACAACTTGCTATTAAGAGAGAAAAGTTGCAAACCTTTGACCCAGTGACCCCATTAGTGGAAATACAGTCCAAGGAGGTTACAGAGACAGAAAGATCCAACATATACCAAAATATTCAAAGTAGCACTTTCTGTGGTATCAAAGCACTGGAATCAAAGTATGTGGCACAGTGGATAAAATGCTGGATTGCAAGTCAGAAAGACCTCAGTTTGAATCCTGCCTCAGATACCTACTTGTGTGACACACGTAATCTTTTCTACTTAAACTACTTTTCAACTTTTCAACCTAAACATAACTTGGTCTTTTCCAGCCTCAGTTCCCTCATCTGTAAAGTAGGGATAATAAATAATAGCACCAGGGTTGTGAGGCTCAAGTGAGAAAATATATATAAATTGCTTAGTATACCATTAAGCTCTATACAAATGCCCCTCTTACATGTGAATGTAAATGTAATAGAATATTATTGTGCAGAAAGAAATGATAAATACAAAGAATTCAGAGAAATATGGGAAGATTTATATGAACTGATACAGAGTGAGGTAGGCAGATCCAGAAGAACAGTATTCCCAATGGCTATAATCATGTCAATTAAAAGAGTTGGAAAAGGAAGTCTAAGCAACTGTAATAATCAATCTTATTCCCAGACAACAGATAGTAAAATATACTTCCCTCCCCTCGGCATAGAGATGTGTGGACTATGGGGACAGAATGTTGTACATCCTGTTAGTCACTGTGTCAGTTTTTTGCTTATTTGTTTAACTTTTGTGGGAGTATAAATAAGAGTTTAATTTTGGGAAGATGAGACAAATGTGATCACCTTCAATATAAAAAAAGCTCAACACATTTTATTCTTAATCAAAACTTCTACCGAAACTGATGTCATTTTCCATTATAACCTGAAGGCAAGTGACTCAGTTACAAAACAACTTGTCCCTAGGATGCAAAGACATGTCTAAGTGGCATCAGATGTTTATGGTGCCTTCACCCTCACCCATTGTGTTGCTTACTCTAGTGCTGTTACTGCTTGTTCTAAATAAAATACTTTTCCAGAAAAAAAATTACAAAACACTTGACACATAACATCAACTGATCATCACAACAACTTGTGAATTATTAGGTAGTGGAAGTCTTATCAACCTCATTTTATGGAGGTGGAAACTGAGCAAGGGTATGAAACAAGTTAGTCACATAATTTTTCTGGACCACATTACAAAATGTGGGGGTGGTCTAGATGATCTTTAACATCTCTTCCTCAGAGTCCTCAAGGGATGGCATGGAGTAATAGAATGAGTAATCAATGGGCTTGGAGACAGGAGAGATCTGGGTTTAAATCTAGGCCCTAACATCGAAAAGTCATATGGCCTTAGGCAAGTTGCTTAATCTCAGTGAGTCTCAATTTCCTCAACTATTAGTATGTATTTTGGGAGGATGGAGGGGTGAAGAGAGGAAAGAATAATAACATCTATGGTTTGGTGGATAAGAATGGGCTTTTCTGTTAAAAAGTGCTAGGTATAGGTCCCACTTCTGACACATACTGTGTGATCCTGAGCAAGTCACTTAACCTCTTAGTACCCCAAACCACTTTTTGGGTCGGTACCTTGCAGATCAATTATCAGTCTATATTGGTAGAGCAAATTTCCTCACTGAGAGTTCCCTCCCTGAATGACACCATTAATCTGAGACCAATACCTGTTGTACCTACAAGAGGGCTGTTGTGAGGATATTTTGCCTATCTTAAAGCCCTCTATGAATGCAACAAATACTATTATTCCAACTCTAAACCTATGATCCTTCATCTAAGTAGCTGAGAACTCAAACCTGCTCTTTGGACTCTACAGACAGTGCTTTGCCAAGGCTCCTTTGTTATTTTTCTCCAACCAAGAAGGCATCATTTTGTCAAACAACTCCAAGAAGCACTAACTGGTGGCTTCAGTGTGATTTCATTCCATTTTGGATATGCACATACTTCAATTGATCTTCTCCCCCTATAGTTAAGATTTATATACTTTATTAATCACTGTGTGACAGTCGCCACGGTGGTTTCATTTAGCGGAGTAAGCCAGCCAAACCTCTTCAAGACTTCTGTGGATTTCACAGGGCAAACTCTGGCATCCTGGCAATTCCAATCGCTCTCACCTAGATGAGATTTTCCAGAGCTATCCATCTTGGACCTTGTCTAATAAATCACATCTACCCCCTGCTCTTTCTCTAATTGATAGGTTGAAAAAGAGACACCACTAGATCATGTTAATGTCCCCTAAAAACGGCAGTGAGATAGAGCTTCTCTGGCAACAACATCTCAAAATGGCAGGCAGTTAAACATTTTTTCCTTCCAGATGCTATCTGAGCAATAGGAATGAGTGGTATTGTACTATGTGGCTGACAGGCACGTATACTCCAAAGTGTTTCAATCGTCCATGATCAGTTTTCCATGCATTTGTCTGTTGCATGTTTAGAAGCACAGGTTATGGAGGGAGGAGCCATTCGTGTGATCCTGTCTCCTCAGGTAGGAGATCGGCCGTGGAGAATTCTTGTTAGCATGACCGTGAGCATGTATAGTAATGACTGATTTGTAGTCTTGGTTGGGCTGTATCTCCCTGTGCGTGGTTATTACTTCTGTGATACTTAACCACTTACAATGCTTTCCTGGGAAACACATGATTGATTTCCCTAAACTCTTAAATGGGCACGATTTTGTACTTATTGCAAACCAAGATAGTTATCAAATGGTATTTTTTTAAAGTGGCATGAGGTACAAAGACTGCAGGACTAGATGCTATCTGTAGTTGGTAATGACAAAGTAGACAAATAAAATTGCTTATGTTATGTTATTTATGTTATGTATATTATGTCATATTATTTACATTGTCATGTTATTTATGTTATATTATTTATATTATGTTAGTTAACATAATTATCAAGTCATAGGAAAATATGATCACAGATCTACAGCTGTAAGGGATGTTATAGTCCATCTGGTTTAGTCCCTTCATTTTACAGTTGACACAACTGATGCCCAGAGATGGTCAAATGATTTATTCACTGTCACATAGGGAAGGAGAGGCAAAGCCAGGATTTGATCCTGGGTACTCTGACTCCAAATCGGGCCCCTTTTGTATTGTGCTACACTGTCTTCTATCACGCTTCTTTATTAAATCAAACTTTTTTTTTTGAGATTAGGGTTCAGGAACAATTTTCACATAGAGTCAAATAGGAAAAGTTAGTTGACTTTTCACCTTGTAAGCCTTCACCCAATATATCAGTTAACTTGCTCATCAGTGAATAGGCTCACAGATTCTATATCTGGAAAAGTTTACGGAGATTATTTAGTCACAACCTCCCAAGGAAACTGAGGTCCGGAAAATTTAATTTAAATGACATGCTCAAGGTCACACATGTACGTATTAAGTATCAGAGTTGAGATTTCAAACCAAACATTTCCTCATTCTAAATCCAATGATTCTTCCACTAGAACAAATAAATCTAAGTATCAGTCTCAAATGGTACCAAGTATAGAGGCTGAAAAGGGAGTGCCCTGGGGAGCTACTTCTGATCGGAAGGTGGAGAGCTCCTCCTAGTACTTCCAGTTTTATTTGTCTACTTTGTCATTACCAACTACAGATAGCATCTAGTCCTGCAGTCTTTGTACCTCATGCCACTTTAAAAAAATACCATTTGATAACTATCTTGGTTTGCAATAAGTACAAAATCGTGCCCATTTAAGAGTACTTCCACAACCCAGGCCTGCCGTTTCTTCATGTCCCACCCGGCTTCCCTTCCCTGGTCTTCTCTGCTAAAGGAACCTTCCCTCCTTCCCCCTTTTTATCTCCTTTTTGTATGGTGTCTTTCCCCATTAGAATGTAATCTTCTTGAGGGCAGAGATTGTATTGTGCTTTTCTCCAACATTTAGCACAATGTCTGTCACACAGTAGATGCTTAAGAAGTGTTTATTGCCTGACTGACTGACTAGAAACCTGGGAAAAGGGTAGCACAGGATTTCTTACTCTATTGTGAAACATAACATGAGTCAATCCTGCCCTATCTCTCAAAGGGAGAGTCTTAGTGGAGACTATAGTTCACTGGTCTTCTACTTGGTTTCTTCAGTAAGCCTGCTACTCAAGAAATTCCTTACCAATTAGCATGACTTGATTATTTCAAAGGGAAAAAATGGGTATGGGAAACCATAGTGATATTTTAACAGTTTTGTAAAACACAGGCATACTTATAAACCCCTAAAATGGGCAACAGCCAACAACCCATAAAGGCAACATGGTATAGATCAGTGAGGTCAAACTCAAATAGAAATAGGGCCATTAAACCCATACATAAGAATCTTTGAGGGCTTTATATTGATTTAAAAAACCACATATTAACATTGTTATTGTTATTCAGTCATTTCAGTCATGTCCAATTCTTCATGACCCCATTTGGGGTTTTCTTGGCAAAGATACTGGAATGGTTTGCCAATTCTTTCTCCAGCTCATTTTACAGATGAGGAAACTGAAGCAAACACAGTTAAGTGACTTGCCCAGGGTCATATAGCTAGTGAGTGTCTGAGGCCAAATTTGTACTTGTCTTCCTGACTCCAGGCCCCAAGCTCTATCCACTTAGCTACCGAGTTGTCTCACATATTGACATTATTTATGTTCTACTATATTTGTACTTATTTACGAAATATCTCCCAAGTATATGTTAATCTAGTTCAGCCCTTCTTGGGAGTATTTCTTCTACCATGGGGTGGGGTGAGGGCACATGTTTGACAGTTCTGGTAAAGAGTACAGACAGCTGCCTAGAGCTGCCTTTATTGTTTTATTTTTATTTTTATTTTTTGGAGTCTATTAAGGATGTTATGCCAAATTTGAACTCAGGTCCTCCTGACTCCAGGCCTGGAGCTCTATTCACTGCGCCACCTAGCTTCCCAGAGAGCTGCTTTTAGAACTAAGTAGATTTAGGTTCAATTCCTGTCTCTGACACACAATGGTCATATAATCCTGGGTGAACAACCTAACCCGTCAGTGCTCTAGACCAGCACTTCTGTGGTCGCAAAAAATTTGGCAACAGTAAAAGGATTCTGAATGCGCAACAACAAAAGTTAATTAAAAATCAAACTCGTAATGAATCCGAGGTGTTTCTGGTACCACTCACCCATGCTGCACGGTGCATCTTCACTGCTGCTTTGGTTCTGAACACAAAGCATGTGCGTTTTGCACTGCTAATGCGCTCAGGCCATGCAACCGCCAAGGAACACTGCCAAAACGTGACAAGGGGTTGCAAGTGGAAAAAGTTTAAGAAGCCCTGCACTAGACAGCTCCCTAAGACTCTAAGTTGAACAGAATGTGTTGATCTTCAATGGGAAAGAAAGGACCTCATATCTATACCAATAAAATCATTGGTTCTATCCTTATCTCATATCTCATGCTTTTATCAGTTTGTAAAGAGGTAGCATGGTGTTGTAGAAAGAGCAATGACTAGATGTGTAGTCAGGAAACCCGAGGTCTAATGTCAGTTTTGATACTAATTGGCTACATGGCCTTGGCCAAGTCATTCAGAGGCTACTAGGTGGTGCAGTAGGTAGAGCATCAGAAGACCTGAGTTCAAATCTGACCTCAGACACACAAACTGTGGGACCCTCGCCAAATCACTGAACCACCTTTTGCCCCAGTTTCTCCATCTGTAAAATGGGGATAATAATGGCACCTACTTTCAAGGGTTGTTGTGAGGATCAAATGAGATAATAATTGTAAAGTGCTTAGCACAGTAGGTGCTACATAAATGTTAGCTATTATCATTATTATTGTTATTGGGCCACAATTTTATTCTCTGTTTAATGTAGGGTTTATACTTGATTGTCTCGGGGGTTCTTGGTACCTTTCACATTCAACAAATAAATTCTCTCAAAGATGAAAATTGTTTCATTCCTCTACTGGAATCATTGAACTTTCAACTTGGAACAGCCTCTCTTTACGAAAAGCAAAACTTTAAGGTACCTTTAGAGTTAATTTTACCTATACGTGTAGATAGCATTTTAACCAAATCTCAGTTTGCTTGGCTTATTCATTGGCCTAATTGTTTTAATAGCTTAACTGAAATGCTGGTGTAAGTCTATTTGAATTTAATTGTGTACAATTCCTAATACAAAGGAAATCTTGATTTTAGAGGGGTGAATAGCATACTTTCTATCTGTGTCAAAGTTATTCCCTTGTCTGGGACACTAACATGGTCTGATTTTTTAGATCAAAAAAAAAAAACTATGTTGTTTAGAATGTGTGAAATGAAAGAAAAAAAGGTCCGCACGCAAAACTGAGATACCCCATGGATCTGGGAGATGGAAATGAAAGCCAGAAAAATTCCTTTGGTTGGTAATTTGGCTCAGTATCTTAGATACTGCTATTCTATTCGTTCTTTTCAGAAGCAAGTCTTTCCTATAGTGGGGGAAATTCAGGAAGTAGAAAACAAGAGTGACATGGAAAATCACTTACTAATCATACACCCTTGGGGATGGAAAACAGAATTCCCCTTATGGTCTAATTATGCTCTGCTGTCTTTAAATGAAACCAAATCAGGCAAGTTTCCAGTCACTGCTTGATGTTTCACAGTCCTTATTTCCCTATGTCCACAGTTGTGATGGGAATATTTACTAACTTCCTGGCATTTTCCTCACATCAGAGGTTGCCATTTTATTCCCAGAAAAATCATGGTGTCCATTATTTTATCAATGACCCACAAGGTTTTCTTAACAGGAGGAATAAAAGACACATGGACACACACGAAATATTTAAGTGATCGTCTCTTTTTCTTGTCTGGAAACTACACTTCTAAGATTGCTATCAGTAGCATTAGGTCAGTATAAAGCAACAGACAATCAGGCTGGTAAGTTTCTAGGCACAGAGCCATAGATTAGTAATGGTTCTGTCCTATGAAGGTCACTTGTATACTCTATAAAACAGGCGTGGATAGGTGCCCTGAATATAAAAGGTCACATTGTTAAAAAAAATTAGAAAATGATAGGAGGAGGCACCTTTCACCACTATGATTAAAAGGGAAATTCTTAGCCAAACAAAGGATAGAAGTGATTCTAAAATATTAGAGAATCCATTTACAATGAAAATGATTTTGCCTAATGAAATCAATGTAGCTAGAATAAGAAGAGAAATTGGTGAGTGGGAAAAATTTTAGCATCAAATACTTCCGAATAATTGTGCTATCTAAGATATGGAAGAACTTAGTATAAATAAATAAGACCAAGAATCATTCCTTAATAGGTGAGTGGTCAAAGGATAAGAACAAAGTTTTTTAAAAAATCACAAATTATCAACAATCATATGAAAGATTGCTTCAGATTATGAGTAATAAGAAAAAAAACAAACTAAAGAACTCTGAGGTTCTATTTTTCACTTTTCAAAGTGGAAAAGATCACAAAAGACCGAAAGAGTCAATAATAGATGGGCCATGGGAAGACAGGTACATGAAGACACTGTTGGTAGAGCTGTAAAATTGGTACAATCATTCTAAGAAAACAGTTTGGAATTTGGTAAAAAAAAGTTACAGAATTCTTTGTAGGCCCAGGGCCCCTACTATTGGGCATGCACACCAAGAAAAAAGGTAAAAACCAGAAAGAATGGCTTCAAAGCATTTTGTACTAGCAAAAACAGCAAAACTGAGAAAAAAGGTGGGTGCCCAACTATTGGGGAATGGCTGAATAAGCCATTAAGCATATAAAAAGAATACTGTTTCTTTGTTGTTTAGTCATTTCAGATGTGTTGGACTCTTTGGGACCCCTTTTGAGGGTTTTCTTGCCATTTCCTTCTCCAGTTCATTCTACAGATGAGGAAACTGAGGAAACAGGGTTAAGTGATTTGCCCAGGATCACACAGCTAGTAAGCGTCTGAGACTAGGTTTGAATTCAGATCTTCCTGCCTCCAGGCCCAGTACTCTATCCACCACACCACCCAGATGCCCTGTTTTTTTTTTTTTTTTTGCTCTAAGTAAGGAAAAGTATGTGGAATTCAGAGAAACACAGAAGGGCATGTATGAACCGATGCCAAGTGAAGAAAGTAGAACCAGGAGAACAATATGTATTATAATGATGATAATGTAAATGAAAACAACATTAAAAGACAGAATAACTGGCTATAATGTTCAGTCTAGGGTCTGGAGAATAGATGATGAAACATCTCTCTCTTCTCAATAGAGGCATGGCAGTGGGGGGGGGGAATTACGGGTGAAGAATTTGGCATATTCTATTAATCAAGGTTGCTATGTCAATTGGTTTTGCTCAAGTGTGTGTGTGTGTGTGTGTGTGTGTGTGTGTGTGAAGGAGGGATAAAAGGAAGTTCAACGGCAGTGGTGAGGGGGGCAGGTATGCAGAGAAATGACTGGTGTAATAACTAAAGAAATCCATGAGTTTTTTTTGAAGATGCAAATGTATCTCTCCTTCATTTGTGCCTCCACATGACTGTCTATAAAAGAAGGAAAATGCCACATGGTGAGCCATCTGAAATAGGCTCAATATAAAAGCTACACTAAATTACATTGTTTTGATTAAATTGGCATAGACCACCCATATTTTGCTGATTTGCTTAACTCAATAAAACATTCTTTGAGATCTCTGGATGCTTTAAAGACAGTAGTACTGCTACTTGTGATTATACAAGCCAATGGAATTAAAATGGTAGATAACTGAAGTCAATATAGTTTTGGTTTTCTTGTGTATTTCCTCCCCACAGGTTTACCTTCCTAGCTACATTTTTTTTCTCACTTGCAATGAAACTATAATCATGTAACACACACAAGGTGGACAGGTAACTCATGTCTATGATGTGTGATGAAAGAGTGAGGTGAGTATGAGTTTTACAACCCATGGTAGGGTAGACCATCTGCTCATTTGCAGGGAGAAAACAGAAATAGATGATTGTGAGGCTTTCTACAGAGATCTCATAGTACTTTTTTTTCACATATGCTAGCCAGCTCATTGCTCTTCTCACAACCTAATAAATCCAGTTCATCAGGTCTGGGTTAAGGAGGCATGGAAAGTTTGTGGGACTTGGAGGTTTGGTCCCCGACTTCTAGTTTCTGCTTGATCTGCTAGACTGATTATACTGCTCTTTACTATTCTTATAGGAAAATACTCATAGTCACTGGATAGACTCACTCCCTTGTGATGTCAAGAGCAAACAAGGAAACATATTTGGTGAAGTTTCAGTGGATAACTCAGGGGAAGACACATACAAGGGGTCACACAAGATGAACAGCCATGGCTGGGTTGAGATCATCATTGGAAAACCTGCATGGATGAGATCACAGATCCATTTCTTTGTGCATTTCTATATTTGAGATGGCATTCCTAGTAACTAATAAGCAGAACTGGCAGAAGGAAAAATAAATACAGAATGCTCAATTTCTCAGGACTTTGCTAAAATAGATGCTTTCTAGTTTCCCAGACTGAAGGCAGTGTAAATTTCCCATATGTCCTTCAACAGGAACGTAACCATCACTGGAACATTTGGGGACACCCATTTTTGGGATGACAAGTTCTCCTATCTTCCTACCAATTTGCATTTCTATGTACTTCATATCTATTTCTGGGGCCTGATTAGCACATAATTCTTGCACAAGGATCTCTACCCATCAGGTTAGTTTAGGGGAAATGCACATTCAGCAATGAAGTACCACCTGACACTTGAGGGCATCAACGGACAGTCTGAATTTATAAGTCAGAAAGAAAAAAAAAAGCATTTGCAGTTTGACAACTGGGAATACCACCTTCTTTCCTGATGAATGAGAATCTTTGCATTCTATCCCAAAGCCCTGGTACACCTCAAACAATCTCAACTCTTACCCCAGCTAAGCAGGTTGAAAAGACTGACACCATTTTGACATACATCAGCTTAAATGCATGCCATCATCTCATCTGCAAATGAAACGTGAAGTTAATTGTTTCACCCAAGGAGGAAAAGCTTCACCAGTTTACTTTAGAAGGGAAGCTTCGAGCAACTCTGCACACTGAAGCTTTGCTGAAAATATTATTAGTTACACGTCAGGAAGGCTGGTTTCTGAAAGCCTTTTCCAATGTGACATCAATAATTTATGAATAGTCCAACACACAAAAACCATATTTGTAAGGCTGACTGAAGGGAAAGACAGACCGGAACTTAGATTTTTAATGAAAGGATGTATAAATAAGGGAAAAGACAAAAAGACCCCTGTGGGAAATCTACAAAGTATGCACTCCTTGGTGCCAAGGTTGTCATTCATTAGGCAGCAAAGGAAGAAAAAAATAATCCAATGTGGTTAGAGAAGGAAAAGTGACACATTGCGCCTTCTTCCTTGGAACATCTGCTCGCTGGGTATCTGGCTGCATCTAAGCAGTCGCATCTGGTTAAAGGAAATTTTTACTACTTTTAGGGCTTGTGGAGCTATTATAGCTATGGACGACTGTGCACATTCTATTCAGCCTCATGTATTGTCAATGGGATTGTCAGCAAAGTTCTGATGGCAGGATCTTTATTACTGGTGATTATGGGACCGGGAAAGTGAACACAGCTTGAGCTGGCAATGAGAGGGAAAAGAATTTTTTTTTCACTTTGACTTGAAAATTGGGAATGCAGAATATAAAGGGCAATGAGACACTAAATGAATGAAACCCCAGGAAGATAGTTTTCCTAGTATTGATGCATTTTCAATTTATCTTCAATTAAGTACAACATAACAATGAAATGTGGAAGGAGAGCTAGATTTCTTTAATCTGCTAAATTACAATATCAAAATCCTAAAATACATTTTTCCTGTCTGAGCAGCTTCTAGTTGGTAACTCATGCTACCATGTTTTGGCCTCATCTAAGTATGAGCTTAGGTGCCCTTCTGATATGGGCTTACATGCAGGGAGGTCCTATAAAACTATATGTACCAATTGCATTTTCTCTCAATTCCAAATCTTAATGATGCTTTGTAGCAGGAACACACTTAATGTTCTAAATGACACTCTAGTTACCTATTGTGAAATTAAGCTGAATACAAAAACATGAGTCAGAATCCCTTCTAAAACTATTTCTTTTAGCAATCGCTGCATGTGAAATGTGTCCTAGATGATGAAATAAAATACTGGAAATGTCATCCCTAAACAAAAGTCAGGTCATGGTCTAATAAAAGCAGTAGAAAATATTCATTCATTAGTAGTCCAGTGCTTTATACCACTAAGGGTGATGAAAAAGAAGCATGCAAAATGGCCTCTGCATTGAAAGGACTCAGCATCTTGTTAATTAGACGCACCATTGCCATGCATTCTATGCCTACAAAATATCACGGACCACTTAGTAGTACCTCTCTTTGGTATTTCTTATAAATAATTTAATATTAGAGTACCATTTTGGTATAATATCCTCCTATTAGATGCTCCAAGGGGACAGAAATTATATATTTCCAAAATCTTTGTTATATTGGCCGTGTGACCAGTTTTCAGTGTCCCCAAACAACTCTCTAAGACTATATAAGTACTCCTCTGCATTGGTAGAGGGAGTTTCCTTACTGGGAGTTTCATATACCACTGAAATCACAGATCTAGTTTAAAATATACACTTTCATACACACATACATACACATACCCACATACATATGCATATACATACACACTCTCACACACATACATCCCAGGGCTTAGCACAATATTTCAAGGATTTATGATTTCATCATTGAGGATCCTCTCTCTGTTGATGTAGATCACAAACCTTCAACAACTTAGTTTTTTTATACATTTTTACTGCTAACAAAATTTTTCTTTAATGTCACCTCCATTTTTTTATGGTACCAGGCAATAGTGGGGTTAATTTTATACACTTCTCTGAACAAGAGGGGCGTGTGTGTGTGTGTGTGTGTGTGTGTGTGTGTGTGTGTGTGTGTTTGTGTGTGTTTGTGGGGAGGGATTAGAAAGTGTATCTGGCCCAGCATGGGGCAGAAAATGGTTCCAGAGACTGTAGAGCTAAGTAGTTTAGCTAGGTCCAATCATGGTCTCTAGAGGTCTAGTTTAGAGCATGGAATGGCAGCAGGTACTCAATAATTTAGCAAAGGATCTTGGAGAGTAGCTTGGGTAAAAACATCCAAGCTTAGAAAAGTCTGACCCTTAATCAACAGACAAATGGCCCATCATTGAGCCTGTAATTAGGGCCTGTCCATCTTTGTAGGCCCTTCAGAGCTTGTGCTCTGCTGAAAAAGCCTTCAAGAAATCTAGGTCACTTCCATGCAAACAAGAAGCCTTGATGAACATCTTATATGGAGGTTAGTAAAAAGACATGTCCAAACATAAACTATCATACAAAATAATATACAAACATGTTTCATAATTAGAGTAGTTGAACAAAAAGCTATGTGAGTATATTTAGCTGTAATTTTTTTTTTAGCTATTTGGAATGATCAAGCAATCAATCAACAAAGACTTATTAAGTACCAATTATGGGCCAGGCACTGTGCTACGGGCTAGGAAAAACAATGACAAAGCTGTTGTACGGGGTAGTTTGAACTAAGGTCTTCTTGACTCTGAGTTCAAAATTGTTTCAGTTCAAAAAGATATAGTCTTGGCCTCAGCCAGAGGAGTTAGAGGATATTTACAAATATAGACACATATGGTAAAGAAAAAAAAATAAAACATTATATTCAGGTGCTGAGATGTTTTCATTAGTGAGTACAACTTTACCTAAACTACCAACTCAAATCTGCCTCAGACCATGCTATAAGGTCACCTTCAAGAAAACCAAACCTGGGCCTACGTGGGCATCTTGCTGTCTTGCCACCTACCACTATTCAGGTAATCTCCCTCCTTCCCCCCTTCCTTCCTTCCTTCCTTCCTTTCTCCCTTTCTCTTTTGGAGAGGGAACAGGAGTTAAATGATGTGCTCAGTGTCACACAGCTAGTAAGTGTCAAGGGCTACATTTGAACTCCTGACACTAATGCTGGTGCTCTATCCACTGTGCCACTTAGCTGCCCCTACCCTTTCCCATTCCCTCTTGTTCCAGAAACAGGCATCGTGCATAACAATCTACTGTCCTATGGCTTCACTCACCAGCCCTATGACTATTTAGACCCTTTCCCTAGCTACCATTTTCCTATAAGTGTTGTCTCCCCCATTAGAAGGTAAGCTCCACGAGGGCAGAAATTATCTCAATTTTTTTTGTGTGTGTATCTGCAGTACCTAGCACAATGCCTGGCACATAGAGTCACTTAATAAATATATGTTTGCCCTCCCTCTCTTTCACTTGTATCCTGTAGAATGAGAAGGTATAACAGGACAATAACCAAAGAAAAAATAAATACATAGGTATATATTTTTTTGTTTTTTGGTGAGGCAATTGGAGTTAAGTGACTTGCCCAGGGCCACAGAGCTAGTAAGTGTCAAATGTCTGAGGCCAGATTTAAACTCAGATCTTCCTGACTTATTTCTTTTGCAACATAAAAATATTCACATCTTACAGAATTAGCTCTCTGAAGGATCAGTGAGGAGTGGGGAGAGGATTAGAAGGGAAAAAATAAAGTCTGTATAAATTGTACAATATATAAAAAGAGATAAAAGATATGATCAACCCGGATGACAAAGAAGATTCAGAATCGGGATCTTCACAGCAGCTCAGTTTATTCATTCATTCAATAAATAGTTATTGTATGTCTCTGATATATGCATACTGTCATAGGGACTAAGGTGGATAGAAAAGAAATGTTAAGGCACAGACCTTATTCACCACAAGTTGATGGAATAGATAGGAAACCAGGGAATACACAAGTGAAACAAAAAATGCAAGACAGTAAATGATTGTCCTATTATTTACCATCTGTGGAATCTAACCTTCATATTCTAGCAAATTCTTTAACTTCTCTGGTCCTCAATAGTCTCAATGTAGACTGTGGAATTACAATTTCAGGGTTTTAAAAATTCATTTAAGTCTTCATAGATATAGAATTGGAGCTGGAGGGACCTTAGAAAACATCCATTTGCCTAACTGAAACCAGAGAGTTTACGTGATTTCCCTAAGGTCACCAGCTCACCATCCAGTTAATGGCTGAACCGAGACTATAAACAAAGTCTCCTGATTTCCAGTACAATGTTTTTCTTTTCCCTTTTTTTAAATTACAGTGTTTTTTTTCCCATGGTAGTGGTGGTGGGATGAGGGTCTGGACCTCGAGTACCTCAGTATAGGAAATTCCCTGGTATGGAAATTTCCACTGTCAGTGAAGATGGACCAACAACTCATCTGTAACTTAGAGTCTTAGAGAGTTGCCTAAGAGCCTCATCCATGGTCACATAGCACCTACATTTGAAAGGGAAGTCAAATCTTCCCGATTCCAAGGCTAGCCCTCTATCCATTATTACAAATTGCTTCTGCATTGCTCTATGTTGATGCTTTATGCACTGAATGAGTCTACTGTGATAAGAGAGTGCAGATATAGAATAGAGATAAAGAAGTGTAGAATAATGAATCAGAATGTGATCACTGCTAACAGAATACAGGCAGAAGGAAACTAAATTAATACATGTGGTCTTAAATTTATAGATGAGCACTCACCATCAAAGATCAAGACTGTCTACCACTATGACATAAAAAGGAATTCATGAAAGGCTATCTGTTTTCACTTAAGTATCATCCGGTACAATATAAGCAAATGGGAGATGAACATATGTGCATTCAGGCTGGATCTGGGGTGGATGACACATTTTACACAGGGATTAAAAAGCCCTGAGGTCTCTTAGACAAGACTATGCTATGTCAGCATAATGTCAAGAGAATGTGCGTGTTACGGTCTTCAAAGGAAAGATATTTCATGTGCGTCATGACAAGGTTATAAACATTATTGGAGGTCCGTAATAAAACCTTATATGCAAGCAGGAAAATAAAAAACAGTTCTAAGATGCAGCCCTCTAGCCATATACCAGTCATTTACTGTATATTTTCTCCTTTTTCCTGAAAAACAAAATATGATGAAAATAAATTGTAAGCTTCTTTCCTCCCAACACATACTTTCCAGGAACATCAATAAGAACTTCATTGCTCACAGAAAGAAAGATAGAGAAAGAAAGGAGAGAGAAAGAAGGAAGGACAGAAAGAAAGACATAAAAGGAAGAGAGAATGAAAAAGAGAAGGAAAGGAAGGAGAGGAGGGAAGGAAGGAAAAGAGAAAAAAGGAAGGAAGGAAGGAAGCAAAGGAGGAAGGAAGGAAAGAACAAAAACCCTTCATTGTTAGCAATAGTCTCTTAGGAGCTCAAAAAGAAAAGTTGCTTTCCCCACCGATTTTGACCTTTTCTATTTGGCAGACATTTTTTTTTTCTGCCTGTGTTTCTAATGGAGCTTGAAATTAACATGGTTTTTTGTTTACCTCCTAATTTGTGTACCACCATCATCAATGTTGTCAGCACAGTTCTGGGAATAGCGTTTGTTTACTGCTTCTGTTGAGCCAGCAAATGGGGAAGAAGAACAGAGAAGCCTGCTCCTCTCATCCCACTCTTGTTCAGATTCTCTACCCCTCACTTGATGAAAATTGCTTTCATTGAGGCCTCCAATGACTTTTTTTTCTGCAAAAGCAAAAACCCTTTATGAATCCTCATTCTCCTTGACCTTTGCAGCTAAAATAGATGATGAGCATCTTCTCCTTCTATTCGCTTCCTCCAACTACGAGGCACTCGTCTCTTAGCAGTTTACTTCTCTCTTGGGTACAATTCTTTGGAGGTCCTTCTGGATTCTTGCTTTTACTTTTCTTGATCCATTCTCTTACTGATATCACCTAATCTCCAAATGATATCTGTTTGACATGTAGTAGGCATTTAATAAATACCTACTGACTGGCTGATTAATTAACACCTATTTATAATATTTCATGTGCTGACTGTATGTAGACTGTCGCATTTTTGAAATCTCCCACTTGGTTATTTATAACTTAAATACTGAGGTATTTTGAACTGGGAATTTTACATCTATAAATGCTATTTTTTAAACCCCTCTCCCCTAAATCCTCACTTTCCAACATGGTGGGTGATGCTACCATTTTGAAAAACAGAAAGGGCTTAATTTTTTTCCCTTAGACCCTTTGTCACCAATATTTGGTCACCAGATCCTTTTGTTTCATCACCGTCATCTAACAAATTAAGTGCTCTCAGTCCCCAGATCCTCCTCAAGTCCCATCTCCTCCATGAAGGATCCTAAACCATTAAATATCACTTCTATTCTACTTACAACTTCAGAAGTGAAATGACTAAATGGCCCTTGTTTTATTAGCAAGCTACTTAGTTCCACACCTTGGGTTTGAGGTTATGGCATAAATCCAGACCAAAGACTGGTGGACCTTTAAACCCTAAATACTCCCTGCTAGCTCTTAGTTATAGACTTCATATAAAATTTCTAACAGTTTTTTCTTGCTTAAACTCAGATCTTCTACATCATGTATCTCTATTTCTACCAAGTTCTTTTTCTTCTCCGTCTTGAATTTCTCATGTGTCTCTTATTAGCCTAGAATTTTTCTTCTCATCTGCTGGTGGTACAGTGGATAGAGCACTGGACCTGGAGTCAGGAAGATCCGAGTTCAAATCTGCTCTAAGTCTTAAGTCACTTACTAATTGTGTAACCCTGGGTAAGTCACTTAACCTTGGCCTCAATTTCCTTAACCATAAAATAGGGATAATAATAGCACCCCACTCTACAGAGTTGTAAAAATCAAATCAGATAGTATTTGTAAAAAAACTAAGTGCTTAGTACAATGCCTGGCATATAGTAGACACTACATAAATGTTTATTCCCTTACCTCCTCACCTTCAAGTGTGCCTGGGGTTATGGATATAACCCCAGAACTGGAAATGCCACTAAAAACCATCTACTGTGAATTCCTACTTTTATAGATAAAGAAGCTATACTTCCCTTCCAAAACTTGTGACTCCTTTATAAAGTATTTTCTAAAAAGAAGTAATGCATACATACATATGCACTTAACTCATCATTGTCATCATCATCATCATTGCCATCACCATAACAACAACAACAACAACAACACCTAAACAGGTAATTTGGGTCTAGGCATATGAGAATCTGAAATAAATCCCCCAGCAAATACCAGATACTCAGGTATTTAGTGAACTAGACAATGAGCTAGGCAATAAAGAATGCAATCAGCACAGGACTACAACCATAGCTTTGTGATTCAGACAATTAATGTACTGAGGATGACATTTTGCAGAGCTCATGGACTATAACGATATACAGTGACAACTGTCACCTGGGAACATGTACATCTCTAGAGGGAACCTTAAGGCATTGTGGCGGATGTGCTGAAACACAGAAGAGGATACAGACACTAGAGGAAGAAAACAGTGGAAACACCAGGAGGATATCAGCAATGACCATCAGTGCTATGTATTATCAGGCCAATTAAACATGGATAAATATTAAATTTGACTAGGAGGAGGCTAAGCAGGCTGAATTGCATTTGTGAAATTGCACAGCACTTTTAATGATACCAAGCCGCCCCCCTGACAACAAAAGCTCATCTTTTTAACACCAGTATTCTGTCATTGATGATATTTGGTTGCAGATCACAGAACCCCATGACCTCCAAAGAATCAAAATCAAAGGTGGCACAAAGGGAAATGGAAAGATTTGTGGTAAATTTAAGTAGAGGGGATCACTAATTCAATTTCATGTGATTCAATTCAATTTAACAAGCATTTATTATTGGTGATGATATTTGGTCAAGAAGTGGGATCAAAGACAACCTCGTGTTCATATGACTAGAAAGGGAAGGAGGCCAGTTATGTACTAAGAGTGAGGAATAACAGATAATTAACTTGAATATGACAATAGTATCTATGAAAGAGCAAAAGACCTAGAGGGAGGCCTTTGGTACGCTAGGTATGTCCTGTCTTGAGGATTTATGGAAGGATGAGATCCAAAAAAATTACATATGGAGTGAATTATTTAGATTGTGCTTTCTACTACAAAAGCACAGAATGAAGTAAGGAACAAGCCTTCAAGTATCTTCTATGTGCCAGGCCATGTGCTAAGTGCTTTACAAATATTATCTCATTTGATCTTCACAACACCCCTGGGGAGCAGGTGCTATAGTATTATTTCCATTTGACAGTTAAGGAAATAAGCAAGAGGTTAAATATCTTGCCCAGTTCGTATGTGTCTGAGACTGGATTTCAACTCAGTCTTCCTGATTCTGGGCAGGTGAGAGGCACGGTGGATAGAGCACTGGGCCTGGAGTTAGGAAGACTCCTCTTCCTGAGTTCAAATCCAGTCTCAGACAGTTACAAGCCATGCGACTTTGGGCAAGTCACTTAATCCTGTTTGCCTCAGTTTCCTCACCCGTAAAATGAGCTAGAGAAGGAAATGGCAAACCACTCTACTATCTTTGCCTAGAAAACCCCAAATAGGGTCATGAAAAGTCAGAAACAACTGAAAAATGACTGAACAACTTCCTGACTTCAGACACAGTATTTTATTTACTGTGCCACCTAATTGTGTCTAAATGAGATCACAAATCAATCAATTTATCTATAAACATTCATTAAGCAACTCCACTGTGCCAAGTACTGTATTCAGGACTCTGGATACAAATACAGAAATTAATCTGTCCCTGCCTTTAAGGAGGGACATGGAGAGAAAGTGTCATGGAGACAACATGTACATATATTATTATATGCAAAATAAATACAAGATAATTTTTTTTTTTGGTGGAAGCCGTTTGCTACTAAGGGGAGCGGGAAACATTTCATGCAGATGTCTGTGCTTTGAAGGATGAAAGTATTGATAAGGAATTTGAATTTCATGAAAATTTCTCCCTCCTCTAACTCAACTTTATCCTTCTAATAGACAAGGTGTTCTTCTAAACCTGGGGTCCATGAATATATAAATATATATATATATATATATACACACACACACACACACATATATATATACACACACATATATACACACATACACACACATATATATACAGATACACAGACACACATATATATATATACCCATCCATATATATACTCATCCATATATATACATATACACACATGTATTCTGACAACTATATGTCTACATAATTGGTTTTCTTATAATCCTATGTATTTTGTTTTACGTACTTAAAAACATTCTTCTGAGAAGGGGTACATGGCAAAGGGGTGCAGGACACAAAAGAGGTTAAGAACCCCTAAGCGAGACTCTGAATGCCTAGATTATAAGGCAAGAAGTTTGTCTTATTTATCTTTATAGTTTTTACAGTAGCCAGGCACATAGAGGGTACTTGGTGTTGTTGTTGCTGTTTTTCCTTCATTCTCAAAGGGGACTAATGACATCAGGAAGGTAATGTCGTGACTTGCACATGAATTGGATTTAAGTGAGGAAGGGCTGTGCAAAGTCACCAGCCTCGCTTTCTCCTCCACAGTCATCTGGGTCCAGTGGCAAGATATAGATCAAGGTGACTGGACCCTCAGTATTTATTATTTGTTTCATGACAAGTGAAAGAAATTTTGAGCCATTTCTGGCTTTTTTTTAAAGGAAGGCTAAATTTAGGTTAAAGATACCCTATTTCCCATTGCATGATAATATGACCATAGAATAAATGAAAAAGAGTGATGGGCTGACTGATTCTTTCCAAAGTCATTCAAAAAGTTTGCTCCAGAAGGTGAGTAGACTTTGGTTTAATTTCTTGCTAAGCGTACAACATGAGAGTAAGGGGATCAGAATTTTCCCTATGATGATAATAATGAATTCTGTATTATTGCTTTGAAATCAAATTCAAAAGATGGTGAATAGATGTGCGAGGGTGGAGTAATATCTCTATGAAAGCCTTCACTCAAGAACTAGCTTTAATGAAGAGATCAAATATCTTTCAGTGACTTCTATATCTCCACACTCCTGGCATAAGGTAAATCTGACTATGACCCAAACGGAGAGTTTCAGGATGGTGGAGCATGGAATGAAAGGACTCTAAGGCTGCAATCTTAGAATAATGAGAACGGTTAGGAGTTTACACCAGTCCCCATTGCCATTACAGTAATTGTCATATAAGCAGATTGAACACATTTGTCTGTTCTCATTTCAGTTTTTGCCACAAGACCGATGTACTAGAATTTTAATGCTATATAATTATATATTCTGTAAATTAAAGCAGCATGGCATACTAGATGGGAATAGCATATTTTACACTTCATTACATCTGTTCTGACTATACCGCTGCTAAGTTCTGATTTTTCCTTCCACCCTGACACATCTTTCTGATATTTGCTGAATGCCTATTAGGTAGAGAGAAATACATCAAGGCAATGTCACGGCACTGGAACCAATGCAGCCTGGAGAAATCTGGAGAGGATGCTGCCCAAATCTTGGCAATGGTTCACAGAAAGGCTGGTCCTGTGGATATGTACATATAACAAGCAGAATGGCTATGGGCACTATGGGCAGGTCATGGATCATCTCTAGTTTTGAGGACTCCAAAGCGGGCTAGTCAATTCTAGATTCAGTCCAGAAGTTTAGGTAAAAATTGCAGTAGGTCTACTGACCAAAAATAAAATTTGAAACCTAAGCTTAAAGTGTGCTCTGAACCTACTCACTGGCCTCAGCTTCAAACCAGCTTCTCAAGGGAACTGATTTGTCTTTTTATGGCTCTTATGTTCATAGCTGTTTGCATGTTTTCTTCTCCACTAGAATGTAGGCTTCTTGAGGGCAGGGATTGGCTTTCTGCTTTTTGTTGTATCCCCAGAATTTAGCACATTGCTTGGCAGACGGGAAGTGCTTAATAAATGCTTCTTAATTAAATGTCACTAAAATTCATTAAGGATCTATCTTGACTTTTCTGCTTCTCTCAGTTCAACCACACACAGTTTCACAGTTTCAGCTACCACCCCTATATTTTCATTCTGGAACTTACTGCTGAGCTCCAAGCTCATTTCTCCAACTGTCTACCAGATACTGACCCCTTGATAGTTGACTACCATCTCAAATTCAGCAAAATGAGATGGAATTCATCATTTCCCCCTCTGCCCAGTTCCCATTCCCAATAAATAACGCTACCATTCTCCCAGTCACTCAGACTTTGAACCTTGGACTGATCTTTGATGTTTTTTTCTCCACCAACACTCTATTGATCTTTTTCCCCCTGTAAAATGTCTCTTACAAATCAAAGGCAACAAAAGATTATCCTGTTTACTCTGGATAAATCACAGTACTTGATTTTGGAGGTTTGATCCAGAAGACATCATTGACAGAGGACTCTTTCACTAAAGGACCTTATTGATTCTCTCTTCCACTGTATTGCTGTTTTCCCTTTCTCCCCATCTCAAACCTTTCCCTTGCTTGGGGCTCTACTGTTTGGATTTCAAATGGTAGATATATTTATTAATAATTATAATGATAATAATGATGAGAGCTAGCCTTTTCATTACCCTTTGTGGCTTGCTTTACATATACAGGGTGTCCCAAAAGTCTAAGCGAAGTCTTAAGCTTAATAGTTTTAAGTATATATCTAAATAGGTATATAACTATAGGTATAATAAAGTTTAATAGCTTAAGATAATACAGGTTGTCCCCAAAATCTTAGTGCAGTCTTAAGTTCTATTAACCTGGGATCTCATTTGATCCTCACAACAATTCTGGGAGGTAGGTGCTATTATTATTCCTATTTTACAGAAGAGGAAATTGAGGCTGAGAGGTTTAGTGACTTGTCCAGTATCATACACCTAGTATGTGGCTGATATGTCACATTCCCCTAACTCTTAAGTCCAGGGCTCTTAGCTATCTCAAGTAGAGACCTTATTGACCACTAATACTTGGATCTCTCTTTCTATGTCACTGAGGGAGATACCTCCATCCAAGGACACCATTTCCCAGGCAAAGGTAACTTCACCCTTATAAACAGACTTAGGGGGCAGATTTAGTTTACAAGTTTCTTGCTACTTGGCTCTCCTTCTGCCCCATGGCTAGTGAATTCTTACCTACTACTCCTCTCATCTCTGTGATTCAGGACCATCCCTTTCTTTAATACTTTTAATAGTCTATGATCTCACTGATATAGGTACTCCATGCAGAGGTACAGATTGCCACCCCTGCGTACTGCACCCTGAGACTCTTACCCTGATCCTACCATAAATCCAGCACTTAATGTACTGGTGGGTTAGCTAGGTGGCACTGGTCTAAAATCAGGAGGACTTATCTTTCTGAGATCAAATCTGGCCTCATACACTTACCAGCTACATGATCCTGGGCAAGTCATTTAACCCTGTTTGCCTGTTTCCTCATCTGAAAAATGAGCTGGAGAAGGAATGGCAAACCACTCCAGTATCTCTGCTCAGAAAATCCCAAATGGGGTCACAAAGAATCAGACATGACTGAAATGACCAAACACCAAAATGGTGGTTATCTCCTAGAACTTGGGACATTGCATAGACCCCAGTGGAATACCCCAGGTATCACAACATGATGGAGCAGACATTTTTTCAATCACCCATTTCTCTGACGATACCCTTGTGCCCCTTTGGTGCAAGTCTTCATGGCTAAGATGTTGTATCCTCTTCCTCCTGTGAGCCTTTCTGTTGTCATAGAGCTGACCCACAGCTTTGTTTTTTTTTTCTTAATAACTGTGGTTTTTCATAACTTGCAACCATACATTATCACTAGAATATTAAGGATAGAGTTCAGACTTGTGATTTCATTGGATAGGGAACTCCAAGATAAGGAAACTCCTTCTACTGATGCAACTGGGACCCTTCTCTGCAGCTTGTAGTCTTAGACAGTGGCCTAAAGCACCGAAAGGCCAAGTGACTTCTTCAGGGTCACATAGTCAGGATGTCAGAGGTAGGACTTGAAACCAGGTCGTCTTAGTTCTGAGAGCATCACTACCTATTGCTGCTTCTCACAAAATAATAGTGATGTTAGAAAGGTGGGCCTATGCTTCAGGGAGACTCTTGGGGTTATTAAAAGTATTTTATACTTTCCCAAAGGTAATCTAGATTATTCACTCTTTCTTCTTAAATTCTGGGCCTAGAACATTGTCCATTTGCAACATCCACATAAGACACATATACAAAGATGAATGAGATCTATAAATTGAGATCTATCATTGCCTAGAAGTAGGCAGCTGTAATTCATTTGTTTTTTTTGCATACAGATAGTCAAGCTGAACTTTTAAAAATTATCATTTAGGAGGCTGTACCATTTTCTGGTGTCAGACACTTAATAGCTGTGTGACCCAGGGCAAGTCACTTAACCTGTATTTGCCTCAGTTTTCTCATCTGTAAAATGAGTTGAAGAAGGAAATGGTAAACCACTCCAGTATCTTTGCTAAGAAAACCCTAAATGGGGTCACAAAGAGTTGGACATGACTGAAAACGACTAAACAAACAACTATTTCCCAGGGACTGACTCAATCACCACAATGTCACCTACAAACAAACATCTAAAGGACCTCACCATTTATAAGGAATCTTTCTTCCATTTGGTCTCTGCACTGGGCATCCTCCCTGGGCAGTGGCAAATATCTTTAACAAATATGTATCTCTCCGAATTTTGCTTTGTTTTATCTTAACAAGCAGAGGGTCACTGAACAAAGTTATCTCTATTGTTACATTGTTCAGAAAAATCTTGTATGACTTTGACATATGACTGAGATATCTTATAGGAAAATAAACTTTAAGGTAGTAATTTGCTCTCCCAAATCAAATGCAAGTTCATACTCAGCAAACAAATATAATAGGATCCTTTATGTTCTCTACCTTTTAGTTATTTTTGTTACTATAAAGATTTGGTCTGAAATAGAAAATCATTTTCCAGAGCCCATCATTTCCCCTTTCATAACTTTATCAAGGATAATCTCTATGTATGTGTAAATTATTCATCTGAAGATTTTAATGAGCTGGAAAAGTAGGCATAAGGAGTGACAGTAATTAATATTCTTTCAAATGACCTTTGCCCCTCTTTGGTTGTAAGGGCTGTGATTCCTCCCCTCCCCACAGCCCTCTAAAATGTTTGTTTTCTTCCAATCTTTTCTCTTTTGAGAATCAACCCTTCAATGCCCTCAAAGTTATGTCTACTTCCACATAGACCTGCAGTGTGTATACTTGATCGAGTCCAGCAACTCTTCACATTTTTGTTTTCTTTAGTGACATTTTTACTTCTTCATGCAGCACACCTGAGTTCTTTGATGTTAGAATTCAAGGGTAGTGACTCCACCTTAATTAAAGATGAAAGCAGTTTGTTATATTGGGACCTAAGGCTGAACTTTCCTGTGGACACTGACTTACATAGCCCACTACTGTATATCCAACCATCCCCAGACCAGACCATGTTTTACATTTCATTCAGCTGTCTACCTGGTGATCTTCTTGTCATCCAACTCGCTCCTGCACCCTCTAGGCCACGAGATTTCTGGAGACCACGCCCTGGGGAACTTATTGCATTAAAGTTTAAAACTCTTACTTTGGCGCTCACTGCATTAATTGGTACAAAAGTGAATCCAAACTCTCATAGTTCATTGCATCTAGCCAGTCCCAGCCCAGATTATCTACACCACACTTCATATCCCATTAAGGCTAGAGATACCCAAGTCATCATTTTGCTGTTTACTTTACCATCATGGATATCCTGTGATCCCTTGTCCCTTTGTCCTTCCACTGTTCATATCATGTTAATTCTTAACCCATGGCTCACCCTCCCCCTTCTATTTCTGTATACAAGTTCCTGAACACAAGATAATGTAAATAATGCAACCATGCCACTAAATTTCATGTTACCAAACCTCAATTGGTCTCCCAACTGCTGCATTTAATGTCTGATGGACTAGTATATTCCCCACAACAGCTGTTCAGAATTTTTCCTCTCAAGACTCTGACTCCTCTCTTTTTGCCTTTTTATTTTATTGGGAAAGATTGAGGTCATTTATCATCAGATTCTTCATCTCTCCTCACCCACACTTCAAAATTGCACTATATCTTCACCTATCCTCTCTCCCATTTTCTCCAGTATCACAGAGAGGTGGATTTTCTCTTTGGTTCCAGTTGTTTCTGTTAATCTCACCCATCCTGTTTCCTTTGGGGACCTGGCTCATTTATATTCCTCATCACCTTTCTATTCTACCCCCAATCTTTACCTTCTCCCTATATAATTGCTTCTTCCATGATGTCTAGGAACATGGACCATCTTTTATATTTAAAAAAATCCTTCCTTTGACCTCTGCCATCTCCTCAAGCTATCATATCATCTCTTTCACTGCATCATCTCTTTCTTTAGCTGATAAAATTCTAAAAAGGGTAATCTATACTTGCTGTTTCTACTTCATGACCACCTACTCACTAACCAAACCATTAGAATCAGTCAGTCAGTCATTAAGCATTTATTAAGCACTTACTATGTAACAGATACTGTGAAAAACACTGGGATACAAAGAAAGACACAAAAACAGTCCCTCCCCTTATGGAGCTCACATTCCAGTGGGGAAGACTACAGGCAAAAAACTGTGCATACGAGCTACATGGGAAAGGACCTTTCATACAAGGTGGTATTTGAACTTGAAAGGAGTCAGAAAGCAAGAAGCCAAGGTGAGAAGGGAGAGAATTTCATGTATGAGGGACAGTGAAAAAGCTGAGATAGAGTGTGGTGTGAGAGAAGCAGCAAAAAGGTCATTGTCATCGGACCATGAAGTAGGTAGAATGGAGTGGAGAGTACATGTATAGTCATCTTTTTTTTTTCTTTCTATTCTACTATGTTATAGAAATGCTTGTTTTATTTCTTAACTTCAGAATAAAATAAATAAAATTAAAAAAAGAAGAAGACTGGGATGGTAGGAAGAGGTAAGGTTGTTCAGGGGTTTAAAAACCAAAACAAAGAATTTTATATTTGATCCTGAAGGTGAAGGGAGCCACTGGATTTGATTAAATTGGGGAGAGGGGGTGCCATGATCAGACCTGCAATTTGGGAAAGTCACATTGGCAACCGAGTGGAGGATGGATTGGAGTAGGTAGAGACTTGAGGAAGGAAGAGGTTAATGCAAAAGTCCAGGTGTGAGGCAGTGGGAACCTGCACAAGAACAGGAGCTATGTGATTGGAGAGAAGGGGCCATAGAAGAGATGTTGTCAAGGTAGAAAATGGCAAGACATGGGAACAGATTGGATATATGGGAGGGAGGACTTGGGGATGACAGCAAGGCTGGTAACAGGGAAGATGGTGGTACCTTTGACCACAATTGCTGAGTCTGGAAGAAGAGAAGGCTTTTTGTGGAAGGATAATGAGTATAGTTTCAGAGAGGTTATGTTTGAGATGTATAAAGGCAGTTGGTGATATGAGATTGGATCCTTGGACTACTGACATAGAAATGAAAAGAACCTAAGTCATCATGTAGTGACACTCTACTTATTTTACAGATGGAGAAACCGAAGCCCAAGGAAGTTAAATGACTTGGTTAAGGTTGTACAGGGAGCAAACATCAGAGGTGGGATTTGAATTGAGTTCGTGCCCCTTCTGTTTTTTTTTTCCTTTGCCATGCTACCCTAGCAAAGTGGCTTGTTCCAAAACCACTGTTTTTTTTTTTTAATGTTTAGGACAATATCATTTAAATATCATTTAAATTTTAAATTTTTATTTTTAATTTGTGAAATAAAATGAACATTTCCATAATATAGTAGAATAATAAAATGACTGCACATGAAACTGCAAATCTATTATGTACAAACTGCCATTCCTTTTAAATATATAATAAATTTATCATGTAAATTTCTCCCCCGCCCCACAACTCTCCCCCCACCCCCCCGATCTAGAGATGGCTACCATTAGACACACACATACATATATATCACTGGCTTTAAAGAAATCTCTCTCTCAAAGGTCACCAATGATTATTTAAATGCCTAAATCCAATGGCCTGTAAAAAAATTCTCATCTTCCTTAACCTTACCTTCAACTTTCAACACCAAGGGGCATTGTGATTTAGTGGAAAGAACACTGGACTTGAATAAAGAGTTCAAATCTTGACTCAGAGACATATTAACTCTGTGACTTTGGAGAAGTCAATTACCTCTCTGAAGTTTAGTTTCTCCATCTGTAAAATAGAGATAATAAAACACTACCCAACAAAAATGGCAACAGCAGCAGCAAGCATTTATTAAATGTTTATTATGTGGTAGGTCCTGTGCTAAATGCAAGGGATGCAAAGACAAACTAAAATTGTCCCTGTTCTCTGGGAGCTCACAGTCTAACTACCACTCAGAGCTGTTGTAAGAAGTTTGAGAAAACTTAGAAGTGCTGTATAAACAGGAGTTAGTATTATATTGACAACCCCCTTTACTTCCATGACACTGTTCTCTTCTCAATCTCCTACCGCCTGTCTGAACATTCTTCTATTCTCCATAATTTCATTATACTCAAACCCTCCTAAGTTTTGATGTACCCTAAGAAATTTTCCGAGGCCTTCTTTTCTCTGTATATCCTCCGTTAGTGATCTCATTTACTTCCATGGATTCAATTATCACCTCTATGTAGATGACTTCTGGGCCTAATCTTTAAACTTCAAACTTATGTCTAACAGTCTTGTCAGAACTTCAAACACAACTTGTTCAAAACTAAACTCATCTGTTCTCCCCTAAACTCTCTCACGAGCTGATGGGACCACCATCCCTCAGTCACATAGGGTCAAAATCACAGGATCTAAAGCAGGAAAAGCCCTTAGAGATCATTTAGCCAAGACCCTTCATTTTGTAGATGAAGAGACTGAGGTTCAGTGATTAGCCCAAGACCACACAGGTAGAACACAGCAGAGCCAGCATGTGAGCTCAGGGTCTCTGACTACAAACCCAGACTTTTTCTTGCACCACACTGCTTCCTGACCAACAGTCATGGCTGGTCTAATTACAGAAATTATCTCAATTGCTACCACTGATTGGCAATGCTAAGTGCTCTGAGGAAAGCTAGCACTTTCTTATTAACATTAGTCACTTAGTATTTAATGAGTGCCTACTATGTGTTTGATGCTTTCGGGAGGCAGAGGAGAAATGTTAGACACAGCTGGAGCCAGAAGAAGTTGGAAATCTACAAAAAGAAGTGCTTCTTTCCCTTTTTGCGGAGGTCATAGGATTTAAAAGATTTAGAGCTGGAAGAGACCATAAAACCTTTCCAGTCCAACCTCTTCATTTTTACAGATGAGGAAACTGAGGCCCAGAGAGGTTCCTTGATTTACTCAAGGTGATTCAGGGAGTAAATGCCAAGGCTTAGATTTAACCCAAGTCCTTTAATTCTAAATCTATTATTATTATTATTATTGTTATATTATCATTTTAATTGAATCATGATCTTTCTTATGGTAGAGGATGATGGCTACAGGTATGCTTTAGTATGGTTGATGGTTAGTTTTCCTGACAGCTTTTTCCCCCTCTTTCTTTTTCTTAATTGTCATAGGAATGGCTCCTCTATAGGAGACAGGTGAGGCATATATTTAGAAATGAAGCAGATGTAAAAAGAAAAGATATCCCACATATTTTTAAATTAGCTTAGGCAATAACATATTACACTATAACTAATAAGTCTATGCAAAACACATATTCTAAGTGGCCTTATAACAATCTACCAGTTATGTATCAGTGAAGGCAAATTCTGTCTCCATTAAGAAGGTGCTTGACTTGGCCTTATTCACAAATACTGCACAAGGAGGATGGGAGAAAGGAGAAAGCTGTATGAGACACAGCAATGTATAGCAAATAGTACCCCCAGACTGAGAATCAGGGGACCTAGGCTCAAATCTGACCTCCAACATTTCCTTGCGAAGTGATCTTGGTCAAGTCTGGGACCTCAGTTTCTTCATTTGTAAACGTGTGTGTGTGTGTGTGTGTGTGTGTGTGTGTGTGTGTGTGTGTGTAAAATACTATGTAACTGGGATACTGTAAGGAGAAAATGAATCTTCAGGCACTAGAAGAATGTGAGCTGCTGTTGGTACAGAGTATCTCTGTCCTTCCAATAGCTCACAAAAATACCGCAGCCTTTCACAAGGAAACCAAATGCAAGGCTCTGCTAATCGGACACAAGGTTTAAATAAATGGGAAATGAAAGAAGAAAAAGGGAAGAAGAATGGCCTTGTTACCACAATAAAGCTTGATACTTCTAAATCTAATGCTTCATGGGACACGTGTAGACCAGGCCTTGGAAAATGGACTTGTCTTTGTTCATTACTAAGGTAAATGATGGAGCCCTTAATAGAAACCCACAGCTACCAAGAGGAATTATGTCTCCTCCAAAAACAATTGTGCTGACCTGGTGGGGAAACAACCAGGAAAGTCGGAATTGAAAGTTTACATTCAGGTAAAGTGGATTATCTCTCACAACTCTCAGAGTGGGAGTTTTTTCTCTCCAAGCAGATATTAGTGTTAAACCAGCAATCTGGAGCTTGCCTAGGAGGCTTACTTATGTAACCCAGGACAAGTCACTTAACCTCTCTGTGACTCAGTTTCCTCATCTGTAAAATGAAGGAATTGGATTTATTGGCCTCTAAGGTCCCTTCTAGCCCTTAATATATGATCCTACAATTTTTAAGAGTTGCATTAGGAACTCTCCGTACTTTAAGTTTTTAAAGTATATTCTGTTCGTGTATACACACTTGAAATGCTTGTAGATTCCAGGCCAATTTATGTTTATATCTATATTTTGGTTCAGAATATTGATAGCATGCAGGTGTGGGACTAGTAAGGAAGAAAATTAGATAATCTGGTGGTAATTGGCTAATTAGCACGATGAGAGAAAGAATTCCCGGTTTCTTTCATTGATCCTGGAATAGCTCCCCTAAAACTCTTTGTAGCCAACTAACTTTCTCCAATTGGGCAAGATCAAAAGAGCAAATGAAGTGACAGGCTCCAGTTGTAAGCCAGGAATTTAATGTGAGGCTTGCCAGCCTCCTCTCTCTCCCTTCCTTCCCAATCCTTCATTTGCAGTGATTATTATGCTGAAAGCCCACAATATTGAAACATCAAGTACATAGAAATTAAAACCAAGCTCTTGTTTCTGGACAAAACATGTCAACCCTAGGACCATCTGGGACAATTCAGTAGGTTCTACACCAATGACTTCAGTGGGGCCAAAGAGCTCTGCTAGAACTGAGAGGAGGCTGACCAAGGAAGGTCACATTAGCAGAATCTACTCTATTTTTTCCAAGTTTTAAACATGTCTTTGGAGATTATATAATAACGTGAAGACCAAATACTGCCTCAATATCTTATGAAAGTTTTATTGTTGACACCTCCAAATATGACTATAGGATACAGGATATAGGATCTAAGAACAAAGGGGGTACGCTGGGGTCATCTAATCCAACCTCCTCATTTTACCTATGAGGAGACAGCTTCTGAGGGGTTGAGTAATTTTCCCAAGGTCATTCAGTCAGTGATCAGCAGAGAAGGGGAAAGATCCAGGCTTCATGACTTCCAGGTCAATGTCTTTCCCAATACATTCCATTTCCTCTGTTTGTGGATTTCTGTTTTTTGCTGAAAATTTCCTTTGGTGGAGGGCTGGTGATGGAAACACATTCTGATAAAGGGTCCAGGATGAGGAACTTGTACTTAAAGCACATTAAAGACGAACATTTTTAAGGGGGGTAATTTTTGCCTTTAATCTTGCTAAAGCATGAAGGGCAGAGTAGTTCCAAACGTCGTTACATGTCCCTGTTCAAGCTTTGTCTCTTCTCATCCATTTTAAATTATCTGGTAGTAAAAGACACATTCCTAATGCCTTCCAATATACTTTTCTTGTCTATATCTACTAACATAATTTGATACATAAAATCTATAGGACAAAATTCAATCTGCGTTAATCCTTATATAGGATCACGAGAATTCATTACTAATGATAATGTAAAATAATAGACTTTTTTGAAACTAAAAAAAAACCTTTAAAAATGTTAAGATATTTAGCTTCCATTTTGTGTAGAAAGCAATAATAAAAATTTATTAATTTGAAGTTCCTGATGTCCAATTCCTTTTCCCCTTTTGTCTCCACTGCTTGTGAATAAGTAGTACTACTAGGCTTTTCACAGACAGGCATCCTTCTGCTGCCCTCCCGGATTCCCTGTAAAAGCTGTCAGTTTTTGTGGAACATGATGTACTCTATAAAAGAAACAATGCAAGGGTGCCTGTCCTCAGAGAAGTTAACGTCACGGAATTGCAGGTTGTAAGGAACTTTAGAGAGTATCTAGTCTGATGGGGGATATAGGATCAAAAAGATTAGACAACTTACAAAGTAACCTAAAATGGAGTGCAAATTAAATTAAATTAATAGTAGCTTTTGGTCAAAGGTTAGAGAAGTAGAGCTAGAAGGAATTCATTGAGTCCAACTCTCTCATTTTATAGATGAGGAAACCCGAGGTGTACACCTACTTCGCTTGGTGATCTCATCAGCTTCCATGAATTTAATTATCATGTCTAACACCAGTGATTCCCAAATCTACCTTTCCTGCCCCAACCCCTATGGTGACCTCCAATCCCTCGCCTCTAACTGCCTTTCAGACATCTCAAATTGGATGTCCAGTCGACATCTTAAATTAAACACATCCAAAAGAGAACTAATTAACTTTCCTCCTAAATCCTCTCCCCTCCCACCTTCCTCATTACTGCAGCAGGCAAGGACATCTTCCCAGTCCCTCAGGCTCCCAGGAATCATCCTCCATTCTTCACGATCTCTCACCCCCCCATCCAATCTGGCCAAGGACTGTTAACTTCACCTTGGTGACATCTCCCAAATAGGCCTCTTTCTCTCTGACACTGCCACCGCATTAGTGAAGGCCCCCATGACCTCATGCCTGGATTACTGCAATAGTCTGCTGGGGGTCTGCCTTCCTCAAATCTCTTCCCACTCTAATCCAACCTGCATTCAGCCACCAAAGTAATTTTCCTAAAGCACAGATCTGACCGTTTCACCTCCCTACTCAATAAACTCCATTGGGCTCCCTATTGCCTCTAGGATCAAACAGAAAATGCTCTGGCGTTCAAAACCCTTCACAACCTAACTTCCTCCTCCCTTTTCAATCTTCCTATACCTCACTCCCCTCCATGAACTCTTCGATCTAGTGATACTGGCTGGCCTCCTGGCTGATCTATGAATGAGACCCTCCATATTTAGGCTCCGGACATTTTCTTTGCCCCTCCCCCAGGCCCTCCCTATACTGGGAATTCTCTCCTTCCTCATCTCTGCCTACTAATTTCCCTAGCTTCCTTTAAGTCCCAATTTAAATCCTATCTTTTATAGGAAGCTTTCCCCAATCCCTCTTAATTCTAGTGCCTTTCCTCTGTTAATCATTTCCTATTTATCCTGTATATCAGCACATCTTAAACTGTGGGTCACAACCCCATATGGGGTCACGAAAAATTTGGCAACAGTTAAAGGTTTCTGAATGTGCAACGACCAAAAGTTAATTAAAAATCAATTGTGAAAAAAAAATCAAATGTGTAATGAATCCAAGGTGTTTCTGGTAGTGCTTGCCCGTGTTGCATCCCACAATTTCGTTGTAGCCTTGGTTCTAAACACAAAGCATGGCGCGCTTTGCACTGCACATGCCCTCAGGTCACACAAGGCCAAGGAATGCTGCCAAACCACCAAAAGGGGTGGTGACTGATAAAGTTTATGAAGCCCTGCTGTACATAGCTTGCTTTGTCTATACTTGCTTGCATGTTGTCTTCCCTATTAAACTGCAAGCTCCTTGAGGGCACAGACTGTCTGGGCTTTGGCCTCTTTCTGTATCTCCCAGTACTAATAAATACTGATTGACTGATTGTAGATACAAAGGTAGCTTTAAACAGCATTTCTTGGATTTGAATTTGGATTCTCTAATTCCATATTAAGTTATCTTTCTATTGCAACTCATGTAAAAAAAAAAGTAGGAGTTTGAGTTCTGCACACTCTCTTCTCTATTCATCCAAATACTAGACACCGTTCAAGGCACATCTCATATCTTGATTCCTCCATGAAGCCTTTCTAGACAATTTAAGGGCAGACTGATCTTTTCTTCCTCTCCCCTCTTAGGGCACCAATGACAGTTAGTTTTGTCGTCACTTTCCCCAAGTCTCATCTCCCCAGTTTGAGCACAGGCTCCTCGATGGCAAGAACTGAGTCTTTAACTTTTCTTGTTTCAGGCTGGTATAAGACTCTGTTCCAAAAATTATCAGGCTTTACGCCTAGAGGCAGTATAATGGCACCTCAAGTTCATGTGATTCTGTCCTCTGCTGCTTTAGAGAGTTTCTATTAATCAGAAAGTTAAAAGTATAAGCACAATTGCTCCTAGTTCCCAGCTAGGAAAAATCCTAACAACGAAGCCGGGTTTTGGTTTTCTGCCTTAATAAACATTTCTATTTATTGAAGCAGAATCCAAGTCATCAGAGACATTTGAGTAAAGAAGCATTGGAGTACATTCAGTCTTAATTTCTTCATTTCTAAAATGAAGTTATAGGAATAAAGGACCTCCAACAATCTTTCCAGTTCTAAATTTATGATCCCATTGGGAAGGCAGAGAGGGGGTGGCACTGTACTCTCCTTTTCCTGACATAAGCAATGACACTTTAGACTAAGTCTCCAGGTCAGACCAAATGGGCAAGCTACATCTAACCCTGACAGTTATGTATTTCTTTATTCTAGGCTTCCTTCAAGAAAAACCAAAAGACAAGTAGAGTCTGCCCTGTCTTGCTTGGATCTCCAAGGGCAATGACTGATGAGATTAAGAAGTTTCTGTCCTCTCCCCTAAAATACAATAAATGGTCCTCAAGACCAGTGGATGACTGGTTGTAAACCCCGCATGTTTATTTGTTTTCTCCATTCTGTAAAGAACCAGCAGCCAGCACCTCATATTCCCAAGTCTGATTGCTCCATAGAGATTCCTTACTTTATTGCCAACTGATTCTTCTCTCAGTCTTGGCTTTTAACTGTGGATGTAATGAAACCCTTTACTGACTTGTACCCTCAATCGAAAACAGGTTTTCTTGCCAAAAACATTACAATCCTAAGATGAAATTTAACCAGGATAAATGTAAAGTTCTGCATTTCAGTTAAAAACATCAAATGCATTAGTAAAGAATAAGGGAGAACTAGGTCAATTAGTATTTCAAGTAAGAGAGGTTGAGGATTTTCCTTGACCAAAGTTCGATGTGAACCAACCATGAGTTACAGCTGTACAGTATCAATCCATATGAATAGAAACATAGTACTGCTAATAACAGGGATGTTGTGTAGTGGAAAGGGTCAGCTTCAGAATCAGGAAGACCTAGATTCAAATTCTGCCTTTGTAACACACTGGCTATGTGACCCTGGGCAAGGTTCTGTTATCTCACAATGCCTCAGGCAACTGGACAAGGCTTTGCTGAACAGTTACTTATTTTTCTGAGTGATACTATAAGAATGATATCACCTTTGCTGATGGAATTACAGGTATAAACAAACCAAAAATAAAAGTTCAGTTCAAGGGAGGTCAAGCAAGGCTATTGGTACCATTTTCTTCCAATAGCATTTCTTACATCATATCTCTATGTCACATTTTGGTAATTCTTTCAATATTTCAAACTTTTTCATTATTATCATATCTGTTATAGTGAGCAGTGATCTTTGATGTTACTATTGTAAGTGTTTTAGGGCACTGTGCACCACGCCCATATAAAACAATGAATTTAACTGATAAATGTTGTGTGTGTTCTGACTGTTTCACTGACCAGCCATTCCCCTGTCTCTCCCTTCTCCTCAGAAATCCCTATTCCCTGACACACAATAACATTGAAATTAGGCCAATTAATAACCTTATAATGGCCTCTAAATGTTCAAATGAAAGGAAAATTTAACCAATGAAGTAAACTTCACTGTTATATTATTTTCAGAAACTACCACAGCTACCCCACTCTACAGCAATCACCACCCTGATCAGTCAGCAGCCATCAAAATACTGAGGCAAGATCCTCCACCAGCAAAAAGATTACAATTTGCTGAAGGTTCAGATGATGGTTACCATTTTTTAGCAATGAACTACTTTTTAAATTAAGGTATGTACATTGTTTCTCACACATATTATTGCACACTTAATACTATCGTGTAAACTTAGCTTTTACGTGCATGGAGAAACCAAAAAATTTGTGTGATTTGCTTTATTGTGATATTCGCTAAATTGTGGTAGTTTAGAACTGAATCTGCAATATCTCTGAGGTATGCTTGTATTAGCTATACTTCATTCTTTTGGCAGAATTCTATCTGGAATATTGACACTAGTAGGTCCCATCCCCAGTTGTTCCATCATTTTGCTTCTAGGTAATGTGTTCATTTCCTTAGCCTTCATGCGTATCAATTTCTCCCCTTGATAAATGATCTAATACCTGCCCCACTTATTCCACAAGGTTTTTGTGAGGGTTAATTTAGTCAAGGTATTAAAAAAAAAACCTTGAAATGTTTAAAGCACTATATGAACATAAAACCTGGGAGAGAGGGATAGTGACACAGGAGACCAGATTAAGAAGTCTCCCCTGCCTTTAAAATATAACAAATGGCCCTCAGGAATAGGGACTGACTGGTAGTGAACCTGGTATGGCAAAGTGCTTGCTTATTAAAAGTTTCCATTGATTCTCTTGAGTGAGGCAAAAACAATCTTTAGGATATTGTCTTCTTTCAGGCTGATTTGTCTTCAAACTAGATTTTCTATGCATACCCTGCAAGGAAAGCAGAGACTTTGTAGATGTTTTTGCACAGGCAGTCTTATACTCTATCTTTCTCCCTCCTCCTGCCTGAAATGTACTCCCCTTTCCCTGTTTCTTAGAATCCCTAGATACCTTCAAAGTTCAGCTCAATTACCACTTCCTGAGAAGCCTTTCCTGCCTCCCACCCCACCCCCATTACCCTCTAGTAGTTAGTATCTCTGTCCTCTTCTTCATTACCTTATATTTATTTTCTATGTACTTCTATGTTGTATGTATTGTTTACTCTGATAGAATGTAAGCTCTTTAAGGGCAGGGGTTTTTCATTTTGTCTTTGTATCTCCACCACCTGGGAGACTGTTGCCTGGTAGGGATTGATTGATTGGCTTGACTACTCTCATTGAGTATTCACAGAAACAAACAAAATCATAATAATTAGTTTTTCTATGGTTTTAATTTAATTTTTCCAAAAGGGTTTCCACTCAAGATGTTTCCTACATGATGAAATCATAGGTCTGAACCCTTTCCTTCCTATCAAAGTAGGTGTATCAGTGAGCCCATGCATAGTGGAAAAAAAAATCTCACTGCAATGGTGGGGTAAGGGAGGGGAAGAGATTATCAGTTTACCAATTTCTTTCTAAAGGCTGGAGGGATGCTGGCACGAGCCTGTTCAAGGAATGTGGAGCAGTTCTGTAAGGTCTAGGGGATGCTGCATTATTATGTACAATGAATCCTGGCTACGAGGGGAGAACACAAAGAAAGGCTGACCAGGGTCAGCCACTTTCTGTCTTCTTTCACTTCAGAGGATGCATCTCAGGTGGCTCTCCCTGACAAAGATGTGATAAGACAAAGTAACTCTCCTATTTCACAATGCTGGGAGGCCAGGTCACTGGAGTCTAAATCTGTGCTTCTTGGCAGATTCTAAACACACTCTACAGAAAAGGTCAGGTAGAATCAGAGGATGTTGGATCAAGAAGAAACCCTGGGGATCATTGGGTCTAAATCTCTCATTTAAGAGATGAAAAAGCTGAGGCCTAGAGAGGCTAGAGGCTCTGACTAAGGTTCTGCAGCTAGCTAGTTTGGGGGTAGAATCAGGTTTAGAACTCAGGTCTTTAGGCTCCTACTCTTGCTCTTTCCAACTGGTGGCCCAAGAAGATGAAGTGCTTGACCTGGAGTCAGGAAGATCTGGGTTCAAATCCAACTTCAGACACTTACTAGCTGTGAGACCTTGAGCAAGTTACTTAACCTCTGTTTGCCTCAGTTTCCTCAAGAAAATAGGCATAATAATAGCTCTTACCACAGTTGTTGGGATCAAATGAGATATTTATAACATGCTTACTGCAGTGCTTGGCACACAGTAGGTACTTAATAAATGCTTTTTCTCTAACCTCTCTCCCTCTTTTCCTCTTTCCCCCTTCCTAGTAGTATCATTAATGTTTGACGTGAAAACATCTCTTCACGGTTTATAAACTGTTTTATGGGCATGGTTGCAGGGAGGGGAGGAGAGTGGAGGACCAGAGATAAGGGAAAAAAGAGTAAACAAATAATTTATTATTTATTTTTGCTATTTTGTTTCTACTCATACCTTATATCTTCAATTGCACTTCTCATTAAAAAACCGTTTCAAAGGTAATATCTAAGTAGTAGGTCTCAGCTTCTACAAAAACAAACAGATTAATATATCTGGGCCCTCAAACACTGAATAACTTGGGGAACAAACAGATTTTATTCACACCAGTCCAATGAGGTATCTTACTTAGAAAACATTTTGTCATCACTGTAATGGGCAGGCTAAAAAAAAAATCACACACCACACCACAAGGTGCTTCCTTACTCTAAGAAGAGCTCAGGGATACAGCTGCTGAAGAGAAACGTGAAATTAAAGAAAGAATGAAATGTGTGATCTTATTTAATCACACCTGGTGCTTCAATTTTTCAATAACAGCACCCTGCTACACGGTATCAAATTGGTTTTACCAAGAAAAAAATGTAGCAGGAAGATGAATTAACTATTTCACTGCTAAATCTCTGCTTGGTGAACAAGGTGCTGTCGAAAAGTGAAAGAGCATCTCAGTTTTCCCATCAGGAACATATTGGAACTAAAATCCCCTAGGGGCTGGCTTTGAATCAAATCATCACCCCAGAGGAGCCCTATCTCCTGAGGACTTGTTCACCTACTCTATAGTGGAGGGTTTGGTCTATTTTTATGCCAAAGACATCTCTCTGATCAGAATCTACTTGAGATCTCCTTAAAGTTTGACCTTGTTAGGGGTCTTGCTTCATGTGCTTAGGTGCTGGTAGGCATTTGAAACATGAGAAAAAATGGCTGTTTTGAACCATTCAAGAGTGCCAAAATATGAGGAGTTTAGAGCTGAAAATCTGTGCTAGAATTCTTATTTTGGTGGGCTTTCTCCACACCTCCCCTCCTTCCCCACCCCTCCCCTCCTTCCCAACGAGGCATTAAGGTGTTACATTAAGGTATCTTGGGACTTGTACTGGATGTCAAATATAATTTGATTCTGCAGGCAGCGCACTGTGTGACTGTCCATGTCTTAGTGGCTAGTTAGACACTGTATGGCCATGGTGTATGCACTAATAAATCACTTTCTGTAACAGACAGCAAGGTGCTTTGTCTAATGTAAAAATGGTAATTGTGGTCAAATGTTTCATTCTTCTGGGGGTAAAAGCGCCTTCTACGTGATTCCACTTAGCAGCAGAAAATAAAAAGCTAAGGTGTAATTAGCTTAACATAACCATCTTTATATCAAATTTACAGAGAAGCAAATCAAACATGAAAAACAACTAGAAAGTTGCTATTTTCGGCTTTTCAATAAAGTAACATCAGAATGCACTGCCGCAGGCACACAAATGACTCCCCACCCGTACAGATGAATAACTTGTTCCGTGATGGTTTGTTGTTAAAGCTGGAACCACTGATTTGGAATTACATAGGAAATGCAAAAGATGGATTTATATGCATCTAGCCATAACTGATTTAAGGAGCAAGAGTTTTTAGGTATTTCTTTTTAAAACCAACCTACTGATAATATATCAAAAGCCAGAGATGAAAGCAATTGAAATTGTCTCTTCGTTTCTTCAGTGTTAACCAGCAGATTGCTTCCTCACTGCCAGGGAGTTTCACCCTAGAAAGTAACCATTTGTCTCCCAGACATCAGGAAAAAACAATGTCCCAAAAATCAATTTTGGGATTGCTAAAATCTAAAACATTCCCCGATATGTTGCAAAAGCCTCAATGTATAGTTATAAGATGTAGATAGAAAGGCAATTTTTTAAAGGAAATATACACTCACCTACAACTACATATAGTGCATCTTTTTGGTTCCTAAAAGAGGCTTGAAGAGTTTTCAAGGGTTATAGCCACTGGCCACTTACTGGCAAGACGGCATCTGGGTTGGATTGGCTGGGATCAGCTATGGCAAGTTCAATACTCTTTGCACCAGGGCTGTGGCATTTGTTATTCTCTAGACAAATCTTCAATCTAAACAGTCGAGAATACCAAGGATGACTTTTAAGGATCTCCAGATCCATTTTCATTTATCTACATGCACAGAGGACATGATATATTTTCATCCATCCGAACACCCTAATTGTTAAGCAGTCAAGCTGCACCATACAACTGGAAAACTACTTACCATCATTTATTAGGTCATCTATGTAGACAAATACTTCCCACCTATCTTTTGGCTAAGGATTAACTCCATAGATCAATCAACCCATCTCTTCACTAGTCACAGCCAATGTATTCATGCTTTTACTTTAATTCTACTTCTAAAAAATCCCTCTTTGCATGTTTGCCAACTCTCTGTAGGTGAACACGATATCTAAAAGTGAAAGAAACTCATCTGTTTGAGGCTAGGAATAAGGGCAATGGCAGAACCTGGCATCTGGCAATGGGTTATTTAACTTATTTCAAGTATTCAGCTTTTCTCCTTTCCTTTCCTAAAACAGGTTGCACAAGTGGCTGTGTCTTATTTAGTCAATACACCAATCATTTTTCATAAGTGTGCCTGGTCTGCTCCCTGTTTTTGTTGAGGTTATAGTAAATAGGTCTCTTACAGATCCCTGGTCCAGTTGGGTCTGATGTGTGATGATCTTATTCCATTAGATTGCATGCTCCTTGAGGGAAGGGACTTTTTTTTTTGCCTCCTTTTGTATCCTCAGCACTTAGCATAGTGCCTAGCACATAACAGGCACTTAATAAATATCTCTTGACTGGTGACATTTCTTTGTTGACCCCTAAACCATCACAGGGCAGTTTGGAGTTGCTGCTTTTGCTTCTAGAGGCAGCTAGGTAGTTCAGTGGATAGGATCTGGAGTCAGGAAGACCTAAGTTCAAATCTGGCCTTACATACTTATTAGCTGTGTGACCCTGGGCAAGTTACTTAATCTGTGTTTACCTCAGTTCCCTCATCTATAAAAGTGGGAAATTAATAGTACCTACTTTCCAGAACCAAATGAGATAATGATTGTAAAGTGCTTAAGCACAGTGCCTGGTATGTAGTAAGCACTATATAAATGTTAGATATTTATTTGTTATTTAGAGCTCTTGATCCATGTTCTAATTCTTTACTTTTATTGAAGTCCATAGGATCTACAGAAGGATTTTGTCACTTGATATATGAGTGCAAGAGCAATAGACAACTTTGGATGCAATTGAGGTTATGTGACTTGCCTAGGGTCACACAACTAGTAAGTGTCAAGAGTCTGAGGCCAGATTTGAACTCATATCCTCTTGACTCTAGGGCTGGTGCCCTATGCACTGTACTCCCAGCTGCCCACAAAAGCATATTTTTTTTAAAAATTCTTTTGGCATCTATAAGTTCTACAGAACTCCCCACCCAGTCAAACGAGAACTAAAATGAAGAATTTAGCTAAGGTTAATTCCACTGTCCCCTCTTCCAGAATCACACAATGTTGGATTTGGAAGGAATCTCACAGGCCACCTTTACCTAATTGATAAAGAATCCCTTCTTGTCATACCCAACAAGTGGATGTCCATCTTTTCTTGAATACCTCCAGTGAGGGGGAACTCAGTATTCCCAAGGCAGCCTTTTCTGTTAGGAAGTTTTTCTTTATCTCAAGTTGAAATTTTTTCTCTGAAATAGCCACCCACAGTTCCTACTTCTCCCTTCTGGGCCTAAGCAAAAAAGACTAATCCTTTTTCTCCAGGACAGCCCTTCAAATACCTGAAGACAGCCAATTTTCTCCTAAGTCTTTTCTTTTCCTGATAAATATCCTTGGTTCTATTAGCCAGTCCTCATGTGGCATGAACTTGGGGTCCTTCAACAACCTGAATGACTTCTCTAGGTGCTCCCTATCTTATCAATGCCCTTCCTAGAATGTGGGACTCAGAACTGAACACAATATTTCATGTGTTGTTTAATCAGGGGACAGTAAATGGGACTGTCATCTACGTCTTGCTGGATGCTACCTCTCTTAATGCAATCTAACACTGTGTTAACTTTCTTGGCTGACATATCCCATTGATGACTTCTAGAGAGCTTGAATTCAATGAAAAACTATCTGATCTTGTCCAGATTAACTGATGCCAAGGAAATATGTTTTGTATGATTTCACATGTATCATATTGCTTTGCCATTTGGGTGGGGAGGGACTGAAGGAAGAGAGATAATTTGGAACTGAAAATTTAAAAAAAGAATATAAAAATCTGCTACCTAACCATGCTTTCTCCATTGTCTACTTATAAAATTGATTTTATGAACCCCAAAATAAGATTTTACATTTATTTCTACTGAATGTCATCTAAGGAGATTCAAATACGTGTTGTAGTCTGTTACACTTTCTCATTATACGTCAATACAAGAATCCCTCTTACTATCTATCTCTTCTTGTTGCAAGGATAAAGAACTGGAACTTGCCCCATTCTGTAGTGAGTCATTGCTCTGTTTTCCTATAAGTTCCTTAAAGGCAGGAGTCATTTCTTAATTAATATTTCCCTATTATTATGCTATAAGGAATGACAAGCAGGATAATTTCATAAAAACCTGGAAAGACTTACATGAACTGATGCAGAGTGAAATGAGCAGGACCAGGAGAACATTGTACCTAGTAACAGCAATATTGTATAATGAAGAACTGGGAATGACTTGACTGTTCTCAGTAATATAATGATCCAGTACCTCAAAGGACTCATGATGAAACATGCTATCTACCTCCAGAGAAAGAACTGATATTGTCTGAATAGAGAGTGAAGGATACTACTTTTTATACTCTCTCTCATCTTCTTGTACAAAATGACTAATATAGAACTGTTTCATGTGATTGCACATGTATAATCTATATCAGATGCTTACCATCTCAAAGAAAGAAGAGGAGAGGGACAGAATTTCGTATTTTAAACTTTAAATAAAATTTTAAAAATCATTTTAACATGTAATTGGGGAAAATAAAATATTATTTAAAAAATAAATGTCTATGGAGGATAAAAATATTATATTTCCCTCAGCACTTAACATGGGGCCCTTGCATATAGCTCTTCAATATTTTAAGTATTTGTAATTTTACTGGTGTAGGCATTACATTTATTGACATAGATTATAACTTCTCTATATCTTAGTAGATAGACTTTAAGAGTTCTTAAAGCTATAGCATTCATCTCTCTGCTATTGACCTGGTATAATGAGCTTCTTCTAAATCACTCTGGACAACAGACAAGCAGTCCATCACCAGGCCACCATTTCAAATCTTTCCAGCTTGGTAGATCCTTCTAGAACTTGCTTCTGGGATGACCTTCTAGAATCCAGGGTCACCAACACACCATGATGAGGCATCATAGGAGAGCTTTCATAGCACTTAAAATAATGAGCATTTATTAATTTGAATTTACTCTATATTCTCCTGTAAGTGATAACTTATATTATGGAAGTGATTCACAATTATTTAATGTTGGTGTCACACCTGTCAATTGTGCCTTGGAAAAGGAATTAGGAATCACTGAGGGATATGAATCCATATACACCCATGCCTTACAATATAAACATAAATTAGTCATTCATTTTTTAAAAAAAATTCTGGAAATGAGAAACAAAAGCAAGAATTTTGTCTAACGAACAATTCAGTTGAATGTCAGGCATGGCAGCATTCTAAGTTAGAATAAACAAATCATTAGATTTACTGAGATCTCAATATCCAGCCCTCGAATATTCAGGCAGGATTGAACTCAACCCTATGATAGGCAGGATGGTGAAATGCAAAGAGCACTGTAATTGGAGTCAGAAGACCTGGGTTCAAAATCCAACTGGCATTTACCTCTTGGATGACTTCCCTGGGTAAGTCAATGAATTTCTCTCATCTTTAGTTTTCTCATATATAAAACAAAACGATGGTCTTTATGATTCCTTCTAGCTCTAAATGAGGGATTCTTAACCTTTTCTGTGTCATGGACCCCTTGGTGAAAAACTGTGGACCTCTTCTCAGAGTAATATTTTTAAATGCGTAAAATAAAATATATAGGATTACAAAGAAAACTCAACTTTAGAAACAAAACTTTAAAACAAAAAGCAAGTTTTTTGACCCTACGTTAAGAATCCTGTCTCTAAATCCTACCAATCATATTAGCTATACAATTTTAAAGGTATATAAAAGAAGACACCACAGTATTTTTAAGCTGATAACTTCCAGGCTCTTCCCAATGTTTAACCTAAATCCTAATTGATGCTCTTTTAAGCCTTTTCTCAACTCTTCTATCTTAGGAGAAAGCTAAAGAAACTTAATCTTTACTACCTACAGAGTGTCCTTTAAAAATTCCTAAAAATTATCCTGCAGCCATCCTTTTTTCATAGCAAAACAAACTCAATTCATTTAGTATTTCTCATGGGTACTATTTCCCAAACTGTAATAATTTTTATTGTTCACCTATGGACATTGTCCATATTTTCCATATCTTGAGTCAATTGTGGAGATGAAAATTATAATTGCCCAACAAAGCCCTAACCATGGCTAAATAGAGAAGAAAGACTAACGTGTGGCTTCTCTGGGCAATTATTGAAATTTCAATAATTTGTTTGATCATCCTAATGTGGAAATATGTTTAACATGATTGCACATGTATAACCTCTATTAGATTGCTTACCATCTTGGGAAGGGGAAGGGGGAGGGAAGGTAAGGAGGGAAAAAATTTGAACTCAAAAATCTTACAAAACATGAATGTTGAAAACTATCTTTACATGTATTTGGAAAAAAATACTATTAAAAATAAAAGAAAATAAAGCATGCTAAAAAAATGTTTGGTCATCTAGCTACCATATGACATTGTGACTCCTATTGTAATGCAGAGTCAGTTAGGACCCTGGATCGTTTTCTGCCATATTTATGTAAAACTGATTTTATCTTTATTCACATCAGCTCATTTCTCTAATAGTATGGTAAATATTTTAAATCTGTTTCTCCAAAGAAATTGCCTCTGTCTGAGGTGGTACTTCCTATGAATGGAATAAGCCGACTCTCTATGTTATCACTTAATTCAGGAATTGTTATACACTTGGCAAAGCAAAAGAGCACTGGACTTGGGGTCAGAAGATGTAGGTTTGAATACTGGCTCTGCATTTAGTACCTGTTATGACCTTGAGAAAGTCATTCACTTAAGCTCTCTGGGTTGAAATTTCCTCACTGGTGAAATGGTGGCAAGAAGGCCTATATAAACCTTGAAGCTTTAAAATGGTCTACTGACGGTAGTTGCTATTGTAATCACTAGGTGGTGCAGTGGCTAGAGCGCAGGGCCTGGAGTTAGGAAGACTCATCTTGCTAAGTTCAAATCTGGTCTCAGTCACTTATTAGACTTGTGACCTTGGGGAAGTCACTTCATCCTGTTTGCCTCAGTTTCCTCATCTGTAAAATGAGCTTGAGAAGGAAATGGCAAACCACTCCAGTATCTTTGCTAAGAAAACCTCAACTGGGAGTCACGAAGAGTTAGATGTGACTGAAACGACAACAACAACCTAGAATCGTGGCATCTATGCCAGAGGGTGAGATACTGCTGGGGCAGAAATTTGGCTGCTGTCTCTTTAATGTCTTTAATTAATTAATGTTTTTATTTAGTTAATGTCTTTAATTCTCTAACCACCTCCACATCTAATCATAATTAAAATTTTATTTTTATACATTTATATTACCTTCTCACCTCTGGCTCCTAGAAGTTAAGTGACTTACCCAAAGTCACACAGGTATGAAGACAGCAAAGTAGGTTTTGAACGTGGGTCCTCTAGTTTCAAATCCGTTGACCAATATACCACCATACCAAGCCTAATGCCAAATGATTCCTCTCAAACTACTATTTTTAATGAAATTGTTAATGTTCCCATACCCCAAAACTGACCACAAAAATTATTCTATTTTATCTTGCTGCTTTAAAGGTAGAGTTCCTCCATGTGTTTTCTCAATTTCTTCCTGGACCCTATCCCTCTCAGCCGCTCCAATACCTGGCAGACTCCATGTTGGACACCCAATAGTCATCCTTCACACTGAGGACAGGGAGAAAAAAAGAAATAGACAAAACTGTAGCTTGAGAAATTCAGATGTAAGAGGAGGCTTTTTCATACAATAACAAAATCACTCATCTTTGGAATATTTTACCAATGGAGGCTGGAGAATCTCTTCCTGAGAGCATTCAAAGCAGGCACATTCTTGCTTAGGTGTGGTCCTATCAGAAGGTCAGGTGACTGCCAAGCTCCCCAAAAGCTGCATGATTATATCACTACAATCTTTCCAAAGTGGTCAAGTCAAGAAATGGCAAAGGGAGAGTTAATGCCATTTTAAATGGAGTTTAGAAGAACATTTTCTTATTGGAAAAGAAAAACTGAAATAAGGATGATTGAAAAATCAAGGCCATTGGTGCAAAAATGGAAGGTAAAGGATAAAAAGGAAACATATTTGTTCACATGATCACATACTTATTCTTGAAAAGGCTTTAGAATGCACATGCAGTTAAATACAAATGGTTATTTCATCTTCCCACCTCACAAGTATCATTCTTAGCCTTGAGAGTCTCTCCATTGAAGAGAGAGAAAAAAAGATGGACTTAAATTGAGAATTGAAGGTGTCTGCTTTTATATATGATGGATATATTCATTTCCTAGAATATACTATATATTGGACATTGGGTTTAGGAATAGAAAAGAGACTAAATATGCAGAAGCCAGACAGCTGAGCAACTGAATATATATGAAACGATTCCTGAACGGGGTTAACTTCTTAACTGAAGGAATCCTGATGGCAAAGTGCCTACTTCCTTTCTGATACTTGCTCAGGGCCCTACAAGTCTTCAATATATTTTAAGGCCTCTTCCATTTTTTAAAAATTGTTGTGTTTTATTGTTTAATTGTGTTTTATTATTGTGTTGGGCATAACTCACACATGATGACCCTTGAAAACCTTGCCTTTCTCTTTTCCTCTAGACTAGTCCTAGGATAAGCCCTCAGCACTGTGAGGATGATTTTGTCTTTAAATAATATATTCAGTGAATTTTTATTGAGCACCTACTGTTTCCAAACTATTATGCCAGGCATGGTGAACTGGTAACAGGTAATCTTCCTTTACTCTGCTACAGAGGACACAAATAGTAACTCATGTCCATACTATTAAAAAACCCTTTGCTGAAACAATCTTCTATTACATATCGCTATTGATCTACCAGTATTCTTTTGGAGAGATGATATGACAGGGCATAATATGCTAGATTTAGAGTCATGAAGACCTGGGTTCAAATTTTGCCTTTGGCAACTTATTAGCTGGGTGACTTTGGTCAAGTCACTTGATCTCGAAGCCTCAGTTTTCATTTGTAAAAAGGAGACAATAATCCAGGTGGTGTTTATTTCCCCAGAGAATGGTTGTGACACTCAAATGAAAGAATGTAGGTAAAGTGCTTTGCAAATTCTAAAGTGCTATATAAATGTTATTATGATCATTAGGAGCAATACTCACTGTGTTATGCTTACTACAGGTTTATAGATAAACAGGCTGCTAGTGTCATCACACGCATTGTTTGACTAGAAACGGAGGTAGATGAGAGTAAGGGAGAACAGTCAGGCATCCCAAGTTCTGTGTGGATATCCATGAAATACACACACACACACATATATATATATATATATATATGTATATACATATATACATAACATATATATATATATTTATTTTAAATCTAGAGGAATTTCTCTAGCTCATTGGATAGAGCTTCTAATGGAAGATTGAGGACATTGGCAAGAATGAACTGGGATGAATAGCCAGGTATGGGTTATCTGTATTGAAGGAGGGTGTGATGAGATCATTGTATCACCAAAGTCTTGAAGGAATAGATTTATTGGAGGTTAGAAATGAAAAGGATGTTGGAGATTATTTAGTCCAACCCAGAAGACATCATCAGGCCAAGAAAGGTGATGAGATTTGTTGAAAGTTGCATAGGTTTTGCTGGAGCTAGGATTATCATACACCAACTTCCAGTCTGCTGTTCTTTCCAATGTATCATGATGCTTTTATATACATAGAATCACAGTGCTGTTTATACTGTCCATTATCCTATCCATTATTTAAGGCTCAGTTTAATTCCCCACGAAGTCTCCTCTAATTAAGTCAAGTCAAATCAAGTCAATAAGCATTTATTAAGCTTTTAGTATGGGCTAAGCAGTGTGCTAAGTCCTGGGAATCCAAATACAAGCAGATAGTCCTTGCCCTCAAGAAGCTTCCATTCTATTGGAGGAAGATAACACATTCAAGACAGCCGAAAAGCAACAGGTTGAGGTGGGAAGAAAGCACCCATACAAGAGAAGAAAGTTCAAAGTATCAGAAGTGGAGCCCAGAGAATAATAAAGATATAGGTAGCCTGGGAACTTTTCTTAAGTGCCATTCCTCCTCAAATTCCTCATAGTACTCATTTTATGCTCTAATATTATACTATATTATAGTTATTCAAATGCATGCTTTCTTTAATCAAATCAATACTACCATAGCTGCCATGTGTCTCTATTGACAGTCCCTATGACTCTAGACCTAAACTTTCTTCCCCGACTATTACTTTCCAATATTATGTCATCTTCCTCTATTAGAATGCAAATTCCTTGAGGACAGAGATTGTCTTGCTTCTGTATTTGTATCTGCAGTGCCTGGAATAGAGTAGGTGCTTAATAAATGCTCATTCATTTATTCATTCATTCACTATAGGGGAGGCTGTTGCCAGTCATCTTGACCTGTGTCTTGCCACTGGAATGTGATGACTGAGGAAGAGTAAAGCTGATAACTTTGCACAGCCCTGCCCCACCTAAATCCAATTCACATGCAAGTCAAGACATCACCTTCCTGATGTCTTTGGTCCTCTTCACGAATGGAGGATAAACAACAACAATATTCACTATAGATCACAAACTCCCAGAGCATGGACTAGGTCTTATCCATTTGTAACTATCTATCTATCTATCTATCTATCTATCTATCTATCTATCTGTCTATCCACTATCTATGTCTATTATCTATCTATCTACCCATCTATCCACTATCTATCTATCCATCTATCCACTATCCATTATCTATCTACTATCTATATCTATCTTCTATCCACTATTTCTATCTATTTATCTGTCTATCTATCCACTATCTATATCTATCTACCATCTATCTATCCACCATCTATCTATCTATCTATCTATCTATCTATCTATCTATCTATCTATCTATCTATCCACTATCCACTATCTATCTACTACCTATATCATCTATTCATTATCTTTCTATCTATTTGTCTGCCTATCACCCACAGCTCCTAGCTCAGTGCCTTCCATAAAATTGGTACTCAACAAGTATTTGTTGAATGACTGAATGAATGAGTAAATAAATGAACTGACTGATATGAGGGGAAAATAGGGATTGTTCTTAGGATTCTCTGTTATGTTTTATAAATTTGATCAGAAACACCATTCCAAATCATTTGCTGCTCACAGCAAAAGGTCTATCTATGCAAAGTAAACAGGTCAGTGTTTGCTAGCTCCTTATAGGCTATCAAGAAGGCACACACCCAAGCTGATTTTTATATGACCTTCCTTTGTCCATTAAATCCTTCCCTGGGGAAAGTAGGTAACAATAATATTGACAAAGGCACTGCTTGATGTCAGACTCTGGTTTGGAACTAGGGAGACCAAGCACGTAGTCTTGACATGCTTTCTTTATCCTTATTCCACCTTCTAGCCACCTCCTATGGGTTAGGTAATAAAGTTTTTATTCACTTAATAATGCAAAGTCTGATCTAAAGACTCAAGTCTTAGGCCATAATATTGCAGACTTAATGTACTGAAAGCACTAGGGGCAATAGATTACATACATAATGCTCATCCCCGTGTAGGGCCTCTGCCCAGCTAATCTTTGGTTTCCAAAGAGTACGTCCCTGAAACTAAAAAGGACAGAAACAGCAATTAGTCAGGGAGCTCTGTTTATAAAGAGGGAACTTCTACCCCTTTAGAAAACTCATCTGTGCAAACCAAATCAGATTCAGCAGATAGTTTGAAGCTGACATTTCAACACAGTGTTATATGTAAGTTAATAAGCATTTACTATTGATAGTTTCTGTAGTAGCTCTTTAATTTTTAATCATATCCTTAATTTACTGTTTACATTTTTATCCAATTAGCAAGAGAGTTTCCTTTGGACTACAATGTTGAGATGACTCAGGGCTCTTACTAAAATGCAATCTATTTTTCCTTTTTTTAAGGAAGAAAGAGACATTCCTGGATGAAGATGACATTTTTCTCCTCAAAATGTTAAGATACTGAAAAACTTTCACTCTAATTAAGGAGGAGGTCTTCACTTTTTCATGGCAGATTTTGCCAACCTGTCTCTCCTTTTCCAGAAAGAAGATCATCTCTACCTGCTGGCTTATGTTTGCCTGGGTTTAAAAAACATAAAACAGCTGGGCAATGGCATAAGAACATCTGCCCTTTACCCATGGATGATAATCTCAAAGGTTTTTAACAGCACACCACAGACAATAAAGCCAAACAAACAAAAGAAGTAACAAATAAATGAGAGATAATGGTCATTTCTATGATGCTTTAAAGAAGCCTTTCAAAAACCAAATGTATTTTAATCAATGTTCTGTAGAATTTTGATTGGATCAATATATTGATCCAGAAACAAAATCTAGGTGGTGGAGTAAAGGATAAAAGTGCCGTTAATTTTAGATGTAACATAAATCTCTTGCCTTCCCTCTGCCTGACCTCACTAAAGTCCTCAATTATGGAGTAAAAACAAAACAAGATAAAAACCAGTAGAGACACTTTGCCAAATATACTCTAGGAGCGGAAAGAGGAATGGGGACAGAGAAACAGGGAAGCCCTAAAAGCTCATTTATGTCATCTGATTAAAAGCGGGCCATTTTTTGTGTCTTACAGTACAATGCAAGTGTCTGTGTGGAATCTGCAGATATGTCAGCTGCTTAGAACAGCAGCACTGACCAGCAAGGGCTGTGACTATTTCTGCAGCCTTGGGTAGACACGGCTGCAGAGTAATTCAGCCAATTTTTCTCTCTTGTTTTATGATTCTAGGATGAAGATAGGTGAGGAAATATTGCAAATAGGGATGAGGGAAACCTAGGTGCAAGGTTATGAACTTGGTGTGTTTAGGGGGCAGCCAAGGGACCAGTCTGCTTCTAGAGAGGAGAAGGGTAAAAGGTAAGTTTTCTGGGCAGTAAAGTAAATCCCTCACCCACTTCCTTATGGATCTGATCTTAAGACTTCCTATTATCTAGAAAAAGGTCAACATGGGCATTTAGAATGAGGTCAAAGAGGAACAGGGCTGGAGAGTCCAGACTGCAAACTCAAAAGGTAGAGTTAGGCTCTGGGGAGGGAAGAGGAAGTCCTCCTCCCACGGAAGAGGATACATAAATAAAACTTTTGGCAGCTGTCACAGGTGTAAAGTGGGACCAGGCAGTCCCAAAGCAATGCCAAGCATAGGGAACAGGGTACAAAGCAAGGAGAAAATAAGACTCTGATGGCTTATTCCCATCATTCAGTACCCTGTGTGTTAGAGAGGTCTCTGGGGCTTCATCTGAGCAGCTTACCCAACTTTATGGAAATCTTTTATGCCTTTGTTTTATATGCAAATGAGTCAAAGAAAATAAAATGTATTGTAATATAAGTTCATGAGCTTAGCAAGTTAACACTCAGAATGGCTACCCAATTGCCTTAATGGGATGTTGTCAGGCCAAATACCTTTTGAAAGAACACACACACACACACACCCCATCCTCTCTTACCTGGGTTGAATTTCTGAAATTATAAAAACAAAGAATTTAAGAGATAGCGAATATATTTGTGCCCGAGGCCGTACTTTCCTCCTCTCCCTCCTTACCCAATCTTTCCAGAAGGAAAGTGAAATCATACTGGTCACATGCGTTTGGTCAGTAGAGATTTATTTATCTGGCCTATACAGAAAGAATGAAATAAAACCTGACCTGAACTCTGCTGATAATACCATCATTAATGACAACTTTAGAGGTACTTCACCACCTCCCATTTTATTAAAACTTAAGAAGCCTAGTGTGGAGACTATGCAGGGATCAGATCACTCTGCTTTGCAATTTTATTTTTCCTGGAGCAAAAAATCACGTCCAAGGGCTACAGTATAGTAGAGATCTCTCTGACAAGTGCTCATAATGGTTCTAAAACTTGGAAAGCTAGTATAAGAGCAAAAAATAGAGAGCTCAGAGAACCCAGACTGCCTTGGTCTAGGACAGAAGGGGGAGAGATTGAGAGAGATGTGGCAGAGATTAGCCTATAGGGCTTGTTCTATGGAAAGGCTCTGGGGAACTTCAAGACAAGCTTCATCAGTAGGATTGCCTACAGGCAGATCCTAATCCACACCACACCTCTGAGCTGAAGTTGGGTTTTTCGTATAAAAAGAATAAAGATAAAGCCAGGGTTATTAATATGGGGTCTGTGAACATGCTTTTTAAAAACACATTTTGGTAACTATATTTCATTATAATTGGTTTCCTTTGTAATCTTATGTATCTTATGTATTTAAAAACAATATTCTGGAGCGTCCACATTACCAGATTCACCAGATTATCAAAGAGGTCCAGAATATGAAAAAGATTAAGAACTCCTAGACTAAAGAATCTTCCATTAAGTTGAATACATAGTATCACTAAACCTGAGAGAAGGCATCTAACAAGGAAATACATCCTGAATACTCCCAATGCGGATATATTGATGGACTATAGAGAGGAAAATGAAAATAAGGAAAAAAAATGCCAGATTGAAAAATGACAATCTGTGATCAAGAAAAAGCCAATTTTAAAATGCCTTGGCACATTTTTTACCTCAAATATCTTCAGCTGAGGAACACCCTATATAATGGACTAATCCTTCATCAAGATATATGAAGAGTAAGGAATGTCATCTCTGAAAATGCAGGACAGTGACATATTGTGTGTATATGTTCACATATGGGCACCTGTGTCCAAATACTGAAATCAGAAAAAAATGAACCAAAACTTGGTAATCTATGAAAGGGCTAAATGAAGAAGTTAGATGTAAACCTTCTTCAGACAACGTTAAGCTTATCACACGTACATGGGTCGAACATGAATTCATTTAGCAATTGGGCTGTTCCTTATCTCAATTTTTCTATTATTGATTTATTTTTACAGCAGGGTATCTATACAGTATGGCTATACTGAGGCCCAAAGTGAAGACAACTATCACAATGGGACATGATTCAGAATCCTGGCTACCTGAAAAAAAAAAAAAGGACCTATCTACTTTCAGGATGTAAGTTTCATAAAAGCAGATGCAATAGGAATCCTACACTAGAACACAGTAGCTCTTTAATAAATATACAGAAACAGCCATCTTCTCTGAGGGAAAAACCTACTTTTTCCCTGCCTGCATCACCTCCCACACGACTTCCTTGCTTCTGCTATCTTTGGCATTATTACCATGTTCTGACTTCTTCCTTAGCTTCCTTCAGATGCTCCCACCTCGATGACAATGCCTATGAAGCTGTCATATAATAATGTAATTCTCTCTTCCTTGTCAAGGAGAAAAACACTACTAAAACTTCACCTTATCCTTGTTGCCATCATGATACCTCTGATGAAAGAGAGCACACACGGAAAAACAGCAGGGGCGAGGTTGGAATTTTGCCTTCTTGGTCTGGCCTGCTGGTTCCTGTGCATCAGATATATCTTGGACAATGTATCTCAACAATGAATAGAACTATAACGGTTATTAGGAGGTTGGAGCCACTCCTACTTACAGCAAAAACAATGGCCTCCAAGAATAGGCAAGGGGGTGCGATGGGAGCACTGGTGTGAGAACTCATAATTACAGCAGCAGCTGGAGGTCAGACAGAATGGCAGGCACAAGGTGGGGATTTATTGAAACAATGAAGCAACGTGAGAGGTTATCAATCCATTGGCAATAATTCATTTTTACAAGTGCTCTTCAAAGTTGAGCAATTGTTGAATGGTAATGCTGAACAATCTTTCAAGATTCCTTGAAAAGATGTAACAACAGAGATCACTTTGATTCTGATTATTAATAATGAGTGAGGCATAAAACAGGGAGATATATGTTTGTCCAACATAGTTACCACTCTCATGGATTCAGGTTTGGTGTAGGGTCCAATTGGACATTTCCTTATGAATGGCAAAGTCCTTGGGATGTTTGTATGTGCAGATGATAAGAAGCCCCAGAACATAACAAAGTCTCCTAAATGAGATCCTCAACTATGCGAGAGTTCAGCCAAATTATTCAGTCAGTCAAGTCAGTCAACAAGTACTTATTAGTGGCTATTATTTGCCAGACACTGTCCTAGGTTCTAGGGATACAAAGAAAGGCAAAGACTGTCCCTATCTTCAAAGGAAATACATTCTAATGGAGGAAATCACAGGAAAATAATAATGTACACAGAGGATAGATGAAAGGTTATCTGAAAGGAGAAAACACTAGGGGAGAGGGAGAGGGGAGTAGACAGCCTGTAGAAGGTAAGATCTGATCTGAGTCTTGAAGGAAGCCAAGGAAATAAGAAATGGATGTGAAAAGGGAGAGTATTTCAGGGAGAGGGGATAGCTAGTGCCAAGGCATGGAGATGGAAGATGAAATATGTTGCATGAGGAAGAGTAAGTAGCAAGCATAGCTGCATCACAGGGTACATGAAAAGGAACAAAGTACAAAAAGACTACAAAGGGATGAAATAGAGCATTTTATATTTTATCTTGGAAGTAAGAATGAATCATTGGAGTTCACTGAATGGCAGGGGCAGGGGGAAGCACCTATACTTCAGAAAAACCACCTTGGCAGCTGCATTACATGGACGGGGTGGAAAAAGACTTGAGGCAGGGACACCAGTTATTGTTATTGTTGTTCAGTCATTTTCAGTCATGTCCAACTCTTTGTGACCCCATTTGGGGTTTTCGTGGCAAAAATATTGGAGTGGTTTGCCATTTCCTTCTCCAGATCATTTTACAGATGAGGAAACTGAGGCAAACAAGGTTTGACTTGCCCAGGATCACATGGCTAATAAGTGTTTGAAGCCAAATTTGTACTCAGGAAGATGAGTTTTCCTTACTCCAGGTCCTGTGCTCTATCCACTGTACCACCTAGCTGCATCAGGAAGACCATTTAGTTGAAAGGTGATGAAGGTCTGAATGTGAGTAGGGAGACTGGAATAAATACTGGAAAGTCACAGAGATAGAAACGACAAGATTTGGCAATGGATGGGGACATGTAGAGTAAGGAGCAAAGGCTGATGCTGATGTTGTCCTAGGTGGTAATAGGGAATTTGGAGGGGAAAGGGAGAGTTTGGGAAAAACGTAATGAGTTCCATTAGGGATATGTTGAATTTGAGAAGCCTCTGTGTTTTCCATTTCAAGATGTTTAAAGGCAGTTGATGACTTTAGCTTAAGAGAAACTAGGGCTAGATAGATTGATCTGGAAATCATCTGTATAGAGATGATGATCTAACTTATGGGAGCTGAAGAGATCAACAAATGTTCTAAAGGGAAAATTAAAGGGTGCAGGGTAGAGTTACTGGGCATGATGATGAAGAACCCAAAAAGGAGACTGAGCAGGATCAGACCATCAGATATGAGGAGAATAAGGACAGAGAAGGAAGGAAAGAAAGAAAGAAGGAAGGGAGGGAGGGAGGTAAAGGGAGAGAGGAAGAAGGGAAGGGAGATGAGGGGGGCAGGGAAGGAAGGAGGGAGGAAAGAAGGGAGAAGGAAAGGATAGAGGGAAAAAATCTTTGAACTGGCTCCATTTGATGCACCTCAGTTCCTCATCCGTAATTTAGCATAACAATAGTGTTGGACTAAATGGTCATCCACCTCTAAATCTAGGATCAACAGTCTCTTGGAGATGTCTATGTAAAGTTTCAAGAAAAAAAAAATCCCAACACTATAAAATTCTGATACTTTCATCCATTTTAGTAGGAAGGATATAGGTGAACTAAACAGGTTTATCTCATCAACTAGCCTGTTAACTCCATAATGGCAATGACCAGGATGATGTAGAAAAATGCTGTATTTGGGGCCAGAGGACCTGGGTTCAAATTCTAGTTATTCCACTTACTAGCTCTATGACTTTGTGCAAGTCTCTCAACTTCTGTGGGCCTCATTGCTTTTCTCTAAAATGAGGGGGTTGGACTGCTGGCCTGTAAGGTCCCTTTCAACTAGAATCTGTGACTTTGTGACTATGGTTTCTAGAATCATAGAATTCCAAAGTTGGAAGGGCCTCCTGTAGTATCGTGATTGAGTGCAAATCATATATATCTAAAAGTAACCTTCTTAATACCACATGGTCAAGTTATCATCCAACCTTGCCTGAAGACCTCTGGTAGCCCATTCTATTTTTGGAGGATGCTAATGATTAGTGGTGCAGTAGATAAGTGCTGGCCCTGGAGTTGAGAGGACCTGAGTTCAAATCTGACCTCAGACACTTACTAGCTGTGTGACCCTGTGCAAGTCACTTAACCCTGTTGGCCTCACTTTCCTCATCTGTAAAATGAGCCAGAGAAGGAAACGGCAAACCATTCCAGTACCTTTGCCAAGAAAACCCCAAATGGGGTCACGAAGAGTCAGATACTACTGAAATGACTGAACAACAACACATGGTTAGGATTTTTTTTTTTTCAGTCATACTGAAGTAAAATTTTCCTGGGCTAAACACTCAAACCTCTTCCAAATGATAGACTTTCATTTGTTTGAAGCTAGCTATTAAGTACAAACACCCTGTTGTTCCCACCATTTTGTTTGTTTTCTATCTCCTTCCCCTACCTACTCTTTCCCAGGCAATGGCTCTGTGATCTCATTCATAATAATGAAAAACCTCTAACACCTAAACCCTGGCCACCCACAGCACTGGAAAGAACTTGTCTAAAATATTAGGAGTGATCCTCAAACAGTCTCCATACCCTGATCCAGTCAAAGCACCCAAAGTACACAGATTTACAGCAATATAGAGAAGCTTTCCTACCTCATCCTTTGGACTTGTTCACAGAAAATGAAAAGTTGTCCTTGGACATGGGAAAATCTTTCACTAAGATGCTGGCTGACAAAGAGACTGGATTAGGTCAGAGGCAATTCAGTGAAAATTATAAAGCTATATATCTCATACAATTAATTCCTCATGCTGACTTGCTGGTTTCAGACTCTCATGGGCCATATAATGACAATGATAATGATAAGAATAACTGCCAACATTTACATATAGCCCCTACTATGTGCCAGGTGCTGTATAATTATTTTCTAAGTTGATCTGCACAGCAATGTTGGGAGGTGGGTGCTATTATCCTCATTTTACTGATGAGGAATCTGAGGCAAACTGGTTAAGTGACTTGCCTAGGGTCACACACCTGTTAAGTATCAGGCTGGATTTGATCTCAAGTCTTCCTAACTCCACATCCAGCACTCTATCCATTGTGCCACCTAGCTGTTTACATCTAGTTCACCTTACAAAACATAGACTTCCACTTGATAATGGTTTTTCAGAAATGGGGGTGATTAAAAGTCATTAAATTCATGCTAGGAAGGTCACTTACCTCACATACCTAATATTTTTTTTTTTTTTTGGTGAGGGGAGAAAACCCCTCTGATATTACCCTCACTGTAATAAGGCAAGTCTGTTCTGGCTTGATGGGCACCCAGGGAAGCCTACAGAATTTCTGGTACACACTCTCATAGTTATTTTAACGGTCTTGGGAAACATGCCTGACATAAACATATAATCAGCAGGATTATATCTTACATTATGTTATATTATATTACATTACGTTATATTATATTATATCATACTACATCATATATTATATCCCGTATCTGTGATTCAGGATGGTGAACAATTCACACATCTGTCTTGGATATGGTTTGGTTTATTTATGTGTGGAACAGTGGAGGGCTACTCTGAAAGTACCCTCACACTGAGTGTTCACAAAATGGTCACTTTGGTATGAGAGATAGCCACCGCAGTCCAGGCAAAAAATCCATTCTTCTGATCTTAGACCTTGGTATCTCCCCTACTCCGTTGCCATGTTAATGAGATGTCCTCCCTACTTGGATCCTGAGTATTTCTATGTCTGCTAGCACTCCCAACATCTAAAGGTGAAAGGTTGCATTCTTTGATGCTTAAGCATAGTACATTACTAGTACTAGCTTCTTGAAGACCATGTAGTAATTATCAAAATTATTTTTATACTCATGTCAGGTTACATCTAGCAACAGTTATTTTAAAGCAGAGGAAACCTAAATACTTCCAGGTTCCTGACTCCCTGTGCTGGGGTAACCCATGGGGCCCATTGACTCACAAGCATACTTAGCCTAACAATGGAGATTATCAAGCCATAATAATTTTAGTTCCTGTTCTAGTGCAAAGGAAAGAACAAAGAGATGATTTATTTTTAAAATAAGAACCTATCTGGTTCCTGCTTTAAGGGAACAGGTAGCCCCTTGGGTTGTCTGAAATGGTAGCTCTCAAAGTCCTCCATGCCACAGTTTTTGGCTGTGAGCCTTTCAAGATAAATGAATACAGCCTTGGAGAAGTATATTCCATCACATTTTTCCAAGATTCAATTTGATAGCACCATATTGCAAATGCTACTCCTTTACTTTGCCATACTGGGTGATTACTAAGTTCATATCTATATCATCATCTACCCATGGCCATGAGATCACCAGAAAGCTTGCAAAGGGTAAGACATCTAGGCTCCACAGCTGTATTCCAGATGGATTTAAATGCCCATTGCCTTTCCTTATAAAGGGCAGGGAATTGTTGTGGCAGGACATTTTGTTCCCTGAAAAGCCTTGAAGCAAGAATTTACCCAAGAAGAATAGACATCCTGAGAACTACCATGTGTTGAGTCCTGGCAGAATAATGTTAATTGATCCTGGCTTACTGATAGTATAGAGGCGTTTAGTCTTGACTAGTCCTCATGGACAAGTAGACAGTTTTTAGGAAAAAAAGTGTCAAAATCATTGCTTGATACTGATCCCTAATGCTTAGTGATGTTCTTTATTTTAGGTTTAAAACATGTACTGGTAGCTCCTCTGGTGAGCTAACCAGCACTTATTAAGTACCTACTATGCGCAAGGACCTATGCTCAATGCTAGGGATACAAATAGGAAAAATAAGCAATCTCTGTCTTAAAGAAAGTTATGTTCTAATGAGGGAGACAACAAGTGTGTATATGTGTATGTGCATATGTGTGTTTATGTGTCTGTGTCTGTTATAGAGACACACAAACACAAATACCCCAAACCATACACTGTAAGCTCACTTTCATACATATGTTTGAACAAACATTTATTAAGCATCTACTACAATCAAGTCATTCTACTAATTAGGAATTGGGAATCCAGACATGAAATAAGGTAGTATGGGACAGTAGAAAGAAAACTGACTAGTACTAGTAGAGATGGGTTCAAACTTAGTATATCTATGGCCTTGGACAAGTTAATCAAGTTAAAAAAAAGGTGAGAGAGACAGGGGGAGATAGTGTTTATAAAATGGACTACTTGGACTAGTTGGTCTCTAAGGTCCCTTCTAGCCTTAAATCTACGATCCTACACATCTTTGTGGACTTGACAAAATAGTTTTTGGATACAGAACGATGATTTCATCAGTGTGGAGAGTTCCTAGTGTGGAAATTCCCTCCACTCAGGTTTTTGAGTTGCCTGGGGCACTGAGAGTCAACTGACTCTGACTTGGTTCAAAAGCTGTGTGTGTGTGTGTGTGTACACATGTGGTGGGGGGATGGGAACTTGAACCCAAATCTGTTTGATACTAAAGCCTGTCCTCTATCTACTATGCCTCAACTGCCTCTCTTAAAACACAATGGGAGTGGAATGGGGGTGTAAAACAGGTACAAACAGAATATGATGATTGGAAATACTATGAATGATTAGAGGAGGGAAGACTACTTAAGTCATATTAGGTTCAGAGTTATATCCCCTCCAAATCCCAAGTAATGAACCACAAATAGCTAACTGGCAATTAGTATCATTTTGAAGACGGTCATTCTGGAAAGATTCAGGTCAAAAAATTATTTTTTTTCTACGTGTGAAAGTCATGTCTCCCCACTAAGGCCATAAGGAATCTAAGGGCATAGACTGTATCAATTTTTTCTCTTGTATTCACAACATCTACAATACTTCACTGTATCACACACAGTTCTGAGCACATAGTAGGTGTCCCCAAATACTTGTTGAATAAACTTGGAGGAAGGTAGGATAGGATAAAAATCTGTCTTTTGAATTAATCCTGAAACTAACGCAACTATTATGAATCAGAATTTCTTAAGGGTCAAAGGAGATCTACATTTTGCTAAGATGGGACTCTTCGCACATTGGCAAAATGCCAAAAGTTGTAGTGATGGATAATACATATATATATGTATATGTTACATGGATAATACATACACATAATATATATATAACATACAAAACATAGAATATATGTCCACTACACAGAACAGTTAGTATATTCATTAATCAGGGCTTTGTTTATATGCTCAATGAAAGGATATTAATTTGTTAATATTAGAAGGACCAGATGTATCAACTGACACAACTATTTACATGGTCCTTGGAGATATTCTTAATTTAAACAAACTTAAGGGTTGATTATAGGTGTCAAATATAATGAGGCCAGGTCTGTTATGCAAAGCAAGCATATGGAAACTTGAAAAATGAAAGGGTAAGTGTAAAACTCAACTATGCTTGTAAAATTCAAAAGTATTTTTATTTAAAGTTACACATATAGAATACTGGGATTAAAATGGCCTTTGTATCTGTCTTCACTGGCTCATATAGCACATGGAACAAAGTAAGCTTCATAAATGCTTGTATATTGACTGACAAGAGAAATAACTATTTTGGATGAAAGGACAGGTCCATAATTGAGAAATCTTCTAAGTGCTTTTCTCTAGTCTTGTTTGGTGTTTGATATGTAGATGTGATATATAGTTTAAGGGGAAGTGAGCATCAATAAAAAAATACTAATGTACATATATACCTCTCAGGTCAGGTCAAATTCTGTTAAGACTAAACAATATCACAATGAAAATGTTCATGTATTTAAAAAAAAGATTTCCAAGTTTCAGTTGAAGGTCCATTCAATCATTTAATATTTGATATGGTAAAACTTCAGGATAATGTAAAAACTTAGACATTTCCTTTACTAAAGTTATTATGATGGATTTTGACCTTGGAGATAAAACTGTCTTATTTTATAGGAGAAGAAATTGAGGTCAAGAAGTATAGTGATTTGTTTAAAATCACACAGGTAGTCAGAAGCAGAGCTGGAATTCCAACCCAGGCCTTTTGACTCTTTCACCAACTCCTTTTCCTATATTATACTTCCTCCCCCTTATTTTTACCCTTCCAATATAACTTTGAAATTAATGACCACTTAGGTATGTAAACCAAGTTACGTCAATTCAGATAAAGTCAATCATCGCCATAAACCCTTGAGGTCACTCATGATACTTTCCTGTGAACTCATTTGTGCTGAATCAATTTCAATTAAATCAATTAAGATGGCAACTGGCGAAATTCACCTACAGATCTAACCAGACTGAGATTGTTCAATTTGTTTGGGTGCTCCAGGAAACTCAAAGCCAGCATCTCTGCCTGGTGATGATGTCAAGTGTGGAGTTTTTAAAGTTTTAAAGAAACAAAATAAAAACATCTGATTCCTTAGTAGCCAAATATTTGGGTGGTATAATGCAACCCAGACATGTCCATATTCTTTTTGCCCTGGCTGTCAGAGTTTGACTTGAACAAATGAGGAAGGCTGTATCATATGAAGCATGAAAGCTATTAGGAATAAACTTTTATTTGAATAGACTGCAACATTAATTTTTAAAAGGACATTATACAGTAAGACTTTTGTGTAAATGAAAAAAATCTCACTTTAAGAGAAGAGAAGCTTTGTGATAAATCAACAGTTTTGGAAAGGGTTTGATACACTTGACCTTTTTGGGAGGGGGAATGCTTTTTAAGAATGCCTAAACCTGAAGGGCGAGTAGATGTAACAGTAAAATTCTACCCATCTTAATTATACCTATGGAATTTTCTAATATGTCTCCAAAAATGGCTTCTGACAGATTTTGGGTTATTTTCATTTCTTCCCCCATGTCTCCTTTAATTTTTCTATTAACAAAATGATTTGAGTATTTGCAGCAGGTAGAGAGACAGCTTTGTCTTTGCTCCTGCAAAGTAAGGAAAATAGAGTATAAATCATCTCTTTTGGCTTTCCATCAGAGCTATCTCCATCTGGGGCCTCGTGTCAAGTTAACAAGCATTTGTTAAGTGCCTAATAACTGCCTATCACTATGCTAAGTTCTAGGGATAACAAAGAAGGTCAAGAACAATCTTGCCCTCAAGAAGCTAATAGTCTAATGGGGGAGACAAAATACAAACTACCATGTACAAACAAAATTTACATCGAATTTGAGATGGTCATAGAAAGAGAAGGCATTAATGGGGATTGGGAAATGCTTCTTATAGAAGGAGGGGTTTTAAGTTGGACTTGAAGGAAACCAAGATGCCAGGAGACAGAGATGAGGAGGGACAGACTTTTAGGCATGGAGAACAGCCACTGAAAAATGTACAGCTGGGAGCTGGAATGACACATGCCAGGGACATGAAGAAAGCCAGTCTTCCTGAATTTTCAGAATTTCTTTTTTTTTTCTTAAGGCAATTGGGGTTAAGTGACTTGCCCAGGGTCACACAGCTAGTAAGTGACAAGGGTTTGGTTTGACATCAGATTTTAACTCAGATCCTCCTGACTTCAGGGCCAGTGCTCTATCCACTGCGCCACTTAGCTGCCCCAAGAATTTCTAACAGTAGAAAGGGGTTACATTTACGAAGGGCTATAAAATCCAAACGTAAGATTTTATATTTAATCTTGGGGGTAATAGAGAGCCACTGGAATTTATTGAGTAGGGGGATGCCATGGTCAGACCTACACTTTAGGATGATCAAATTTAGAACTGGAGCGGGGAGAGATTTGAAGACGAGAGACCCAAATCAAAGGCTATTGTGATAATCTAGGCATGAGGTGATGAGGGACAGTAGGGTGGTGAGACTGTTACAGGAAAGAAGGAGGCATATATGAGAGATGTTTTCTAAGTCACCTTTGCTAAGCTTTGGTTTGGTGAATAGTAGAAATGCTGGTTTCATTGATTGAATTACCTGAGTAGCACTTGAGTTAGTAAATTCTCTTTGAATCTTAGTGGTCCGGAGACTCGTTTCTCCCAGGCCTTATTCCATTTTTAGCTTTAATATTCCCATATCTAGGCTACAGATGCTTTCTTCAAAGGCTAAAACCTTCCTTGAATCTTAAATTAGCCTCCACATGTAACCATATTTAGGTCTAATGGAAACTAACAGTGCATCATAATTATTAACCAATATTTATAATTATGTATGATACACAGGGGACTAGGTTACACACTGGAAACTGAATTCCTGATGCTGAAGGTTCTTCTACCTGTGTGGCCTTGGTCAAGTAACTACAGCTTTAGAACATCAGTTTCCTTAGCTTTTAAATGCAGAGTGTGGACTCAAGCCCTTAGGTCTCTTTCAGCATTAAAATCCTTTGTTTCTGTGGAACATGCTTTCTGGGAAGCATACTTCACATATTGCGCAGGAAATACTTTAATAAGACAAAGTCTAGGCTACAGGAAATTGACTCACTGTGAAGAAAGAAGTCATGCCACTTGTGGGAAAACTGAAATAAACTCTTCACAAAAAGCATTCAAACATCCATCCAATAAGAGTAGTCTTAAGATGATGCAAGTGAAGTACTCTATAGAGTTTCTATACCTCACTAGTCTAAAGGAAGATCTCCAGAGGTCTTCAACTGTGAACACAAAAGAAGTCAACCTCCATTAGTAACTAAGGACACTTCAGTGGAAAAAGTCAGCAGAGACCAGTACAATGAACAGCATGTGTGGGTTTTCAAGGAAGCAAACTATCTCCATAACATGGATGCCAGATGCTAAATGACACAAAAGTCATACACCAAAAAGGCATCTGGAAACCAACGGACAAGGATCACTCCTTATGGGATCACCCTTGGGAAAGGATCATTGACAATATGAAGTGCTTGGATATAGGTAACAGCCTTTGCACTAACCTCCTTGCTATTCCTCACACAAGATACTGGGCATTTTCACTCACTGGCACCCGTGCTCTCCCTCCTCATTTCTGCTTTCTGGATTCCTTGGTTTTCTTCAAATCTCAGCTAAAATTCCACCTTCTGCAAGAAGCCAGTCCTCCCTTAATGCCAGTGACCCCCCTCAGAAATTCTCTCCAGTTTTTTCCTACATACATTTGTTTGTACACATTAATTTGCATGTTGTCCTCCCCATTAGATTGTGAGGTCCTTTTAGGCAGGGATTTACACCCCTTTCTTTCTATACTCAGTGTGTGACACAAGAAATACTTCTTGACACATAGTAGGTATTTATAAATGCTTGTTGATTTAATAACTTGCAGTGGGCATACAAGATGAAAACAAGAATCAACAAGAGTCTTCAATGGGTTTACACTCTTTTGGGGGGGGAGTAATAACATGTACATATTAAATAAATGCAAAACACGTGGAGAGTAAATAAAAGGTTGTGTGTGTGTGTGTGTAGCACAAGCAACCAGGAGTCTTAGGAAAGGCCTTCCATAGTATGTGGCATCTGAGCTAAGCTTTGAAGGAAACATGGGAATCAACATGGTGAAGCGGACAGAGAATACATTCCAAACCAGGGGGATAGCCTCTGCAAATGTACAAAGAAGGGAGGTCACAGATATTGGTAGGTTCACAGATCTGGAGCTGGAAAGGGTTTGCAGAGGACACCTAGTCCAACACACTCATTTTACAGATAAGGAAACTGAGGTGGAATGTTGTATTTGAGGGACAGCAAGGAATCAAGTTTGGCAGTAATGGGAACACAGAGTGTGCAAAGTGCAGCAATATGTTCTTGGAAAGATATGAAGACCGATTTTCAAGCATCAGTTCAGGAAAAAAAAAACTCCATATGACTTGGCAAAAATGAACTCTGAGTATTAACTTGGATTGTGAAGCAACTCTATAATGAATATGACAGAACATGAACTTCTATTATGAAGCTGGCAAATAAAGTGCTAGGACCCTAATAGAAACTGCATAGGAAGGATAGCATCTCTATTTCCTGGCCTCCCTGGCTTCCTCAAAATTCTACCTTCTACAGGAAGCTTTTCCTGATCCGCTTTGATGCTAGTGCCTTCCCTGTGTGATTATCTCCAATTATCCTATTGATAAGATATTTCTACATAGTCATTTCCATATCGTCTTCACCATCAGAATGAGAGCTTCTTGGATTTTTTCTTTCTTTGTATTCCCAGTGCTTACAGTGCCTGGCACATAGTAGGTACCTATTGAGTGATTGGTTTTGAAGATTTAAAGAGCTGATGAAACTTGAATTCTCCTGCCAACAAAATATATATACAATGATGTTAAGATTATGATAAATAGTTTCAGACATCTCCACCCAGAAGAAGATCAAACAGGGACATTTAGTTCAAACATCATAAACCAACAGCACAAGTGCACAGTCCAAAAAGGTGAGGGTAATGCGTGATTCCCAGACCGTCCCAAAGGACGTGACCTATATTCTTTATGATGCCATCTATCCTATGTCATCACCTATCATCACCTTTGAAAACTGTTCGGAAGCAATTCATAAGGTCCTCTGGAAGGAAATCAAATTTAGGGATCAATAGATTCATTGATATCTAGAACTGGACTAGAACTCAGAGGCCACCTAGTCACCCCTGCCTCCTCCTAACTCCCAGTACAATGAGATCTAGGGAGAGGAAGAGACGGGCCCAAAGTCACATTGGAAATAAATGTCGACGGCCATTTTTGAACTCAGGTTCTCTGCTACCAGAGCCCTCAGGGCACACCCACTCTTCCAAGGGCATATAAGCATTGAGTGGGTTCCATGAGGGGTCTTTGGCATTTGAGAGTATCACTGACCCCTTTTTATTAATTATTGCTAGCATGATTAATAAAATGATTAATTACCCAGGAAAAAAAGTACAATACTACATTCTCATATTCAGGAAACGTTTAGTAATGGTAATGATCTTTTTCTTTTTTAAGTCAAAAGGGAAGGAAATTGTCAGGTCAGAACTCCTGGAAGTAAAGAGAAGAGGGTAGGGTTTTCAATGTTCTTGCCAACAGTCCCTGAATAGCTAAATACTTAAGATGTTAATACAAGAGAAAGACCAAGTCAAGACGGTTGAAGGAGAAAGGTGAGCCAAAGTGTGTTGGTAATATTTGACTATTCCCTTTCTACCATAAAAATAAATTTTTTTGAGGGACAGGAGAGAGGAGTTCTGAGCCTGTGATTTCATTAGTTTATAGAACGCAAGTCAAAGAAACTTCCTTTGCCATCAGCTCAATCAATCAATATTTATTAAGTGATTACTATAAAGCTCTGTGCTAGGCACTTGGAATACAAATACAATAAAATAATCTTAGAGAGTTGCTTGGGGGTGCTGAGAGATTAAGTGACTTGCCCACAGGGTCACAGAACTGATATGTGTCAGAGGAAGACTTGAACTCAAAGCTTCCTGACATCACAGGGAGTTCTCTGCTCCCTATATGATGCTGACTTTTAAACATGACTATATTAAAAGTGAAATTAACATTAGAATAAGCCTAATATGATGAGAGAAAAAATTTAAGAACATGCAATACTAATGCTATGATTGAATGAAAGGTAGACGGAAGTCTAGAAAATTAAATGGTTTGATTCAGGGAATAACAGTAAACAATGTTGCCAGACAGATGATTGTGTGATAGAGAATCCCAAATATTTTATAGTTTCCTTACTCATAAGTTTAGTTCTAGGAAATTAAATATCACTAAATATTTTCCCTCAGATTGCCAACAAGAGAAAACATTTTATTGGAGAAAATACAGAAAATGCTGGTCTATTAAATTAGAGAGTAGGTTCTGAGTTAGTATATCATGGACATGTCAATATTTCACTTCTACTGGGTCAAATGCCTTTGTGAAACCACCAAGCATCAGAAATAGCAGATTCTTATGTTCCTTAGGCATCTCACTAAGTTGCAGGATGCTGGAAATTCTTGGTATTTATTTATTATGTATATATTTTGTGCACATGTTATCTCTCCTAATGGAATACGCTTCCTGTGAGGAGGGACTATTTAATTTTTATCTGTATATTTGCAGTGCCTAGCACAATGCCTGGCCCACAGTAGGAACTTAATAAATGTTCCTTGAGTGACTGATTCTTCCCAAATTCTACAAAGACTGAGTATACATAGAGGCAGAGCTTTGAGATATGTTAAGGTTTAGTTAAGCTTAATTTAGATTTGCTCAAATCCCACCTCTGATATTTATTACCTTTGTGACTTAGGGCAAGTCACAAAGACAGCATGGTAGGATGAATAGACCAATGGACTCAGAGTCAGAAAGACCTGAGTTTAAACTTTTACTTAGGCACTTACTAGCTGTGTGACCCCGGGTATTTCAGAGCCTCTCACAGTGTCAGTTTTCTCATCGGTAAAATGGGAGGGAGTTGGACTGGATGACCTCTAAATCTTTATTTCTCTGAAGTCACTTAACTTTCCTGGGCCTCAGTTTCCTTATCTGTAAAATGAGATGGATTAGATGGTCTCTGAAGTCCCTTCCTGGGCAGCTAAGTGATGCAATGGATAGAGTGCCTTGCCTGGAGTCAGGAAGACGCATCTTTTTGAGTTCAAATCTGGCTTCAGACACTTACATGCTGTGTGACCTTGGGCAAGTCACTCAATCTTGTTTGCCTCCATTTCTTTATCTGTAAAATGAGCTGAAGAAGGCAATGGTAAACCACGCCAGTATCTCTGCCAAAAAAAAAAACTCCCAAATAGGATCGCAAAGAGTTGAACAGGAATGAAAAATGACTGAACAACAATTGAGGTTCCTTCCAGCTCTGGCTAGATTTCCTATGAAGGGAAACCAATATTCCAATCTCACTCATTACTAATGGCCAGTTCAGGGAAGCAAGGGATATAAGTTCTAGTTTCAGTTCTGCTTCTAATGTTGGGCAAATCAAGTGATCTTTCTGGGCAAGAGTTTTCTCCACTGTAACTTTGTGGGATAAGGATCTTTGTGTGATGAAAGAAGATGACCTCTAAGGTTCTTTCTGGCTCTAAGAATCTATAATTCCACAGAATTGGAGAGTTAGAGCTCACAGTTAAATAGAACAAGGAGGTGAATGAGTCAGGATAAGCACCAATCTGTTGTCCAGTATAAGAAGTGATACGAGAGAGTCTGAGTTGAGATGTAGTGAGGGAATTTTATAATGGAATGGAACAAACTAGAACATTGCGTTGGATCTCTTAGGAGCAATTTGCTATAGATAAAGGTAAAGTTTAATACTTGGGTTTGGGTAATCAACTTTGCTAATACAAGATGGGGAGATGTTGTGAGATAGCAGTTTATCTGGATAAGATGTGGGATTAAATTTAGTTGACTCAGTATAAGTCAACAATATGATATGGCAACGAAGAAAGGCAAAGCAATGTTAATGGAGGCATGGTGTCCCACATAAGGGAGATGACAGTCCCATGAACAATGCCCTGGGTCAGCCTTGATGTGGAATAATAATCTATATTTCAGGAAAGACATTCATAAGCTGAAGAGCAGCCAGAGAAGGGACATGGAAGGTCCTTGAGTTCAAGATATATAAGGAGTGGTAGATCGAACCAGGGATTTTAGGGAGGAGAAGAGGTATATGAAGGATTGCCATGTGGAAAACAGAATAGATTTTTCTTACTTGGCTCCAGAAAGGATAATTCAGAATAATGGAATCACAGGATCATAGACAGAACTGGAAATGACCTCCAAGGCCATCTAATCCAAGACATTCATTTGAAAGATGAGGAAACTGAGGTCAAAAGAGTCACATAGGTTAAGTGGCAGAGCCAGCTATATAATTTGACATACACTTCCTTGCTTGAAGGTAGAGGGTTAGACTCTATGGTTCCTTTTCAACTTCATGAATGCCGAAGATCAGATGTTCTTCAAAGAAGTAGAAGATTGCATTAAGGTTTAGTCCATAGAAGTATTTCAAAGAAGTTGCTCTGGAAGGAGAGAGCAGTGTTGTGTTCTTAGAACATTCTTCCAAAAGACAGAGGGTCACGAAGGCCCTCATTGTGAAGAAACTGAATGCTAAGAAACTACATTTACGTTTGGGTTTTGCTGACAGAGTCCGTAGGAGGGAAATGCTGACTTTTAATAAGCTGTAATTGCCTCTGGTTAACAATGCACACATACTTCTCCCCATACCCAGAGCCACTCTACAAAGGCATTTGTTGATGGTAAAATGCCAGGAAACGTCTTTGCTATAATGACTTACAGGATAACATGAACTGCTTCATCTGGCACATTCACCACTTGGGGGAATCCTCTGACAAAAAAGCAGCATCACTTTGTGATGAGTGCTTTCCTCCAATTCTTATTACATCATCCAAATATCTGCAGCCAAGGACGGTGCTGTAGAAAAGCATCCTAGGTACCACTTCTTTCTCTTCTTCAGTGTCCATGGATCATAATGATCTTTTCACATGTGAAAAAACAGATATTGTATGTAAAGTGCTATGTAAACCTAAAGCATCATGATTATGAATAATAAGATTATTAATCATGTCATCAAGAGGGTAGCTGATTTCTTTTTCATTAGAGGGAATGGAAACTATCAGTCCATAACACCTTAAGGTACAGGGGGAGGAGAGGGAAGGAATAGAGTTTCCAAAGTCCTTTTGAGGTTAGCAAAGAGCCTAATGACTTCTTCATTTTCAAGCTTTAAGAAAAGTATGCTATTAAAAGGAGATGGAGAGAGGGTGAGAGATTACCAACGAACTACCTGATTTTCTGTGATGGAGAGAAAAAGCCTTTCCTCATGTTTGGATGGAACCATGCAGCAAATTTATGGCAAGACTTAGACAAGAGTCACAGAAGATGGGTAGACATGAATAAGTTGGGACTTGTATCACTGGAACAAAAATCTGCATTCGTGAGATCATGGATCAATAAGTATCTTAGAAATATTAATGATTATATGATTGATTAGAATAATTAGCAATATAGTACTTGAACCTATTATTGATATAATTATTAATAACATAAATAGCCCCTCAAATGCATCTGTGATCTCATTGACTTGGGAGTTCTGCTCAATGTTTCAGGATACAACCTATCCATGGTGCTTGCCCATCCATGTTCTCCCAAAAAGTTTGTCATAGAGGCTCACCCATAGTGCTAGAGGCCTTCCTTTATTGATTTCAACACTATAAGGGCATCACTGGAACCATTTGGCTTACTGGGTGCCATTCTTTTTTTTTTCTTAATCACAGAAACCTAAGAATATTTGTATTCTCTTTTCTTTGTTTTAAAGTTTAGATTTTTACATATGTAATTACTGAATATACAGTTTGTCTACGGGGAAAAAACCCCATAGTTTCTACCTCTACTGCATAGAGTACATGTAGAGAAAGTCCCTCAATATCTCTACAAATATTACTCATTGTCAATAAGGTAATAATGCTCCTTAAATACATTGCGCATCTTTTTCAGTAAGTGCATCTGAAGCATTTTCTCTCCAACATGGACTAACTTGGAAAAATCCCAAAATAGCCTTACACAATTGTCATGCCATTATCTAAGGCATGTTTTCTGTCTCTTATAAATCAAGATTAAGGTAGAAGTATAATAATGATATTTTCTGCACTCAACAGCTTTCCTCAAGAGATATCTGCAGCTATCTGCCAAAGCAGCTCCCTCACCCTGCAAAGCTGCCAGGAGAATTGCTCACACCAGCAAGGATACTGAATACACACCTTTCCAGTGTGAAAGGAAAACAAAAGAAAAAGAAAAAAAAGTTGATAGGGAACCACAATCCAGAACACACCATAAAGGCAAGAATATAGGAAATAATATTGGCATCAAAGGGAAAAGTACTAAGACACGGGCAAGAATTGATCATGGTACTAACAAACATCAGGGAGTTAAAGCAGTTGTATGAATAAGAGATTTAAAAACCAGAGTGGAGGTAGAAATCTATGGAAAGGCTTCAAGCGCAGATGACTAGTTTTCTTTCTTTCTTTTTTCATCATCATAGAGTGGGAAGAATACTGGGTTAGGACCCAGGAGTTCTGAGATCTAGTCCTACATATTCTACTAACTAGCCATGTGCTCTGGTGATTCGGTCTCTAAATCCAATGCTATGTCCACTTTACCTTATCATGTAATGTGGTAGCCAGAAAGACTAATGTGACCTTAGATTGAAGAAAAAGAAGAATTGTATCCAGGGTGAGAGGTACGATAATACTATTGTTCTTTGCTCTAGTGAGACCTTATCTGTAATATGGTGTCTAGTTCCAGTAATCAAATTTTAGAGAGATAGTTGATAAAATGGCATATATCCAGAGGAAGACAATCCAGGTTTTGACTCTAAATTATTTCCTATTTATCTTGTATATTACCTGCTTATATATATTTGTTTGTTGTCTCTCCCATTAGACTGTAAGCTCCTTGAGGGTAGGGATGTCTTTTACCTCTTTTTGTATCCCTGGCATCAGCACATAGTAGGCATTTAATGAATGTTTACTGATTGACTGCCATATGTCGATTATCATACCATACGCAAATTTTTGAAGTTGTTTAGCCATCAGAAGAAAAGACTCAGGTAGGAGTATGATGATAGCAGTTTACAAAAATTTCTTGTATGATAGAGAGAGAGACAGATATTAAACTTATTCTGCTTAGCTATAAGGAAACAAACTTCAGCTCTATGCAAGGAAAAACTTCTTAGCAATGAGACATATTCAAGGTAGAATAGGTTATCTTTTTTTTTTTAGCTAGGCAATGGGATTAAGTGATTTGCCCAGGAGGCTGGAATTGAACTCAGGTCCTCCTGAATCCGGGGCTGGTGCTCTATCCACTGTGCCACCTAGCTGCCCCAGAATAGGTTATCTTAGAGTGGAATGAACTCTGTCACTAGAGGTTAGCAAAGAGACTAATGACCTCTTTGAATGAAACAAAGGCTAGATTATCACTTATTGGGCATGTTGGAAGATGAGTTCATGATTTGGGCCAGGCATGGCCTAGATGATCTTTGAATTTCCTTTAAACTCTGAAATACAAGGCAAAGGAAGCAGTCTTTCATCCTGTTTCTACAAGCAACAAACTACTACTTCCAATGTCAATCAGATGCTTGGAAGGCTACTGAGCTGGTCTCTGTTACCCTCTCAGAACTACAATTACACTAGAAATCTTGACTACAGTCTGAGAAAAACTTACTCAAACCAAGAGATTTGAATATTATTTTTTTAAAAAGACAGTACCAGATGAACTCCCTTGGAAAAAATCTCCATGGCCAGATGGATTTACATGCGAATTCTATCAAACATTTAAAGAACAATTAATTCAATACTATATAAACTATTTGGTAAAATAGGTAAAGAAGGAATCTTACCAAATTCTTTTTATGATACAAATATAGTGCTGATACCTAAACCAGGAAGAGTCAAAACAGAGAAAGAAAATTATAGACCAATTTCTCTAATGAATATAGATGCAAAAATTTTAAACAAAATATTAGCAAATAGATTACAGCAACTTATCACATGAATAATACACTATGACCAGGTAGTATTTATACCAGGAATGCAGGGCTGGTTCAATATAAGGAAAACTATCAGCATAATCCATCATATCAACACCAAAACTAACAGAAACCACATGATCATCTCAATAGATGCAGAAAAAGCTTTTGACAAAATACAACACTAGAGAGCATAGGTATAAATGGAGTCTTCCTTAAAATAATAAATAACATCTATCTAAAACCTTCAGCAAGCATAATACGTAATGGGGACAAGCTAGAAGCATTTCCAATAAGATCGGGGGTGAAACAAGTATGTCCGTCATCACCACTGTTATTCAACATCGTACTGGAAACGTTAGCTTTAGCAATAAGAGAAGAAAAAGACATTGAAGGCATTAGACTAGGCAAAGAAGAAACAAAGCTATCACTCTTTGCAGATGACATGATGTTATACTTAGAGAATCCTAGAGAATCAAGTAAAAAACTACTTGAAATAATAAACAACTTTAGCAAAGTTGCAGGCTATAAAATAAACCCAATAAATCATTGGCATTTCTATATATTACCAACAAAGCCCAACAGCAAGAGATAGAAAGAGAAATTCCATTTAAACTTACTGTAGACATTATAAAATATTTAAGAGTCTACCTCCTGAAACAAACCCAGGAACTCTATGAACACAATTACAAAACACTTTTCACGCAAATAAAATCAGATCTAAATAATTGGAAAAACATCAGTTGCTCATGGGTAGGCCGAGCTAATATAATAAAAATGACAATTCTACCTAAGCTAATTTTACTTATTCAGTGCCATACCAATCAAACTACCAAAAGATTATTTTATAGAGTTAGAAAAAATAATAACAAGATTCATTTGGAAGAACAAAAGGTCCAGAATATCAAGAGAACTAATGAAAAGAAATGCAGGGGAAGGTAGCCTAGCCATTCCAGATCTTAAATTGTATTATAAAGCAGCAATCATCAAAACTGCTTGGTACTGGCAAAGAAATAGAGTGGTGGATCCGTGGAACAGGTTAAGTATGCAAGACACAGTAGTCAATGACTATAGTAATCTATTATTTGATAAACCCAAAGACCCCAGCTTCTGGGATAAGTACTCACTCTTTGGAAAAAACTGCTGGGAAAACTGGAAAAGAGTATGGCAGAAACTAGGCATAGACCAAAATCTCACACCATATACCAAAATAAAGTCAAAATGGGTACATGATTTGGATATAAAGGCTGATAATATAAGCAAACTGAGAGAGCAAGGAATAGTTTACCTGTCAGATCTATGGAGAACAGAAGAATTCATGACCAAACAGGAGATCGAGAACATTACAAAAAGCAAAATAGCAAAATAGGAAGGAAGGTAGAAAATTGGGAAAGAATTTTTACAACCAGTCTCTCTGATAAGGGCCTCATTTCTAAAATATATAGAGAATTAAGTCAAATTTATAAGAATACAAGCCATTCCCCAGTTGATAAGTGGTCAAAGGATATGAACAGATAGTTCTCAGATGAAGAAATTAAAGCCATGTATAGTTATATGAAAAAATGCTCTAAATCACTATTGATTAGAGAAATGCAAATCAAAACAACTCTGAGGTACCACATTACGCCTATCAGAATGGCCAACATGACAAAACAGGAAAATGATAAATGTTGGAGAAGATGTGGGAAAATTGGAACACTAATGCATTGCTGGTGGAGTTGTGAAATGATCCAACCATTTTGGAGAGCAATTTGGAACTATGCCCAAAGGGCTATCAAAATGTGCATACCCTTTGACCCAGCAATAGCACTTCTAGAGCTATATCCCAAAGACATCACACAAATGGGAAAAGGACCTACATGTACAAAAATATTAATAGCAGCTCTTTTTGTGGTGGCAAAGAATTGGAAATTGAGAGCATGCTCATCAATTGGGGAATGGCTGAGCAAGTTGTGGTATATGAATGTGATGGAATACTATTGTGCTATAAGAAATGATGAACAGGCTGCCTTCAGAAAAACCTGGAAGGACTTGTATGGTCTGATGCTGAGTGAAGTGGGCAGAACCAAGAGAACGTTGTACACAATAACAGCCACATTGTGCGATGACTAATATTGATAAACTTAACCCTTCCTGGCAATGCAAGGATCTAAGACGTCTCCAGAGGCCTTGTGATGGAAAATGCTATCCACACCCAAAGAAAGAACTATGGAAGCCAAATTGTTATTTTTTTTCTCTTCTGTTGAGTTTTGTTTCCTCTTTCTGATGGTTCCTCCTATTGGTTTTAATTTCTACTTACAACATCACTAATGTGAAAACGTTTAATATGAATGTAAATGTATAGCCTATATCAGATTGTGTGCCGTCTTGGGGAGGGTGGTGGGGAGGAAAGAGGAGAAAAATTTTAAACACAAAAGCATATGGAAGTGATTATTAATAAATCGAAATAAATTAATAAAAAAAGGACTGTACCAGAAAGACAATACAGGGAAGCAGGTTTAATTAGATATACCATGTAGCCTCCCACCAGTACTGTACCTCTAGATGACTTTGATTGTTCATGTGTTATATCTCTTTAAAGCAACATAACTGATTTCGAAATGTTATTGTTGCTGTGTTGTTTCAGTGGTATCTGACTCTTTGTGACCCCATTTAGGCTTTTCTTGGAAAAGATACTGGAGTGGTTTGCAATTTCCTTCTTCAGGGCATTTTACAGATGAGGAAATTGAGGTAATCAGGGTTATGTGACTTGACCAGGGTTACAGCTAGTGTCTGAGGCCAGATTTGAACTCATGGAAATGAATTTTCTTGACTCCAAGCATAATGCTCTATCCACTGTGCCACCTAACTGCCCTCTACAAACAACACTTATACATAAAAGAACTATTCCCCTTCCCCCAAGGAGTCACCTAAGAAAACCATACAATTATTTAATTGATTCTGTCACTGCTCAAGGTATTTGCAGAACTTACGATTAACTCTAACGAATATAGCATGTTCTTTTGAATATCCTTAGTATCATTTTAACGCACAGGTCTGACCATATCATCCCCCTGCTTAAGAAACTTCAATAGTTCCCTATGACTTCTAGGAAAACACAATAAAACAAATTCCTTAGTCTGGTATTTGAAGCCTGTCACAATCTGGTGTCCACACTTAACTTCACATTACTCTTCTTCAGGCCTTCCATGTTCCAGTCACACTGGTCTTCTTGCTGTAACCTAAACTTGGTTCTCATTTTGACATCTGCCTCCATGTCTGGAATCGAATCTCTCTTCACCTCTGCTTCCTAAAATCCTTAGCTTCCCTCAAGGCTCAGCTCAGGTGTTCCCTCCTATGGCTAAGCCTTTTCCGATTCCCCTGAATTATAAGTTTTCTCTTCCTCCTCAAATCATATTGAATTTTCTTATCTGTTTGTATGTTGTATTCCCAAGAAATGTGAGCTCCTGAGGGTCAGGGACACTTTTGTTGCTGTTGTTTTTGCCTTTATATCCCTAGTGCCTTGGACATAGTAGGCACACAATTAAAAGTCTGTTGAAGAGCAGAATTGAAACAATAAGATAAAAATTATTATCCTCTGAGAGTGGATTCAATTTTTAGAAGCAGCTAAAAGTCAGTTAGAAAAATATCTAGTATAAAATATGATGCTCAAGCTGTGGAATACTAAGGTGGCTAGCTATGCACAGTTGGAAGGCAGCTGTGATGTAGTACAAAGGACATTAGATGCAAAATCATAAAACGTAGATTCAAATCCTGATTCCACCATTTATTAGCTATGGGAGTAATATTATACCGCCTGCTTCACAGGGTTGTTGTGAAGAAAGTGCTCTATCAATACTGTTATTGGTTTCTAGTCTCTTTCTTAAGACTGGAAGGTACATAGAATCCATATTGTTTATGGTTTCTGCTTGCTAGGCTAGGCTAAGCAGTTTATATTTGATCCTAGAGTGGATGGAGGACCACTGAGGACTTCTGAGCAGGAGAGTAACAGGGCCAGAGCTGTGAATTAGGAAGATTAGCTCGGCAGTTGTATGAAGGATGGAATAATGTAACAAGGAAGAAGCTAGAGGCAAAAAGAATAGTTAGAAGGGCATGTGGATAATCCAGGTGAGAGGGGATGAGGCATTGAACTATGGCAGTGGCAGCGCAAGTAAAGAGGAGAGACCTGTGGAGGCAAGCGACTAAACATCAAATAATCAACATTTATTAAGTGTCCATCTGCCAGGCACTGAGCATAGAAAGATAAAATTCAAATCATCCCTGACCTCAGGGAGCTTACATTATATTAGGAGAAGTAACATACAGAAGAGAGAAGTTTACGCAAAATATATACAGAGTAAATTCAGAGTAATTTTGGGGGAGGGAGAGCGACACTAACGAGTGAAATAGAAGGAAGAATGAAACATGACCAAGGTTGGTGTTATCAACAGGAATAAGAAAATTATATTCAGAGAGGCCCGTTTGGGAGGGGGGAAGGAAATAATGAGTTTATTTTGGGACATAATGAGTTTGAGATGCCAGGAGTACGTTTAAGTGGAGATGTTCAGGAGGCAGCTGTCAATGAGGAACTATGATTCAGGGTCAACAGAAGGGTTATTGCTGTTGTTTCAGTGACAGAGAAACCAGAGCACTTTTTCAGGGCAGAAAGAAGCTCCATCTGACAGGGAGACATTAATGGAGCAAAGTTGTGAAGGTGATGGGAAGGAATGGGATCAGAGACATGTGGAAAGGCTAGACTTGGGAAAGAGGAAATCACCTCATCCTCTGTAACTGTAGCAAAAGTGGAGGAGATGAGTTTGCATAATCAGGAAAGGACAGATAATCCCTGAGAGATGAGGGAGGGCTGCAAAGCAGAGGCCCTAGAACGCTAAAAGGAGAACTGTTTGCTTTATTCTATAAGCAATGAGGGCACCACTGAAGGTCCTCGAACAGGGGAATGTCAGGATTCTAACTGACTGAGGAAGATGAAAGATACTCCACATTAACAATGAGTGACTCAGGCTTTCCAAGAGAGTAGAATTTGGAATTTCCAGGGAATTTAGACTTTATTTGACAGCTAAGTGACATTCAGAAATCTTTTTACTTATTTAGCATAATATTTCTGCTGATTAGGGTGCATGGGGATGAAAAATCAAATATTCATTACAGATGTGCACATCTCAACACCTTTAATTTTCATATCACGTAAATATTAATTCAGTCAGGGGAATTAAACTCCAAGGTGCTCAACTTCAAATCAACTCCCTAAATATTTTAAGGCTATTTGTTGCCTTTGAGTCTGTCTATTATTCTGACACAATTTAAAGTTTGTAAAAAAAGAGTAATTTACTTAAAGAAGGTTCAGAATTTTTTAAAAGCTCCTTGATATGAAATATGCTTACATGTCAATATGTAAAAGGTTGAGAGAGAGGCAGTGGATGGAGAAGGCTGGTCCTGAAATCAGGTAAGAGCTAGAATCAAGGCCTGCCTCTGACACGTATGGGCTGTGTGACCCTGGGCAAATAACTTAACATCTCAGTGCTCAAGGTAACTCTCAAGATGGTTACACAACAGTTGATGATGCACTGGTAGGAGCTTCTTTAGGCGGAATTCCTTATACTAATGAAATCAATCTCAGTCCCCCTTTCCCTCACTAAAAAGGAGACAGGACAAGGCTTATAATGACTCACACAATATACTTAAATTCAAGGTAACTTGATGTATTCTAAGGAGATAAATGCATGAACCTGGCCAAGTCTGTTCACTTCTGAATCCTGGTTTCCTCATCTGTAAAATGGGAATAATAAGAGTATTTAAATAATAGGTTTGTTGTTAGGTTTAAATGAAATAGTGTATGTAACCATTTTGCAAACCTTGAAGGGCTACGTGAGTGTAAGCTATTATTCACTCAATCACTTAATCATCCCCAAATATTCATTAAGCTATTACTATTTGTCACAGCACAGTGCTAAGTGCTGGGAATACAAAGAAAGTTAAAAGCATGTCCATGCATTTTAATGGGGGAGAAAATGTACAAAAATGGTTTGTAGGATATGAATGTCATTAATTATTATTATTATTACTATATCAATGAATGACAAGGCATTTATTTAGCACTTACTATGTACCTTACACTGTGCTAGGTATTGCTATTGTCATCGTCACTGTTATTATTGCTGTTATTATTAAAAGGATATAGCTTTTCCAAATCAAAGATAATCACAAACAAAATAAAGAGGCTGAACTTTGGCATCACCATTTCAGAATGAAAATTATGGGGTTTAAAGGTTCTTGCAGTAGCTTGGGGGAAATGTATCTATGGTAGGCAATACTATAAATAGTTTTATAAAGGAAACATCACAGGTATATGGAAAGTATCTTTGGACAGAAATAGGTTCCTGAGGGGGTTCGATGAACACTGTAATCTCATTCTCTTCTCCAACATGCATGTTCAACATTGTTTAGACAGTGGCTCATCTACAGCTGGGGCCTAATAAAATAGGACTGAACAGAATAGAACTTAACTGATTTTCTTTTATAGAAGGAAAACAAAAATTCTTTGGATGCTTCATTCAACATTGCACAACAAGACTTTATAAAGTGCCTATTATGTGCAAACCCAAGAAGGGCCTGGGCAAACTTTCAAGGGGCTATTTGTAAATCACACAGTGTATGTAACACCACCTATAACTCCATCAGCAATAAGTCACTAGGAACAAAATGCCTACGCAGTACAGATCAAATGAGTGAAACAGTTCTCAGATTACCTGATGTATAAACATATCCCTATAGAACAGTCATCATCCAGGCAGCCGGCTTTTTTCTAGGGAGATGGATTATTATTGAGTTAATCTCAGTGTACCACAAGACTTGGCTGACCTAGTTTTCTCTAATACCATTACGCACATAGCTTAGCCAGTCACAATATTTTGCAGATTGAAAAACGTATCCAGTGCTCTCCAAACACATTTTATTATTATCTCTTCATTTGAAATGACACAAAATGGCCATTAAAATAAAACAAAAAGTCAAAGCAATCTGTGGTTGATGCACTTGGGTGAGGCTACCAGTCTGCATCCTGCATAGAGAGAAATATGTCTTTCTTTTTTTAATGCTGAAATGTAATACAGGGTATTGTCTACATTTCAGCTTTAGTTTGAACCGACCCTACAGTTACAAGGGCCTTAAATGTACTAGTACTATTGAAGCAATTAAGGATTCCTCTTGAGTATGACATGAAATTGACATATAGGTCTTTCTTGATATCTGTTTTTTAAAAGACTTTCCATTTCAGAGACTTAACAGGGTTTTCTCACTGTTTTCAAAGCAACAAAGACTTCTAAAATGTTTTCTTCCTACTTGTCTTCTTTTCCAACAATAAGTAAAACACTCCATGTCCACTTTGTCTGCCATGGCAGAGAGAGGGTTGGCCTTGGAGTCAGAAAGATGTGTTCAAGTTTCACCTCTGACCCATACCACCTGTGTGACTATAGGAAAGTCGCTTACTGTCTTTGTGCCCCAGGCATAGTCTCCAAGACAATGAGAACTCTCACAATAAAAGTTCCCCACATGAAAGAAATAAACCCAAAATAGTACATAAATGATAAAGTGACATGGCTCCAAGAAGCTTTTCAGATTATCTGGTTAGTCTAAGATACCTCCATTTATTTATTTCAGTTTCTGTTTAGTGATCAGTGACTGCTTTCTTTAAATTTTATTTATGGATATTCAAAAACATAATAATAATCTCCTTATACTCTCCCTCCACAGAGAATACTTATTTCCTCATAGCAAAAAAAAAAAATCCTTAAAGAGAATGACAGACACAGTAACCACATCTGTATGAGACACTCTACAACCATATTCTTCCACCTCCCTATCTTTCTATAGAGAGGTTTTTACCTAGTTTAAAAAAAGAAAAGACTTTTCAGTAGTTCTTTGAGATTATAATGAAGGTCTTTGTGAAGGATCTTTCGGTAGGGAGCAAAAGAATCTTTCATGTTTGGATCTTTGGAAGTACACTTTTATTTACTACTCCTCCCTCTCTCTTCAATCCACCCAGTAGGAAACAGTGAGGTACCTTGTGTGAGTAACTGAAGGTTCCTGACTTCTTCTCGAACCTTCAGCTGAAGCACCTGCTGCAAGATGTGCTGTCGGAGGTTCTCCTGGGTGATCCCCATTCGTTCCAGCTTTTTGTCCGTGAGTCTCAGCAGTGCCCGTCCTGGAGTGTTGGGAAAAAGAAAATAAACAATAGTTACTGGAAGATCTTCACAAACATCTATTTATTACTTTTGGTTACCAAGTTAGTGCCTGGGGACCTAAGTTTTGCGTCTTGCTAGAAAAGAAATCCTTATGTCATAAAGGAAATATAAAATAAAGCTATCTCTGTTACTCATGGAAAGAGAGGAATAGGAAGCCTGGATGATGGAAAGCTACGTTTTTTTAAATGATTTTTATAGATAGCTCTTTTTGCTTATTCATCACCAAAATTTTTCTAAGCATTCCTTCCGTTCTTCCTTCCCAGACAGCTATCCCATCCAACAAAGAAAAGAGAGAAATAAATAAGCAAAATCAATAAATATATGTAAAAGCATGAAAATATGTGCAATATTCCACACTCATGGGCCTCCCACCTTGGCAAAGGAGTGCGTTGCTACAGTCTTTTCATATCTATTCTTTGGTGACATGTTATTATTTGTAATTTTGCAATATTAATTTTTGATAGTGGTTGGTTCTTTCCATTTACATTGTTGTATTTATTGGGCATATTGTTTTCTTGACTCTGTTTACTACACTCTGCATCAGTTCATGTAAGTCTTTCCATGCTTTTCTGTCTGTCATATTTTCTATTTTTTATACCACAGTGATATTCCATTACATGCATGTACCACATTTTGTTTAGCTGTTCTTCAATCTATGGGTATCTTCTTTGCCATCACAAAATACGCTGCTATAAATATTTTGGTGTATATGTAGACTACACTCTAATCAATAACCTCTTTTGAGTATAAGCTTAGTAACAGAATTTCTGGATTAATGGGCACGGGCATTTTAGTTACTTTATTTACATAATTTCAAATTGCTTTCCAAAATGGTCATACTAATTCACAGCATCACCAAATATATACTAGGATGCCTATCTTCCTATAACTCCTCCAACTCTTGCTATACCTACTGTAAAACTACAGAAAAGTAACAAAACAAAATATCGCTATCTTCTGTCAGTCAAATTCAAACTTATGACAAAGAGAAAGAATTAAACCAAAAATAAGATACAATAGTTTGTATAATATCCTATCCTACTAGCCCCCTATTCCTCTGTTTTGAAGGAAGAGATATATTTTATTATTTAGTCAGAGTACGACTTCTTTTTAATCTTTTCATTTATGTTGCAAAAGTCATTTTATATATTGTTCTTCTGGTTCTGCTTATGTGATTCTTTACCAATTAATCTTCCCAGGTTGCTTATTTTTTTTTATCATACTCTTATATTTCATCACATTCATATACTATAGTTTGTTTAGCCATTCCCCAATTGATGGGCACCTACTTTGTTTCCAGTTTTTCAAAACCAAAAACAATGCTGCTGACCTCCTGGTTACATGAGCAACAAAATGGTAAATTAAACATTTTCTCTGATCTCCACAATCTCAGATTTCTCCAAAATAGAAATTATGCACCAAAGGTAAAACAACTTCATCTGTTTCAATGGCCTGGGACCCCCCAAATCCAAAAGAAGGTTAAAAAAAATTCCTTCAAACCTAATTAACCCTAAGCTCATTCAGAACCCCTCCCCCACACTATCAGCCGCAAGACTACACTAGCAGACCCAAGGACATGACACAGATCTACATTAAGACTCACTTCTGCACCCTGTTCCCCCCTCCCTCTTTCCAGTGCCAGAGAGACCCTGCCGAAGTTTGCTCAGGCCTCTACAGCCAGGTTGGCCAAAGTACTTCAGGGCCAAAAGCTCTATCCCAGGGAAAGGCAGACTCTGTTAGTGGTGGGCCAGAGAACTGAGGAAAAAAGGAAGTGGAAAAGGTCACCAGCACAGGATGCTGAGCTACATAGCACTCTACCATGCCTGAGGGAAAAAGAACAGCATCCAGAGGGGGCCAGTTCTGACAACCCACAAATCACTTGGGACAGAGATGTATGCTGGTGAATCAGAAATTTCATTATGGGAGGAGGCTGTGAGATTTACCCAGAAAACCATAATCAGAAGAGAGGGAGTCAGGAAGGGAGTGATAAAAGGGAGAGGGGGGGAAACTGAAAATATAAAAAATTTCAGAAAGAAGAAAACTAAAAAATCCTAAACATAAACAGATCAATCAATAGGAAAAACAGTAACAACAGAAGAAAACACAGACTTCAGATCTAGCAACTGAGTTCAGGCATCTATGAAAAAACTGCAAAAAAAGGAGAGGAGGGAATGATCTAACATGAGACAGAGAATCCTGTGGAATTTAAGGAGAACCTGCAACCACAACACACTGTTCCTGAGTGGTTTAAAAAAGAACAAGAATTTTGAGTGCAGAATTTATGTCCTGCACAACAAAATTAATGAGCAGATAGAAAAACTGCAACAGCAAGCGTCACTAAGGAAACAGAAGAGAGAACAATAGATTGGGAATGTAAATATACAGAACTAAAGGACAACCTAGAATAAGAGAAGCAAAAAACAATAACATTAAAAGAAAATATCCTCACTATGCAAGCAAAATATACCGAACTTGAAGACAAGATGTGCAGACAGGAAGGATCATCGGTCTCCCAGAAAAATATGACAGGCAAAAACACCATAATGTAGGAAATAATAGGAAAAAAAACTGTCCAAATTGCTAAACATGAAAAATGACATTCCAGTTGAAAGAATTTATAGATCATCTCCAGAATAAAACCCAAGGTTACAAACTCCAAGTCACACAGTGGTTAAATTTAACAATTCAATTCAGAAACAATAAGTTCTGAAAGTCATCAGGAAGTAGACCTCCAAATACAAAGGAAAGGACATTTTAGTAATGTGAGACTATTCCATACCCACCAAAGAAAAGAAAGAGGGGATGAAATTGTTCTGAAGACCAATGGTACGCAGGGTGATCTATCCTGCAAATCTGAGCTTAACCACATAGGACAAAAGATGGACATTCAATAATAGTGAAGCTTTTGAAACATTTTTTAGAAAGAAAGCTGGAATGGTGAGATTATTTGCCTCTCAAATACCCCAAACAACAGAAATACAGAATGAATAAACGCAGACAGCAATAGAGTGACAACAGAAAGACCAGTAAGAGACTTCTTTCTAAGTGTACACAAGGATCCTGGAGTGAAGATGGAAATCTGGGGGAGGTAATGGTGAAGAGGCAAACAGTGCTATGGGACAGCACTAAGGGTACTATGGACAGAACTTGGCGGCACCCTGCCTTACAGACAAATGAGTCTTTTGTGGGACTTCTTTAGAACATCAGCAAGTACAAAAAAGGGGAGGAAGGGAATAGAGAGGAGTGAGTGATATACTAAGGTCAAATCAAGCGCTAGCGATGAGCGGAAAGTGACCTCTTCAGTCTTAGAAAGAGAAGGCCATACAGGGGAGAGGGTGAGAAAGAAAGGGAAAAGTGTGAAAAGGAGAGGGAAAGGAAGGAGGCCTTACTTTGGAGGTGGGAGGGAGTACCACTCATGAATGTTCTTATGAGTAAAGAGAGATGGGTGAGAAAAATGAGACCATACACTGGATTAAGCAGAGGATTTAGTACTTGAAAAATATACTTGTCCTGAGATGAGGGAGTTGGAATCTCTGGGGATAACCGGCACCTGGAGGAATGAGAGGGCATTAACACAGGGAGGAGATTTCCAGGCAAATGTAGAAAAAAAGGTCAACAAGAGAGGGTATCAATCAGTGGTGGGCTGCATAAACAGGGATGTGGTGGGCTGAATAATTAGAGATATGGTGGGCAAGGGCCTTACCATGGGGAAGTTCTAATTGGCTCAATAGACGGAGTACTTGGCCTGGAGTCAAGATGAAACAAGTTCAAATCTTGCTTCAGACGCTAGTTGTATGACCCTGGGCAAGCCACTTAATCTCTGTTTACCTTAGTTTCCTTACCTGTAAATTGGGGATAAAAATAGCATTTACCTTCCAGAGCTGTTGCAAGGCTCAAATGAGATAATAAGTGTAAATGATGTGTGTAATGAATATCGAGAAGCATGGAAAAATCTACATGAACTAATGCAGAGTGAAGTAAGCAAAGCCAAGAAAACTATATATATATATAGTAACTACAATAATTAAAAAAAATGATGCATCAAAAAATAAAAAGCAAATGTTACAAAATTATAAAGATCAAGTAGGGCTCAAATGATGAGATATGAGAAGACAACCCCAATCGACCCCTTCATGGAGGTTGGAGGTCTACAGGTGTTATACATTACACATTTTTAGACTTTTTCAATTTATCAATTAGCTGTGCTGACTGCCCCCTCACCCCCTCTTTTTCCTCTCCAAAAATATTATTTGTCATACAGAATGGCTCTCTGGGAGAGGGAAAGGGATGCTCCAGCAATGTAAGAAACAGAAAATAACAATGAAAATTTATATTTTAAAATGCTGCTACAAATATTTGGCCCTGTGATTCTGTTTGTCTTTTACTTCTTTGGGGTGTATGCTATGTCAAAGGGTACAGACAGTTATTTTTCTTGCATAATTCCAAATTGATATCTGGAGTGGTCTCATGGCTCCACCAACAGTATATCAACATGCCTATGGAAGCCATGGATTTTAAAGACAATATTAATTTAGCCAATATTATAATCCTCCTTCAATTGAATCTTTGATAATAACATTTTTTGTAAGATCACTCATGTGAACTCCATATCCTTCCTTAGGCTCCAGTAGATATAGTATGGAACAAAGAACTGGTCAAAGAGCAGGGGACAGAAGAGATCAAGTGGTGCTGTGGATAGTGCTGGCCTTATTTAGCACTAGGACACCTAAGTTTGAATACTAACTCAGACATTTAACGATTGTGGGTCCCTGGGCAAGTAATTAAGGGTAGCTAGGTGGCACAGAGGATAGAGTGCCAGGCCTGGAGACAGGAAGACTTATCTGCCTGAGTTCAAATCTGGCCTCAGATACATACTAGCAGTGTGACCCTGGGCAAGTCACTTAACTCCGTTTGCCTCAGTTGCCTCATCTATAAAATGTGCTGGAGAAGGAAATGGCAAACCATTCCAGTATCTTTGCCAAGAAAATCCCCAAGGTCATGAAGAGTATGACACAATTGAACAACAACAGGCAAGTCATTTGACCTAGCTAAATTTCAGTTTTCTTGTATGCAAAACAGCATCTACCTTACTTACCTTACTGTGAAGATCAAATGAGATAATACATGTAAAATGTTTTGTAAACTTTAAAGTGCTATAGAAATGCTAGTTATCAGTATTATATTTTATACTACTACTACTATGACTACCACTATGACTACGGCTGCTGACAATAATAATCAGGATCTGTGTACTCCTCAAGGGAGAGGATTGGGGTCTGAATAAATAAGAAATGGATGTATTTTATTTTTATTAAAAAAAATGCATCCTAAATTTCCCAACGCTGTTTGAAACACCATTCCCACCTCGGCATGATCCCAACTCCCTTGGCCATTTTAAATTTACAGAGCATTCCTTCCCCTTTATTTTGTGAGCTGTTAGCATGCATTGTTTCATAGCTTGGACAATCCACTCCCAGAGGTGGCTACTGTGATTCAGGTTAGACCGATGACCTCTATTATAGAGAGAGGCTGGTTAGTTCACTGGGCTAGAACATGGTGCTGATGAGATCAAGGTCATACGTTTGATCCCGGTAGAGGCCAATTAACTTTACTACATCCAGGGCCCTAAACAGTACCCCAAATTCAGTCATCTCACAAACACATTTCCTTCATACGTGTGATCAAGTGACTGATTACTGTGGCGATATCAGCACAGGCTTATCAGCAGTGTCGGGAAACACGTCAATAAGCAGAGCAGACTAGGAATATCCTTATATAAGGGAAGTCTCATCATCATGAATTCAAATCCAGCCTCAGACACTTACTAGCTATGCTACCCTGGGCAAGTCACTTAACCCTATTTGCCTTAGTTTTCTCATCTGTAAAATGAGCTGGAGAAGGAAACCACTCCAGAATCTTTGCCAAGAAAACCCCAAATGGGGTCATGAAGAGTCAGACATGACTGAAAAATGATTGACCAACAAATGCACCTATATATTTGTGTACATATAACAGATTCACATGGAACTATTTCTGGCATCAACGTATATGCCACATATGTCATACAGCACTGTTCAAAATTCTTTGTTCAGGTTTCATGAATGTAGAAATCTTTTTTCTTCCCATTATTATAGTTGGAAAAACTGAAGTGCAATGTAATTGAGAATTTTTAATTCCCTATCCCAATAAATAATAATTACAGCAACTGACATTTATATAGCACTTAAAAGTTTGTAAAAGACTTTACAAACATTATCTTGTTTGTATATCACAACAACCCTGTGCAGAGGGCACTAAAAATGATCATAGATGTGGTGAGGCTGTCCTCCACATGTAGCATGGGATGTGGTGCTGTCCTGATGTGTGGCTTGAAGGAAGGCAGAACTGATACCTCTAGCAACAGGTCTTTCTATTAGTTCATATAAGTCTTCTCAGGTTTTTCTGAAACCATCCTGTTCATCATTTCTTATAGCACAATAGTATTCCATTACAACCACATACCAAAACTTGTTCTATCATTCCTCAGTTGATGGGCATACCTTCAATTTCTAATTCTTTATCACTACAAAAAGAGCCGCTATAAATATTTTTGTATACACAAATCCTTTTTAAAAATCTCTTTGGGATACACACCTATTTAATGGTCCTCTGGGTATAGTTCCAAATTGTTCTCCAGAATGGTCAGAACAGATCACAACTCCACCAAGAGTACATTAATGTACCCATTTTTCCACATCCCTTCTATCTAGCATTGTCATATTTGAAAGGAGGATGTCGTTTTATATCTTGACTTCCTTCCCACTAAATGATAGTTCTACAATGAACACACATAGCAAGTGGTAAAGAATCCCATTTATCCATGACAATAGCAAAACAGAAATCCAAGAAAATATACATAGGAGCATACATGCCAGACAATACAGACTGAAGGAGCTCTCCCATTGGGAGTGGGAAAACTCAGCTCAATTGAGACAGAAAGCCTCAGATCTTAGCCAAAGTGGAAATTCTTCAAAGAATCTAGTGTAGCAAACTGAGGACAGGGACATGATGGAGACTGCCAGCTCCTCTCATATTGGCTTCTGTCCAGTCTTTTTCTCCCTTCAGCAACCTTAAGTGGGCTTGGCATCATCCACCTTCTCTTTCTAGCCAGAAGCTAGAAAAGCCAAATAGTGAAAGAGACTGAAGAGACTGATCTCTTTTCTCTACCCATCTCACCAACTCTGCCCAGCACCTCATGCAGGCACAGGGCACTGATATCTACCAATGAGAAGACAGTCCCGTACCAATCAGCTTTGGGACTTGGGTTACATAGCTTTTAAAAATTTTTTTTTTATTATTTTTTGGTGAGGCAATTGGGGTTAAGTGACTTGCCCAGTCACACAGCTAGTGAGTGTTATGGGTCTGAGGCTGGATTTGAACTCAGCTCCTCCTGACTCCAGGGCTGGAGCTCTATCCACTGCCCCACCTAGCTGCCCCTAAATAGCCTTTTTATAGATGAAGAAACTGACTGGGGAGAGTTAAAGCGATTGCTTGTGGCTGCACAGCTAACAAGTTTCGAAGATGGGATCTGAACCCAAGGCTTCCTGATTTCTTTTTCCTTTTTTTTAAAATTACATTTTATTTTCAGTTATGAATTCTTTCTCATCTCCACTTCCTTCCTCTGAGAAACCAAGGAAAACAAAAACATATTACAAACATGTAGAGTCAAGCAAAACAAATTACTGCATTGGTCACATTAAAAAGAAAAAAAAGAACCATGCCTCTATCTTCCCACTGAGTCCATCACCTCCCTTTTTGCAGGTGAATAGCATTGTTTTATCCTGCGTACTCTGGCATTGTGGTCTGTTATGGTATTGATCAAAGTTTCTAAGTCTTGCAGAGTCGCTTGTCTTGATGATACTGTTTGTTACTGTATAAATTGTTCTTCTGGTGCTGCTCATTTCACCTTGCAGCAGTTCATACAAGTCATGCCCAGTTTCTCTGCATCCATCATTGGTTGATTTCTAAAGCACTTGCACTGTCTGGCTGTAGTTTAGAGCCGCTGGAAACTCGATGGAAGCAGCTCTATTAACTTTCTTCTTTTTTAAAAGTTACTTAATTAGCCTTTAATCTCAAAAAGAAAAAAAAAGGAGGGAAGAGGTGCAGACCGGGGCGCTGGTCATCCCCCATTGGAAATGGAGCTCCAGGTTCATTCTGAGGTGGATTTCAGAGTTCCCCAAGCTCACACAGTCCTTCAACACCATGTACCACTTCTTCAGGACGATCTAATTCCATCGGGTGCCCGTCTGAGCCGCAATCAGCTTCTTCAGGTTCCCTATGGAGTCTTCGGGGTTGCACTTCACACGGACCTTCTTGCCCGGCCTGTCGTCGCACACAACCTCCATCATGGTTCCCGAACGCCCTCGGCCACCAGCCCTGCAGCTGCGGCCTCATTGCGCATGCACGCTCCAGGCTGCCTGATTTCAAGTCAAATCCACTACACCAAGCATCAAATACTCAGCCTCATGCACCCCACAATACCCCGGTTGTAACCCAAACCAGATTAAAATATATTTGGTAAAATACATAACAAGATAAATAAAAATACAAGAGAATATAGATAGTATTGATATGTGGTTTTCTGAGTATATGGCTCACAGGGAACCCCATTTCTATTTGGTTTGACAACACTCCTGTACATTACACAGCCTATCTAATGGTTAAACACTGGCTATTGAATGGCATCTCCATTTTTTCCTCTAGTTGTGGCCAGGTACCCTACTTGTTTAGCCCCAGTAGTGACACATTCAGGGCTAAAGTAGTTGCTGATCTGGATGGCTAAAAAAAAGGTGGAGAACATGAGGTCAGCTCAAGAAAGATAAAGACGGACAGGAATCTGCTCAGTGGCAGGACAAATTTGTTGCTTTGGAAATAATTCCAGGAGACCAGGGCTTGGCTGTGATTCTAAGCTCGAGCATTAAAGCAGATTTAGGGAGTGTTCTCATTGGCTAATACAATAAAAAACAACCTTATCTTATATGTGGACGCAGAACTTAAATATTATTACACTATTGTCTCTGCCTTTGGTTGGAAACTACCAGAGAAGCATGGTGGCAAGAGTTGGGAAATTGAATCTGGCAAGACTCTGTATTTCTCTGGTGGGGACCACACAGATATACACAGTACTGCCAAGGTGAGGGGGTGGGGAGGGAAAGAGGGAAGGATTCAGAAACAGAGACACATAGGGAGAGACAGAGATAGAGAGAGGGAGGAAAGGAGAGAGGGCGGAAGGGATAGGGAAGGAGGAGAGAGAGAAGGAAGAAGGCAGAGAGAGAGAGAGAGAGAGAGAGATTTACTTGAGAAGTTTAGGGAAAAGAATACTTTGGGGAAATACCACAGCTCTCTTCAGGTATTAGAAGGAATGTCACATAGAAGAGGGATTGGACTTGTTGGGATATGGTCCTAGATTGGTCCTAGAGAATGGAACAAGAAGCAACATTTGGAAGGCCCAGAAACACAGATTTAAGATTGATATAAGGGGGGAAAAGTCCTACTATGCAGATGTATCTAAATATGGAATTGGTTGCCTTGGGAGGCAGGGGCTTCTCTCTCACTAGAGGCTAATTGACCACTTGGCACAGATGCTGTAGAAAGAACTACTTAGGCCTAGTTGAAGGAGACAGCGTTTGAGGTCTCTTCCAACCCTCAGCTTCTATGACCATAATCGGGATATAAAGGGACAAGCATCTAGTTTCTCATTCAGTCCAATGTGGCAGAGGCCATGGGAGCTAAAGCTGTAACCCTTCCTTCCTCTTTGGAAACTGTCCTGCAGTAGAGATCTTTTCCACTCACTCCAGTAATTTCATTGTATCTCCTCAGCCTTCTACTACATTCATCCTTACCTATCCCCATTTCCTGATAAGTAAGAAGAAAAGAAACACTAATGCCAGGAAAAGTCTATCAGAGATAGGCAACAGGGCTTTGCAATTTTATTTCAGTTTCTTAAAAAATACTGACATGTTTTCTTCTTACAACACCTTCCTTTCCAAACATAACTCTCCCCTCCTTTACTATCCCAGAAAGCCATCCTCCAAGAACAGGGGTTGGGTGTAAGGTGAGACAACTAGATAGTGCAGTGAATAGAGCACTGGACCTGAGGTCAGGAAGACCTCAGTTCAGATCTGTCCCCAGTCACTAATTAGCTATGGTACTGGGTATTTCAATTAATTTGTCTGCTTCATTTTCATCATCTGTAAAATGCAGATAATACTACCTACCTCTCAAAGTTTTTGTGAAGATAAAAATGAGATAATATTTATAAAGCATTTTGCAAGCCTTAAACCACTGTGTAAATGCTATGTATATTTATCATTAACAAAGAATAAAAGAGAGAAAAAAGAAAAGTAATCTGACATCATCCCAACAATAATAGCTAGCACTTACACAGTACATGAAAATTTTCAAAGGCTTTACAAATATTTTCTCATCGTGAGGTAGGTGCTGTTATTATCAGCAGATGAGGAAACCGAGGCAGGCAGAGGTTAAGTAACTTGCTCAGGGTCACACAACTAATATCTGAGGCTGAATTTGAATTCAGGGTTCCTGACTTCAGGTCCACCTACCTGCCTCAAGGTAAGGTTCTGTAACCATAGTCTCCTCACCTGCAGAGGAGGAAAGGATAGAGTTGCATTTTCAGAACGCTTTTTCAGGGGTATGCTAAGTCTAACATATTTTTTAAAAATTTAATAGTCTCTTAATCGCTTTCCCCAGTCTCTCCTTTCTCCAATCCATCTTTTAGACACAGCTGTCAAAAATAATATCCATAAGTGCAGGAAGGGTTTGACTGACCATTTCTTTCTCCCGAGCTTGGAAACCTTCTTTTACTGCCTTTGCCTCTAGGACAAAATAAAAGCACCTCAGCCTGGAGCTTAAGGCCCTCCACAGTCTGGCTTCCACCTACCTTTCCAGTATTATTTCACCCTTATTCCACTTCATTCTAGCTCTTTCCCCAAATCTGTCATGGGATCTCCCACTTCTTTGCACTGAATTCCCATGTTGAGAATGTATCCATCCCTCCCTCATCTCCAGCCTCTCAGACTTGTTCTCTTCCTCCTCAGCTCTGCTGAGGTGCCATCTTTCATAAAGCCATGCCTCATGTCACCATTCCTCTAGTTGTCTGTGCTCACACCCTCATTAAATTACCTTATATTTACTTATCTCTACCATCCCTTCCAGTGGAATAGAGACAAGGGAAACATGGAATCTGGGAGGCTGGTAATCAGGTAAATTTCACTTCGTAATTGCCCTCTGCTAGATTGTCAGCTCCTTGAGGACATAGTCAATTTGTTGCTGATTCTAGCATAGTATCTTGTAAATAGTAGGTACTTCATATAGCTTTGTTGAAATGAATTGAATAAAAGTAAGATAAATCAGAGAATTTTAGAAGGAGGAAATTATTCCCTCCCGCCCACCTGTTAATTATATTCCGCGACACAGCTAAAGATTCATCTTGTTTAGGAACCGCTAGCATGAAGTCTGGAAGTCTAAAGATACCAGCCAATCGTCAAACACCAGACCTAGAAAGGACCTCAAGGTCAGCCAGTCATCACTGCAGTTCCTGGCAAGGATGCCCGAGGAACCTTCCAAAATGAATACATCTCTATTTTCTCTCACCTGCCAGCATTTCAATGGAGCCAACACTTGGGTACTCACTTGATCCCAATTAGAAATGATTATCCTTTCACTGGAACACTTTTTTCAGCGTAGAGAAAAAAGGGGTTAATGTAAACTATCCTGTGGTTGCAGTCAGTTATTTATTGCCTTGATAGGAATACATGCATTGATTCTTTACCAGTCTTGGGGAAAAACCTGTTAGATAAGTTTAGATTATTGGCTGAAAAAATTCAGGAGCTGATGATGTTAATAGGAGGAAACAGTAGTAATGTAAATTCCCATAAGAAATATAAATTCAGAAAGAAATCATATTATAGTGCCTTTCCAATGGACTGAAAATGTGGTTCTGAACAATTTTTAGCCCTCTCTGGAAGGACCACACAGCTCTTAATTAGTAAATTAAAGGTTAAATACAGTCTAAAAATCCATGTTCCTTGCTGCATGTATATTTAAAAAGATACTTCCTGGCTTAGAAACAACAAAATTTTGTTTTAAAAAGGCTTCTTTGTTGCTGTTTTTTTTTCCCTTTAAGCCACTGGAAACATCCAATAATCTCTTCTCTTGAACCACTGAGCAGATTGTTTTTAAACAAAATCTGATACTAACAAAATGTAGACTACATCTCAAAGATTTATGATACCATAAACAACCTTCAAGGTCTTTTCTGCTTTTGATGGGTAGACTAAGGATTGAAATACCTTTGATTTTATTTGTCAGCAACTGGGTGCATTGTTGTGTATCTATTTCCTGTTAATCTAATGTCGCTTGGTGGGCAACCCAGCAGGCACGAGGTATCTTGTTGTTCTATTAATTACAGAGAAGCACATTATGTGGCTATTGGCAAACTTCCTCTCCCCAGTTAACCTACTCATCAGCACAACAGCCAAACACAGAGAGAGTTTATATGCTGACAAGATTAAAGGTTGGACAAGCTAGGAACTGCACAAGATTTCAATTGAATCAATGTATCCTAAAACATACAGTAAGTCAGAAAAATTCCAAAGTGAAATCAGTATTTTAAAAAATATATTCCATGAGCTTCTCTGCCCTAGAAGTTCTATATTCACTAAAATTTTATGTCTTGTGACTTCCATTAGTGGATTTGCTTTAAAAATCAGTTATTTCTGTGTATCTTATTTATTTTCCAAAATGTAATCTCATCCATGAACACTTACTAGGCCACCCCAGCCCCAAACTAAAAGTGTTCTGTCCCTGTTCAAATTTTTTTCTAGACTACTCTTTCTGGGTTCATTCTCTCTCCTAATCACATTCTACCTTGTATTATAATTATTTGCATATGACCATAAACTCCTTTGAAGGCAGAGACTTGTGGGCATTTAAAAAAAATCTCTGTGTCCCTGAGTCTACTAGTTTCTTGATCCTTCATAAAGTCTTTTTGATTTACTTAAATTTTTGCCATTAATTAAAATAAAAACATTGTTGGTTTTTCAAGTGAATTAAAGGACACAAGGCCTATAGATGGACCAGAAGTTTCTAGGGAAACCCAAGTACCCTAGAAATTAGACTAGGCTTTATTATGGCAGGTAGACATTGAGAAGTGAAGTAATATTCTGTGCTAAGAGCTTTGAGGTCAGCATGAGACCTATTCTAGGCCTCAGAGGGGTGTTCTGTCCCAACTGGATTATGAGTTCCCTGAGGGCAAGGATTATCTTCTTCCTTTCTTTGCCCAGCATTTAACACATAGCAGGCACTTAATAAATGTTTACTCACTGACTGGCAATGGGCATATAGAGAAAACTTTGGTTAATTGGGAATGTTTTTTTTTTAGTGCCATCTATATGTAGAGCACCTGCTTGTGGTCATGGGATAAGATATAAGGAAAGGGAATATGTAATGCTTAGTATTGATGAGATTACAATTATCCCTTCCACAATGCCAGGGTTAGGGACTTGGCATCTCTGTGATCTGGAAAATCTGGGTAAAATTTTTAGGCCCTCCCTTCATATCAGAGTTCTAAGAAGTCCAAATTATTATGGTATTAAAAGATAAAATATGTTGATATTTGTTGTTGTTGTTTTATTAATTACAGAGAAGCACATTACATAGCTATTGGCAAACCTCCTAGTTATCCTACTCATGAGCACAACAGGCACACACAGAGAGAGTTCATATGCTGACAAGATTAAAGGTTGGACAAGCTGGTAACTGCACAAGATTTCAATTGAATCAATGACTCCTAAAACAGCCAATAAGTCAGAAAAATTCCAAAGTGAAATCAGTATTTTAAAAAATGTTTTCCATGCGCTTCTCTGCCCTAGGGAGTTCTATGTTCCCTAAAATTTTATGTCTTGTGACTCCCTTAGCGCTATACATATATTTTATGCATTTCTGAGTTTCTTAACTTTTTCTGTGTCATCTGTGACTTCCACAAAACTCCCCCCAAATTCCTATTTAATTTCTTATGCTGACCCATGATATATTGAAACTGTGAAGGGGAAAGTCACAATGTGGAAGGGATAGCTGTATAATTCAACTGAAGAGCTAGCCCATGTAGATATGAAAATAACTTAAAACATTTATATAGCAACATAAGCATAAATTAATCTAATGTAACCTGAGCATACCACTCAGTGATTCTTAATTTTGACTTTGTGACCTGATAAAGTGACTCCATGATTCCTTGACATCTTTTAAAAAGCAGGACATTGGAGAGAATGTATTATTGGAAAAGGAGGTGGATTGGTCAAGTGGGAAGGAAAGTTAGTAGATGAATAACACAAGGACTACACTGGTACTTAAGAGATATGAAAAAAAAGAATAGGAAAATCTGTCATGCTTTGGTTATAATCTTCTATGGAAGATTTATGGAAAATCATGAACAGGAAGCATAAAAGATGAGAAGGTGTGGGCAGGACTCATGAAAGGAGGGAATAAACATAAATCATATATTCATCTAACTATTATCACTGTAAGGTTATTCCAATTATCTCAAAGGCTATAATACACTTGTATGCAAAAATTTAAAACAAAATGAATTCTAATTAACTTTAATTAAACATAAATAAATAAACACCATATTGTATTTCTGGTGACTGGGAAGAAGTAGGTGTTAGTAAAGCAAACAAATATAAGGTGTTACAGTTCCAAAACAGTTTGGAATCATAATAACAGTAGCATGATTTAATCATGCTACTAATATTTGGTTTAATATGGTTTAATCAGAGCATTATATTTTTTGGGGGGGGGAGTGATTAAAAGAAGGTACACAGAATGACAAAAACGGGCAAAATGGAAAGCATGGTTACACGTGTATATGTAATATATACATGCACGAATATAAGATACACATGCTTATGTAGGTATACATATATATATATATATTTATGACTGTGCTTGTATAAATCTATCTACACACAGACACATATATATGTATACACACACACATACACAGACATAGCATGAACTGCAAAAGCTATGATGTAGCAGTTAAAGAAACAGCTGTGATTTCAATTATTTCATTGATATAGGAAATTCTCACATGAAAAACTCCTAAAAATTCAGGTGGGCACCTTCTCTTATAACCTTAAAGAACTGTTTATAGCACTCAGTGGTTAAAAGACTTGTTCAGAATCACACATCAAGTGTGAATCAAGAGGAAGAACTTGAAAACAGGTCTTCTGTGCTCTAAAGTTAGCTCTCTATCCACTATACCATAGCTATCTTTCTTATAATAATATAATTTTTCATTGAAATGATAGTATAAATACATATTAACCAGGATTGATTAGAAATAAAATAGATGATGAATTAAGATTTAAAGAAATTTAACAATTCAGATTGGTACGTTTTCTTTACTGATATTAATTGCTATTTAACTAAACACCTGGTGTAAGCTATTAGTAGATACATGAAAAAATGCTCTAACTTACTAGTAATAAGAAAAATGCAATTTTAAACAACACTGAGGTACCACCTCATATCCATTAGGTTGCCTAAGATGACAAAAAAGAAAAGGTACAAATGCTGGAGGGGCTGTGGGAAAACAGGAAGCACTAATGTACTATTGGTGGAGTTATGAACTAGTCTAACCATTCTGGAAAGCAATTTGGAACTATGGTGAAAAAACTATTAACCTCTGCATACCTTTTGACTTAACAATTCCTCTATTAGATCTATACTCCAAAGAAATTAAAGAAAGAGGGAAAAGGACCTACAAGGACAAAACTATAGCAATTTTTTTGTAGTGGCAAAGAATTGGAAACTGAGGGCATGCCCATCTATTGGGAAAAGGATGAATAAGTTATGATACAGGAATATGATGGAATAATATTATACTATTAGAACTTATGAAGATGATGGTATCAGAAAAGTTTGGGAAGACTTACATGATGATGCAAAGTGAAGTAAACAGAATGAGAAGAACAATATATATGTATATATAACAGCAATATTGTAAAGACAAACAACTTTGAAAGACTTAAGAAATGATCAACGCAATGACCAATCACATTACAAAGAACTCATGATGAAACATGTCATCCACCCCTAGCTAGAGAGATGGTTGACTCAGAGTTCAGATTGAAGCACATTTCCTTTTATTTCCTTTCCTTCCTCCCTTTCTCCCCTCCCTCTTTTCTCTCTCTTTCTTTCTTTTTCTTCTCCTCCTCCTCTTCCTTCTCTTTTGGAACTTAGCTAATGCAGGAATTTATTTTGCCCAACTACACTATATTGGTAATGGGTTTTATTTTTCTTGACTTTTCAATGAAGGAGGGAAGGGAGAGAGAGAATTTGCAAATAAAAAAACTGAATGAATTTCCCCCTTCCCTCAAATCTGGTATTCTCTGACCTACATTAAAAAACTTCCTCTCTTCTTATACTCAAAGGTCTTCTAGGGTCAGCATCATAAGAAATGGCAGTATTTGTGGATCAGGTATGATTTTCCCTTTAAAATATCTTCCAGATAAGGTTTCCATCTACGTGCAAATTTGTCAGGGCAAAATCTGATCTGCAGAGCTTTGGATATAAACTCTAAAGCTCAGCAGAGGGTCTTTGTTTAATGTCTCTATTATACAGGTAGGGTCATCTCCAATTGTCCTGATTTATATCTTGCCACTGCACCCAGATGACTCTGGAGGAAAAAGTGAGGCTGGTGACTTTGCACAGTCCTCCCTCTCTTAAATCCAATCCACCTGCAAGTCACAGCATCACTTTCCTGATGTCATGGTCCTCTTGAAGAAGAAAGGGCAAACAACAACAACAACAATAACATTTCCAATTTGTCCTGTATGTAGTTTGATTGTACTTCAGCTGTTCAGATATTGCCTCCCCATTGGACTATGAGGTCCTTGAGAAAAAGGATTGTCTTTGGATTTTCTTTTTCTTCCTAAGTGCCTGGCACTTTGTAGGCACTTTATAAATGTTTATTGACTGAATAACTGAGACATCACAGTTTTCTTCATTTTCAGACGGCACGAATTTTAGCCTCTTTACCATCCTGTCCATTCTATGTAGATATCTCCAGCTTATTAATATCTTTCTTATTGCACAATCCCTGTCTTAGTTGACTCCCCCATCCCACACTGATCAGGTGCAGCTGCTACTACACCCAGGGTATTAACACTAATTGAAGAAACCTCCCTCCTGTGCTTTCCCTTAACAACCAGCCAGTAGACTTCCTTTCTTTTTATGTCATTCCCTCAAATTCACCTTATACCTGTACCCTCTATGTATATTCTTTCTAGCTGTACTATTAGTGGTACAGCCATCTCCAATCAACCTGATCTATATCTTGCCACTGGACCCAGACAGCTCTGAAGAAGGTGAGGCTGGTGACTTTGCACAGCCCTCCTTCACTTAAATCACTTGCAAGTTCTGGCATCAGCTTCTTAATGTCATGGTCCACTTTGAGAATGAAAGACAAACAACAACAACACCAACAATATTATACAGGCAGGGCACACTGAGCAGTTCAATTTGGTTGAAGCACAGGGGGAGAATCAGGGAGGAAATTCAAGAGATGTAATCATTGATGGAGGTTCTGGAATGCTTAGATAAGAAATATCACAGCATAGTAGAGATGAAAAGAGTGCTCAAGTTATTGTCAAAGGACCTGGATTTGAATCTCAGCTGTGACATTTGCTACTGGTGTGATGCTGGGCGAGTCACTTAAACTCTTTCAGTTTGTTCATTTCTGAAAAACATTGAGGAACTAGATGGGCACATATTTTTTTGGTTCCATTTCAACTCTAATCTTATCTTTCAGATTTAATATAATTGACAACAAATCCACATTGTTTTATGTGTAACACTGGAAGGAGACACTATAGTCAGGATGATCAGGTAAGATTCTGCCATAGTCACCCTGAGATAAGTAAAGCAAGAACAACAAAAAATAATAACACCAAATTATGTTAGCTTTAAGGTTTGTAAAGTGCTTTTCCCACAGAGACCTTGTAAAACAGGAAAAAAGGTTTTATAATAGGACTGAGGTTCTGGCTGTCAAGATTCAATCAATCAACAAGTACTTACTAAATGCCTACCATGTGCCAAGTCCTGTGCTAGGCTACAAAGACAAAAATGAAAGAGTCTCTGCCCTCAAGAAGCTTACATTCGATTGAAGGGAACAACATATACACATAGAAATAAATATGAAATATGCGTCAAGTAAATACAAGGCAAGCACAATGTGATTTTTTTGGAGGGAGGCATTAACATGGTTGGGGGAGATTGGGAAAAGTGTCATACAGGAAGCATGGCTTTGAAGGAAGGTAGAGATTCTATAAGGCAGAGGCATGGTTTATTGATTGAGTGAGGTGAGAAGAAAACATATTCTAGAAATGGGGGTGGGGTGGGGCAACTTTTGCAAAGGCATGGAAGTAAGAGTGTCTTATGTGGTAGCAAGGAGGATACTTTGGCTGGACTGTAGAGCCTAGGAGGAGAAATAATGTATAATAAGTCTGGAAAGGTAGGCTGAAGGCAGAAGGATTTTAAATGCCAAATGTGAAAACCAAAAGGAAGGAATGGTTTGACAGATACTATAGAGTAAGAAATCAAACCAAAACAACAGTACCATGGACTTGGTTATGCATAATGGAAGTCAAAAGCTAAAAGCATAAAATTCTTTAAGATTGTGATCATGTAAACTGGGATGGTAGTGCTACTAATAGACAGTAAAAATGGGTATCTTCTGGTTCGAGGTGCTGGGGGTGGGAGGAGTGAGGGTAAACCTAAGCTCATTTCCTGACAAGTTAAATATCAGAAATCAGCAGGACGTGCTGGAGATGAGCTATTCTGAAAAGTTTGCTTTCAACCCACACTAAATGAGTTGGACTAATCAACAACATTGTATGTTCTGAGAGCTCATCATGGTGAGGAGGTAAACCATAATGCAAGTAAGAATTTCCATGTAACAGAGAAGAAAATTCATAAACATACACAATTACTACACTTTGAAGTGGCAATTCACTTAAAAGATCTCATAACTAAGGAAATGAAAATGATTGGTGAAATGGCACCACAAGTCTTCACTCTTTTGTGTCAAGTGGTTAAAAAACTGGAGGCTTCTAAAATCATGGAAATTTACCTTGCCTTACTCCATTTGGACTTTGAAAAGAAGGATAATTCTTTCCCTACATATAGAAACCCTTCTAAAATATGATAAACACTTTCTTCCCAAGTAGAACTTTAAAAAGGAAAGTAAAAATAAGCTTCTTAACTTACTAAAACAGAGAAGACTGAAATCCAAATAAGATACTCATATTTAATGTTACTAAAAGCAGAGAAATAAACACTAGTAAGATTAGGGCAAGTATCTCCTGGAGCTAAAACTATACAGCTATCTCTTCCACATCATGAGGGTTAGGGATGTGGTACCCTCAGGATCTGGAAAATCCAAACAAAATTTTTTGGTTGGTAACCTTCACACCAGAAAAGAAGTCTGAATTATTATGGTATTAAAAGATAAAATATGCTGATACTATACAAAAACATACATATATTTTATACATTCCTGAGCTTCTAAATTTTTTTTGCATCAAAATTCCCCCAAAATGCCCATTTAATTTCTCGTGCAAACCCACAACGTATCAAAACCACAATGGGGAAAGTTGAGATGTGAAAGGGCTAACAGTATATTCCCTCACTGGCAATGAATTTTAGCATAGCAACTTCTCTCTAGAAAGGTGATCAATTAGTGAATCAATCAATGGACTTTTATTACAAGGTTATTGTATGTACAGCTCTGTGTTAGGTGGCCAAGATTTAATGTTGAAGAAATGAAAGAGAGATGATGCTGGGACAAAACATTGTCCCTGCCCTCCAGAATAGAAGGGGGATGAGATATAAACTTATCAACGATATTATATGATAAAAGCATTAGAAAGTTAGAAATACAAAGTGATATGTAAGTTGTGGTTGGAAGGTCATTACTGAAGATTTAAAAGCATGCTGATGAAATGCAAATGGATTTTGCAGAATCACAGAATCTCAGAGTTGGAAGGGACTTCAGAAGTGATCAAATCCAACCCTGACCTCAAGGAGAATCTGTTCTTTTTTTTTTTTTTTTATAACATATTGGATAAGTACTAAGTCATTAAGTGTTTCTTTGAAGACTTCTAGTAAAGGGTAGCCTATTCCTTCCCAGGGTGTCTCAGTCCACTTTCGTATAATTCTACTTGTTAGGTAGTTTTTTCCTGGCACCAAACAAATTTGCTTCTTTGCAACTTTCACCCAATACTTCTATTTACACATTGTGATAATTTATTATTGATTATAATAAACATTATTGATTATAGTGTCTGCGATAAAAAGTAGCTAGAACAAACTGGATGGAATCTTTTACAAGATTAATTAAAGTAATCCTTCCTATCTGACATTACTTTAGGTTTAAAGTTTTCTTGTGTTTTCTTTCTTCAACTTACTTCAATAAACATTTATTACATTCTTATAATTAAAGCACTTTGTTAGAACTAGGGGCATATATAGGTGGATCCAGTAGTCATTGCCCTCAACAAATTAAGAGGGAGATGCAACATACACACAAGTGATATAATAATGATAATAATAACATTGATACAGTGCTTTAAGCTTTGCAAAGTACTTTACATATACTAGTTCATTTGAGCCTCACAACATCCCTATGAAGTAGATACTATTATTATCCTCATTTTACCAGTGAAGAAACTGAGGTTAAAAGTAGTTAAGTAACTTGCTGAGGCTCATGCAGATAGTATGTATCTGAACTCAGATCTTCTGGACTCCAACTCAGTGTTCCATCTACCTTCTACATTTCTACAATGGACAGGGGTTATGCTTATTACCAATGAAGATTAGTACCTGTTTGTAACTGATAGGAACTTGCCTAGGATACTGAGAGATCAAGTGCCTTGCCCATAGTGACAGCAGTATGTGTCAGAGGAGGGATATGCATTCAGGACTCTCAGATTCTTCTGAAGTTAGCTTTCTATCTGTTATGCCCTACTGCCTCTATAAGGACATTGGAGAGTTACAATCAGAATTCTGTGAGGGATTATTTCCAACTTCATGAAGGAGATGGTTCTAACGTGGGATGTTGTTTAATAGGTAGAGGGGAGTGTGAGGTTACAATCCAGACCCAGACAGCACAGAAACATACATGGATAAACACTGAACTGGAAGGCTTGACTGATGTGTTCTCACATTATGAACATCACAACGTAGCAGTGTCACAGAAATGAGGGAAAGCTTTCAAAGAAAATAAAATTAGAGCTCGATATCAGGAAAAACCTCCTGATAATAAACCTCTCACATCTCTTCCTCAGTTGTATCAGGAGATGGTCCTCATCTCGGAGGCAATTCAAATAGTGAGTGGATGATGACTTCCCAGAGGAGATTCCTGATCAAGTACAGGTTGGACTTGGTGGATTCCTTCCAATTTGGAGATTTTGTGAAATGTTCTGGAGGCCAGGAACCATGTATAGTGTAGTGTATAGTATACCAAGATTACTCAATAAACAGTGAGGCAAATGGTAGAGTGCAATACTTAAAATTAGAAGATATGGTTTCAAGTCCCAGATCCAATACTTAGTAACTACGTGTCAAAGGGCAAGTCTCTCCATTTCTCTGACTCTCTTAGCTTTTCATCTGTAAAAGAGAGTTAATAATACTTGTACCTTTGTGAGGCTGCTGTGAGGATAAAAGAAATCAAGGTATGTATGAATGCAAATGGTTATAAATGACTACTTCTTTCTCTAATGCTTGTTCACATGTTGTATTCAAGAACAACTCCACAAAGCTGGAAAAAGAATGAATTCCTCACAATCTTTACTTAAATAAAAACCACTGGAAAAGGTAAATATAGAGTATAATCTCAAAATGTGGTCATTAGGATACTTAATAAAAATGGCAAGAACAACCATATTCTCTTACTGGAAGCATCCTCTGCCCCTTTGGCTCCTTCCCCTGACTGTCTAGTTCTTTCAGAACCTCATTTTAAGGAAAGCACCCGAGCCATCCATGTCTTCACTCCCTTCTGGTCTCCTTTCCTGACTCTGGACTTTCTCTACTATGCCCCTCAAGTAGATACTTTCTCCCCATCAAACATCTCACTTTTAAATATCCTTTTATGTTAAATATATCTAAATGTAAACTCCTTGAGGCCAGGGACCAGCTTTCTCTCTGCTTGCATTTGTATTCTCAGTACTTAGCACACTGCCTGGCATATAATATGCACTTAATAAATGCTTGCTGATTCTCTTAGGTCAGATTTTTTCCCTTGTATATAGTTTTAAAAAACTGAAATATGTTCAAGTAAAATGGGTGCAGACCAACAAAATCAAGGGAAATAATGAAGTTCAATTCTGTAACTTCTGTAACTGCTTGCTACTAAAAAGGTTGTGGAGGCCATATTGCCCCACTAAACTGTTCGGACACTTTTCCTTGGTGAGAATAACGTGCAGTACACAGGCACGAAAGTTGTAAATTGAATTACCAATGACATTCACATGTCTATTCTTTTTGCCTTGTTCCTCAATCTGGTTAAGTACCAACTTCTGTACTGGTGAATGGAGGTATTTAGTTGTGGGAAAGTGTCATAGCCAATTTGACAATTTATTAATCACAAAACAACAATAAATCTCTAGCTTTTACACTTCAAAATAAATGTTAGCTGAATTAATCATAATTATTATCATAAATAATGTCAGTAATGGAGAAGGAGGGGCATAGAGGATAAAGACTTGGCCTCCAGTTAGGAAGACTCCTGTCTGACATGTTACCAGTGGTAGGATGCTGAGTAAACTACTTAACCTCTTAGCGCCCCAGGGAAATAAGATCACATGTTGCAGAGCAGGTGCTGATTTACCTTTGGAGAGGGGAATTCTCCAAACTGGCTTTCTCTCTACTGATGAAATCATACCTCTGGCAAAACAAATAAAAAAACAAATTCACCAACCAATCAACTAAGCAAACAATAATAACAGCTCAGAAAAGCAGCACGCCATATTGGATTGAGTGGTTTTGAAGGTTCAAAGACCTGTCTGTAGCACATTTTTTTTTGGAAGCATGGGCAAGTACACTGCTTAGTATACCAGGCAACTCTTTAAGACACTGAAGTCTCCTGCAGGCTTCTCTTTTCACTACATTGCATCAACCACCATTCTCTGGGATAACTTTTACTAGAGGCTTCTCTCTGACTGACTATAAATACAAACATTATGTTCAATGGCTACTGAAAAAAATTCCCCAGCTGGCTTCCCCCAGTCATTTGGTATGCTTTCAGGTCACTTCCCTCCACTCTCAGTTTTTGTATACACAGGAAATGAAAATGAACTTTAATATTGCTTATACAAAACATAATTAGCAAAGTAAATTTGCTGGAAAAATATCATATTGCACTGTTTAATATGATTAACTGTTTAATATACAAACACACCTCATTTTACGTAATACATGTTTTCCTATAACCTTTGTGTAAACCAAAGTTTTGTAAATAGACCCATTTAAAATGCACTAGGGGAGTGTTCTCTCTAAAGATATCTTGCAGTAAATCTTTTTTTTTTTTAAATAAAGCAATGAACTTTTTTGGCAACAATTCCTCATTTGGAAAATTTTGATTTTTGTATGTGTTGATCTTCCTTAAGCTAGCACATCCCTCAACATGTGTATTTAAGCTAGAAACAAAGCTTCTGAAATCTCAAGGAAACACTATTGTCCTTTGCCTCTTACTGATGCAACTCAGTCTCTGGCTATTTAGAAATTCATTTGTATTTGGGTACACCAGATTTCTTTTCTTTGTTCCTAGTACCTAGAGTCACAACAAGGAATTATTGTGTCTGAGGCAGAATTAGGTAGGGAGGAAGCAATGATGGTTCCCCAGAGGATAGACTAATATAAGCGCAGTCATATTGGGGAACAAGTTGGGCCAGTCTCCTGGAGAGTCTGGCTAACCCAAAGTGGAGAGTGATTGTGCCACTGATAGTGTGGGTTAGTTGAGGGCCACATAGTGAGGTCTTATGGTATGCTGAAGATGGCAGAAGCTTCAGGAGGGAAACACTATTTCCTTACCAGGAGAAATTCCCTACCAACTCCTCAAAGAAGCTGGTACCCTGGACCAAAGCCTAGGTTGTCCTGCACTAATTATGGCTCTGCATTAGCCCCTTTTCATCAGACTGAATGAACAAAAAAATTTGTAGCAATTATATAAAGTGCTCTCCACCTCCTTCACCAAAAATGGGGGAAGAGTTCCCCTGAAGAGATGCCCAGGAACTCCCCAAAAGGACTAAGAAAGGAAAGGCAGAACACTTTTTTTAAATGTCTATTTTAGATCCACGCATTAGGCCTATTTCGATTTGTTTCACCCCTGGTCATATGTATGTTGGGTTGGATTACTAAGGCATTGGACTTTCTTCAAATAATTAACAACTTGAGAGTGGACTTTCTAAGTCATTTGATAATTTTTTTTTCTGGCTTCACAATGAGAACTTTTGAAGATGTTGAATACTCAATCTTTACCCCAGAGATAATTTCCATTTAAGGAAGTACCCAGGCTAGTCATTCCAAACTTTGCTCAGACCCAGAAGGATTCTTAACTACCCTCTGTCCCAGAGCCATTCTCATCATGGCAATGCCTCTGCCTCAAAAGTCTTCTTCTCATAGTGTTGTTCATCTCCAGAACCTCCATCTGAGGAAGCAGCCACACCCCAGCCATGCTCACTTCAAATCTGGCTCAGCTCATTAATCCCCACTTGGCTTTACTGCCTTGGCCTTTTTTCTCTTCCTTTTCCAGTTTTTCAGTTCCCTTTTATGTATTATCTTCCCCCCATGCTCTTTGTGGGGCAGAAGCTGTCATTTGTATTTATATTCTACTATTTGTATTCTCAGTGCTTAGCACAGTTCCTGGCACACATGAAGTAAATGTGCCTTCTCTTTCTCTCTCTTTCCTCTCCTTTTCTCTCTCTGTGTGTCTCTCTTGTTCTCTCCTCTCCCCTCCCTTCTCCTCTTCTCTTTTCTTCTCTGTCTCCTCTCCTCTCTCTGTATTTCTCTCCTGTTCTCTCCCTCCTCTCTCTCTCCCCCTCCCTTCCTCTCCTTCCTCCCTCAGAGCTTTTTTTAAGTACTTCCATCCTTTATGCACATAGCCTTATGGCTTGTCAATCCAACTCTAAGATGAAAGTAAGCCTTTCTTGTGCATGAGTAATGTTTCCTTTATTTGTTCATAATCAATTATATTTTGGGCTTGAAAGTCTGATTTATGACCCTCCATTCCCATCTCCATTCAATGGGCAGACAGCACATGCTTCCCAGATTAGACTCTAAACAACTCACTGCATTTAATTATGAAGTCGTAAGTAACTGAGAGAAGTTGAGAGAGAATATGAAAATCACATGCCTACAGAAAGAAATAATTTAGTATTATAGAAAACCATTGAAATTAGAGATGGAAAAGGCCTATTAGGTCATCTATCAAAGGAAGTGCATATATCTGACACAGAGATTTAATATGCCAGAGATATAGGGTCACCTGAAGTGCCTACAATTTCTTCCTAGAATGGAGGAACTCAAAGAGAGTAGTTAGGGAGCAGGGCCTTTAATCAAAGCAAAGTCTTTATAGATCAAAATATCAGAGAGAAATTTGTAAGATGTAGAGAAGCAGCAAATGGAGAAATCATACCGAAACATCTAGGAGAGGAAACTATTTGAAAGTTTGAAATAAAAATGCAAGTCATGTACAAGATCCATTTTGAAAAAAAAAACTGTGGAGAGTTTCGATTTTTATAAAGGTAATATCATAGCCAACAAAGTTAGATGAGTCAAAGGATGGAGAATGTGCATAAAAGCCCAACCTTTCATCTGTGGAATGTCACTTTACCCTGAGAAATCTTCTGTCCTGTTTTTCTAACAAAAAGCAGTACTAGAACACATTATATTCTTGTGGAAGAAAAATTGAAAATCAGGACTGGAAGAACCCTGTATTTATAATGTCAGTATAGATCAGATTCAGCCTAATAACTTCAGAATTTTTTTTTCACTTTACCATAGGGCAAAATCATCTTAAGCAAACAGTGTAGTTTTCTGGGAAAATGGAAAAAAAGGTAACACCAATGCCTTTGTTGATACTGGCAACTTTTCAGGAAGGGAAGATAATCAGAGGCCAATGAATCAAAGTGAACATGGTGAACATTCTGTGAAATTTATCAAGGGTCAATACCCATATGGCCTGTGGTGTGAATCAGGTACAAAATTTATCTGGAGAGTGAGTATTTCTCTTATACAAACAGTACAGTTAATATCTGCTAGTGCATGGAATTCTGTATGTTCCTTCACTCTCATCCATACATGTCTCTCAAAAAAAAATGTAAGCAAGCCTAAAATGATTCTAAGGATTTAACAGCAACTGATCATTTCACACAAGTGGCTGTTCCAGCTGAGCTAACCCGAAGGAACAGTGTTTGTGAGCAGAAAGCAAGCCACAACTTGATTGGTCTTGGTTAAACAAAGCTTGACTTGCTGTGTGATGCTTCACAATAAGTTATTTTTCAAATTGAGAAATGGGGCCTTACAAAACTGTAATCTGTGGTTGTATGAAGCCAATGATATATCAATAAAAAAGTTTAAACGATTAATATCCAACAGCAGAGGAGTAGTAAAAAGACCACTAGATTTGAAGTCAGAGGGACCTAGGTTCAAATTGTAACTTTAATATTTAGTATCTATATGACCTTGGGCAAGTCACTCCAGTTCTCTTGGCCTCAGTTTACTGATTTGTAAAATGAGGTGTAGACTCAATAATCTGTTCCAGCTCTAGAGCTAATAATTTCAATGCCTATCAGTTGGGATAAATATAGATTTCACTGATTTTTAAAAGCACAGACTACTAGGACAAAACTGAAGGAAGGGATCTCGGGAGAGAAGAATTCAACTGTACCAGTCTAGTTTTAAGACAGTCCTCATATCTCTGAGAAACAGTTGTCAGCTTATAGAAAGCTGTACTCAGGAGGATCACTATGAAAATTCTTCACTGCAAGGAGGGTGAGTGTCATTTCACTAGGACTGGGTTGTCTTTATAATGTGAAAATAGCTGCTTTATATTTGCTCTGTCCATGCCCACCAAACAGGGATATGGAAACTGCCATCCTGGATCAGACCCTTGACCCATCCACTCCAGGATTCTGTGGCCAAAGCTCAAAGAAAATGTACTACAAGAAAGTCTGCTCGCAGAATTTTGGAGTGGGAGGGATCTTAGTGGCTATCTAGGTAAACCCATACCTGAAAAAGAAGATCCATTATAACCAATACAATAAGTTGTCAACCCAGCTTTGCTTGAAGACTTCCAGTGCAGAGAAGGGGGACTGTCGACTTCCTGAGTCAATTTATTTTACTTTTGGATAGTTCTAATTTTTTTAGGAAGTTTTCCTGAGATCAAGTTTATTTCTATGAATTTGATTTTAATCCCTGATGTTATTCTTGGTACTACCGATTCTATGATACCATACATGACTGTATCTTTCAAAAATGTGCCCAAATTATTTTGGAATATGTTTTTTTTTCTGTCATATCATTTACTATTTTATTACAAAGGCCCGCCCGGTATGTGAAGTAGGCTTCCCTCCTATATTTACATATAAATGTAAGGTATTATAATTATAACTATGATGAGAGGGGAAGTACCAACAGCTGTTAGGAGGGGTGAATCAGGAAAGTTCCCCTGTAAAGAGACCTCCAAACCCCCCAAAAAGATTAAGAAGGGAAAGGCAAAGAACATTAGAAGGCAATGCTTGATAAATAGAATTGAAAAACACAAGTATGTATAGAATGATTTTACATATATACACACAAATTTGTGTCTAATGGTAGCTATCTCTGGGAGGAGGAGGGAAGGGAAAAAAGAAAAAAAAATACATGATAACTTTATTACATATTTAAAAGGAATAGCAAGTTGTACTTAATGTTTTGCAGTTTAATGTGCAATCATCTTTTTATTATACTAGGTTATGGAAATACCTATTTTATTCCATAAATTAAAAATAAAATAAATTTTTTTAAAAAAAAGTGGTACTTGAACTGAGCTTACAGAATTCTAAGAGGTGGATGATAAACCCAGCAGAGAGACGAGGCAAAGGTATGGAGCTGGGATGTGGAATCTCATATATGAGAAAGCCCAAGAAGACCATTTTGTCTAGACAACAAATTGTATGGAGGAGTCATGCCAAATATAGCATAGTCTACTTTGCATTACAATGATCTTATCTCTCACCATAGATTATAAATGCCCAGAGGATACAGATCCTCTCATATTTCTCTTTGTGTTTTCCTTAGTGTTTAGCACAGTACCTTGTAGGGAGCATGTATCCTGCATACATTTGTTGAATTTAATTGCTGAAATAGGCAACATTGAAAAAAATCCCGGTCAGCTCATTCTCCACCCCCACCCTCATGCCCAATAGTATCAAATGTAAGATATTTTTCATTCAACCATAAGCAAAGTTTGAGGACTTCATGAGGCTGGGGATATTTTCCTCTTAGAGCATATAGGATGTCACCAGTTGGAAGTTAAAGGGAGACATTGGTCTAATACAAGGAAGACTTTTCTAACCATTAGCTGTCCAACAATGCGATGAGCTAACTCATCAAGTGTTGATTGAATATCCACCGCTCTAAGTGTTTTAGCTGGAGATAGACGACAGCTGGTCAGGTAAGCTACAGGAAGGAGGCAGGAATTAGCCAGTAACATCCCTTTCAATGCTAAGATTTTATAATGCATTGTAATGAGTGTATATATTTGATTTGGATTACATCTGGAGAATATTTTCAAAAGGAGAAATATATGTATATGTTTATATATATGTCCATATCTATCTATATAGATATATGTTGTATATGTGTATATGTATATATACACATATGTGTACATACATATATATACATATATATACATATACACATACATATACACTCTACTATCTAGACAGTAGTTATCCTTAGAAGTCTGTAGACTTAGGGCAAATCATGCTAAATATGCTTATTCTTGCCTCTCTGCTGCTTTCTCGCACAGCCACCACAATTGCCTGCTTGTACAATACCCAGATGAAATCAGGTTAAAATTAATAATGAGAGAAGCCCTAAATGGGAAAAGAAGTCACAAAAGGATATATTAGGATTTTTCTTGGGGGGGAGGGGGAGGATGATGATAGAGAACTTCATGCTTTTCCTATACAATAACTAGAAATGTTACGTGGATGTCTACAGAAGGACTTCAAGTACTTATGAAAATTCGAGGAACTCTTTAATCACTCATGTTTTGGGATGGGTAGAAGGAAGCCCCAGTTGATGACCTGTGTTTCTTCATCTATAAAATGGAAATAATGCTGTCTGTGCCTACTTCATGGGGGTGCCATAAGGATCAAAGGAAATAATTTATGTAAAAATGCTTAATGTACAGTACAGCTTTTACAAACTTAAGTTAATATTATGATTATTATCTACCTATAGCCAAGAGTAACTTCTCTATACTTCTTCTAACCAATCAATATTATATTGCCATAAATCTTATCAAAATGGAATTTTCCATTAGGATCAATGTCAAAAAGTTTTTACCACGTAAAATGAACTTTGATGAAGCAAGATATTCTGCAAGAAAGGTTCATTAGAGAATCTTCAAGTGTTCCTTCTTTATGGATTCTAACTGTTTGGCAAAGTCAAACTTGGCAAAGCTAGAAACAGAATAAACTATGGTCTTTATTCCCTAAAACTTCATTCTTCGCTAGACATTTTCCCCCTTTATTTCCTTTTTCCTTCTTCCACTACTCTGAATCTTTGCAGTTTGGAAAAAAAGTCACTCATGTAACAATCAAGGCCTTCCTTCCATATCAAGCAAAGGTCAGAAAAGTAGAAAACAAGGAAATTTAGGTGAAGGCTCTTAGATGAGAAACTTTGGATTTCAATTTCAAGTTTGTTTACTGACTCATGGAATGACCTTAAGTAAGAGTATTTGAATCGTTGTACTCTCCTTCAATTTTTTTTAAATGAATGAAACTAATAATGATGATTATGCTAATTTGACTAAGTTAATTGTTGGAAAAAATAAAAAAAAAACAACCACCACCAGAAACTGAGATTTATGATGCTATTAGGAAGCATAACGCCAAAGATATCAGAACTAACCAACAGAAGGTAAGGAAGGGTGTGGAGCAGAATAATGTTGCCAGTCTTTAGTTATGTAGTACTATTATTTGTGAATCATTTTCCAAAGGGAATTCATTTTAGTGAAGAAAATAAATTCCAGTCTCTCCACTGTACTTTGATAAACCCAAGCCTGCTGTGTGGGAATTTCAGAGACTTGGTTATTTTTCCCCTTTATTTCTTTAGTAAAGGAAAATCTCATGAGATTTTTGGATCATTAATTAAAATTGATATTTCAAGCCTAAGCAGATAATCAAATATCTGTCAATCTTATTGGTCCAGTACAATTATAACCATAAACTTGGGCTAAATTGCCCTGCACAATAGTGAACTAGGTGCCTGAAATATAGGAACAGGGAGAAAGTAGATAGAATACTGACACCTCAGTCAAGTCCTTGATTTGCTCCTTGTGGGTAAAGCACTGGGCCTGGAGTCACGAGGACCCGAGTTCAAATCCACTTTCAGACACTTACTAGCTATGTGACCCTGGGCAAGTCACTTACCCCTGTTTGCCTCAGTTTCTTTCTCCATAAAATGAGCTGGAGAATGAAATGACAAAGTACTCTAGTATCTTTGCCAAGAAAACCCCAAATGGGGTCATGAAGTGTCAGACAGACTGAAAAAATGAATGAATAAACAAATGAACAACAACAAGCCATGTGACCTTGGGCTAAGTGCCGAAAGCTCTAGGAATCTCTGTTTTCTGTCAAATACAAAAAATATAGCTTGCATTTCCCTCTTCACAGGATAATTATAAGGATCAAAATGATAATTAATGCAAAGCATTTTACAACTCTAGAAGCCCAAAGCATTCCTGATAAGTAAATTCCTCAAGGGATCCCCCCCTCAGGGGAACACTCTATGAACCTAAAATATTACACTTCTCCCCCGTGTCCCAATAAAGCCTTTTATAAAAATGTGAACTACTGCTATTAGGAGCCTCAAAAAAGAGAAGATGCAATTCTAGCTCTCCAGTCCATTTTCAGGGCTTCTACATACTTCAGGGCTTTGGGATTTAAATAAATTCAAATTAGTCCAAACATTTATTAAGTATCCAGGTACAAAGCAGTGGGCCAAGTAATGGAGAAGTTAAGATTAAAAACAAAGGCATTTGCCTTTTAAAGGCAATAGGGAGATACTTAAATTTTTGAGTAAAGAAGAAACATGGTTAGACCACCCAGTATACCTTCACTTTACAGATGAGGAAACTGAAGTGTAAACATTCCTCTTCCTCCTCTTCTACTTCTTCCTCCTTCTTCCCCTCCTCCTGCTACTGCTGCTGCTGCTGCTGCTATTAGGAGTTAGGTAGTGTAAGGGACAGCTATCCAGTGCTGTGAATAGAGAGCTGGGCCTGGAGTCAGGAAAACATGAATTCAAATCCATCCTCAGACACTCACTAGCTCTATGATCCTGGACAAGTCATTTAATGCTTGTTTCTCTCAGTTTCCTTCTCTGTAAAATGAGGACAATAATAGCACTCTAAATCCCAAGGTTGTTGTGGGGATCAAATGAGATAATTGAAAAGTATTTAGCACAATGCCTGGCACATAGTAAGTGCTATATAAATTCTTCTTTATTTTCTCCTCCTCTTCCTTCTTCTGTGCCAGGCACTGTGCTAAGCATTTTACAAATATTATTTCATTTAATTTTCACAACAACCCTGGGAGGTAAGTGGTATTATTATTCCCATTTTACAGATGAGGAAACTGAGGAATCCAAGGGTTAGGTGATTTGCTCAGAGCCAGATATCTAGAAAGTGTCTGAGTCTAGATTTGAACTCAGGTATTCCTGACTCCAGGCCCAGTGCTCTATCCACTGTGCCACCTAGCTATCTATAACATGTATCTACAACACATACATGTGCTATATCTAACATTGATAGATAATTTATTCTGCCTTGTATGACCAACTGCCTCTGACTGGCAGATCATCCTGCCAGAGGGAAGTAGTGAAATCTCTGAGGAAATACAAGAGGCAGCAGCAGCATGAGCCAACCAGGCCAGACCAGCATCACCACCACTACCTTGAACACCATCACCTCCCTTCAGACCTGTAGAGACATCCAAGGATGTCTAGCTTACGATTACTGAGAACAGAATATGTTCCTAGGCCACTGGCCCTATTTCTAGCCTGGTCTCTAATGCCATCATTTAGGGGAGGAACCTGAGGAGAAGGGACCTACCAACTGTTTCTGCCAGTGTTATAGCCCTTAGCTCTTCAACAACCATAGCTACCAATGAACCGTAAAATAATGTTTTCATCACTAAAGTCACTGACATTATCATATGGTTTGACACCAGAAACAGATGGGGTTTTATTTGAATCAAAAGGGAAAAAGACGTATTCATACATTAGCCTTATTTCCCTCTATACTCTTCCAAATTGGACTTCTCGCCCACTAGACCAGGCCTTACCATCTGCTTTGCAGCAGCACCCTAAGGGCCACTGGGCTTTTCTCTTTCTGGTAACTGTACCCTCCTATATGTGTTGTGCCCCCCTATTAGCATGTAAAGTACTTGATGGCTTCGGAAGAAAGGCATATTTCTTCTCTTTATCTCCAGAGCTTAGAACATTGCTTTGCAAATGGTAAGTGCTTAACAAATGTCTTTTTATACATTCAAAGTATTTTTATCCATTTTTAGTGGGGACTTCTCCTGCTTATGTGACATTATTTAAGCTCTTTTGGAGGGTGGGAAAGGGATTGAATATTCTTTATGGAATTTGGCCCATTTTATATAGAGTAGACAGTAAAGATCTACCAAATGAAATAAATGAACAAATGAATGAACCTTTAGAGACTGAACTTTATAAAAGATCCCTGATGGATGGATATGATAGCATTGTTTGAAGCAGGAATTGAAGGGCTTCTTCAACTTGGAAAAAAAATAAAAGAAATCCAGGCAAAAAAATGCTCATGATTTTTTTCCAGGCAAAATCATGAGCAATTTGGTGTAAGGTTAGGGGTGGGAGGGTAATATGCTGAAATCTATGTTTTCAATGAATTAGAGCCCTTGTGAGTAAAAAGACATTAAACAATTGCTGTCATGCTTGACTATCTGACAAATGACTGATCTTAATGACACAGTATTTCCCAACCTTAGGATTTTGCAAGTCATCAATAGACTGTGCAATATTTACCAGGTGTTTGGTCACAGCATGCTTACATAAAGGGTTTGGAAATACTTAATCTCCATGGAAATTCTCCAACTGTATTTAGAGATGTTCAACCAAAGAATCATCATCATCTTCCGCACCCCCAAAATATTTCTCAGGAAGAGATCCTTGAATTCCCAGAATCACTAACATAAGCTGATGCTTTTTTCACATCCTCTTTTTCTCCAAAGAAGTTAGATCTTGGGATGCTGAGGGAAACAAAATTATACAATTGGAAAAGACCCCAGAGATAATTTTCCCAATCCTTATCCAAAACATGAATCATTTCAAAAACATGAAATGGGAGTCATCGAGTTTCTGTCTAAGCACCTCCAGTGACAGAGAACCACTATTTCACAAGTCAAGCTATTCCATTTTTGCACAGCTCTAATTGTTAGGAAGATCTTTGAATTTAACCCAAATCAGGCTCCCTAAACTTCTAAGTTGTAGCCCCAGTTTTGCCTTTCAGAGATACTACATAAACTATTGGAATGGGCCTTTCCTCTACAATACAGGTGTCAAACTCTCCGGTCACAGGTAGCCTCAAAACTTTCCTGTGTTGACCTTAACTAGATTAAAATGTAATTGGGAAATGTTTCACAAAATAAATAGAAATCCAACACAACATAATGTTAATGGATCTGTTTCTACTTGATTTTGACACCACCGCTCTACTAGATTTCCAACAACTGGTTGATCTAACTTCTACCTTAAAACGTCTAGTAATAGGGTACTGAAGAAGCTCAAATGAGATGATGCATATTAAGCAGTGAGGTGGTGCAGTGGACAGAATGACAGGTCTGGAGTCAAATCTGGTCTCAGATGCTTACTAGCTATGTGACCCTAGAGAAGTCGCTTAACTCTATTTGCCTCAGTTTTCTCTTATGTAAAATGAGCTGGAGAAGGAAATGGCAAACGGTGCCAGTATCTTTGCCAAGAAAACCTCAAATGGGGTCACAAAAAGTTGGATTCGACTAAAAAAAATGGAAAAAAAAGCATTAGCAGTTATTATTATCAATAATAGCAGTAGTAGTTGTAGTAATACCATTACCACTAGTAGCAGCAGTAGTTGTAGTAATACCATTACCGCTAGTAGCAGC
>NW_020950062.1:6317805-6430411 GCF_900497805.2 Vombatus ursinus | reverse complement strand
GCAGCAGTAGTTGTAGTAATACCATTACCGCTAGTAGCAGCAGTAGTAGTTACTCCCTTTGGAGAAATAATTTTATTTCTGTATAGTTGTAATTATTAGGAAGTTCTTTTTAATTAAAAAAAGTGGGCCAATTTCTGTGACTATGTAACGTTTATTCATTGTTCCCAGTCCTTTCTGGGGCCAAACAGAACAAGTACATTCTCTAAAATTCTAGAAGAGAGCTATCATATTTCCCCCTAAGTTTTCTCCAGGCCAAATATTTCTAATTCCTCAAACTACTGTTATATGGGATATTCTCTATTTCTCTCACACTATACTGGTTGTATTCCTTTGGATGTGTTCCAACTTGACAATGCCCTCCTTCAAACATGGTACTTAGAATGGAGCTCTCTAGGTACAGTACTCCCAGGGTACAGTAAAATGCAACGCTCACCTCCCTCATTCTGGACCCTTTACTTAATGTGGTGTGAGATTAAGTTAGCTGTGGGGGGTCTTACATTTACATTTCTTATTGTTACATTCTATTCCATTAGACCTAAGTCCCATCCTTAACAACCTGTCCACATCTTTTTGGATACTCATTTTATCACCCAACACATCAGCTATTCCTCCTAGCTTTACAATCAATCAATGTGACACTAAGTAACTTCTTATTCATTTCAAATATAAATTTGCCAATGTTCCATAGTATCTTTTTTTAAAATTTAATTTATACAACTCACTTAATACTTTGCTTCACAAAGGCAAAACCCAACAACAGAACTGGTTCATTCTTGGTTTGAAATAAGAGTATGAGCTACATTTTGATTGAATTTTTCAGAAAGGTTTGTTTTCTGCTACTACTGGTTGTTTTCCAAATTTTTTTTTGTCTCTTCAAAAGTTTAATTTTTAGGAAGATCTTTGAATTTAACCCAAATCAGGCTCCCTAAACCTCTAAGTAGGAGCCCCAGTTTTGCCCTTCAAAGAGAGCGCCTGCCTCTTCTTTATGATGACAGTGTCTTGACCAGGAATATTCTTGGGGAAGGCTTCCATGGCATATGGACTCACTACCACCACCGATGCATTTTTTTTTAAGGCAATTGGGTTAAGTGACTTGCCCTGAGTCACACAGCTAGTAAGTGTCAAGTGTTTGGTATGAGACCAGATTTGAACTTAGGCCCTCCTGACTTCAGGGCCAGTGTTCTATCCACTGCACCACCTAGGTACCCCACCATCATCAATGTATTAATTCAAGGTTTTGGTTACAAAGCTATAAAGAACAACACTGAGAACTGAGTTCTGAGAGATACTATTAGAGACCTTGCTCCCGCTAATAAAATCAATACCATTTAGGTCATCATTCAACCAGATCTGAATCCACTTGACTATGCTACTGTCCAGTCTACATTTCTCCATCTTGTCCTCAAAAATACTATGAGATTCTTACTTTTTTTCCCTTTCCTTTTTTTGCTTTCTGGTGAGGCAATTGGGGTTAAGTGACTTGCCCGGGGTCACACAGCTAGTAAATGTCAAATGTCGGAGGCCGGATTTGAACTCGGGTCCTCCTGACTACAAAGCTGGAGCTCTATCCACTGTGTCACCTAGCTGCCCCTTTTTTCCTTTTCAAATGCTATTAATGTCTAGGGCTTATTTCTCATCTACCAGTCTAATAACCCTGTCAAAAAAGGAAGTTAGGTAGGCCTGGAAATTATCTAACTTAAAAGAAATAATGAGACATTAAAAATTACATTATTCTGATAATTATGATTTCCAAATAGTTTTCTTCAATTCTGTGAAGCAGGTAGTACATGTATTATTATTCCTATTTTACACATAAAGAAATTGAGGCTCAAGCCTACTTAGGCCTTTTGCCCAAGAAAGCAACAGAGATATGTCTGAACCCCAAGACTACTGCTTCCAAATCTAGTGATCTTCTCCCAAATTTCTCCAGTGAAGACTATATACAAATGTATTTTGTGGCTTCAACCAGTAAATGTTGGAGCTGGAATTCAAACCCACATAAGCTAATAAATCCAGGCATAATAAAAAAATCCTTAGATTATAAGTGAAAAATACTTCTTAAATTTTTTGATCTAGACAATAAGAAAGAGTGTTAGGTTTAAAAATATACCTTCCTTCTTTCTTTACCCTCCCTACACATATCAATATCATAGGCACAAAGAGGAACTGATATAATGATCAATCTGCACTCCTTACAATTTTTAGGAAGGGTATCTCTGACAGAATCCTCATATACACCATCATTTCTCACATCACAGAACTGTAGAATGTTAGAGATGAAAGAAACCTTAGAGGCAGGAAGGTAAAGCTGTTGCTGAGTCATTTCAGCCATGTCTGGCTCTTTGTGATTCCATTTGGGGTTTTCTTGGCAAAGATACAGGCATTGTTTGCCATTTCCTTCTCCAGCTCATTTTACATATGGAAAAACTGAGGCAGACCAGGTTAAGTGATTTGCTCTGGGTCACATAGTTAATAAGTGTCTGAGGCTGGATTTGAACTCATGAATAATATTCCTGACTCCAGGCCCTGTCCTCTATCCACTACACTACTTACCTACCCTTTGGTGCAGTACAGAGCCCTTTATTTGGAGCCAGAAAATCTGAGTACAAATACTACCTCTCAGTGATGTGTGATCACTTTACCACTCTGTGCCTCAATTTTCTCACTTGAAAAATTATGGTTTGTATTAGATGGTCTCTGGGGGCCCTTCCAGCTATAGAGCTATGATTAATCCCAAAGCCCTCATTACACAGAGGAGGAATCCCAGAAATTAAAAATGTGGATGAGGATATATCCATCACTGAAGCAGTTTTCTCTTAATAACAAAACAAATTTCTTTCTTGAAGGGTGTTAAATGGCTGCACTGAGTCAATCATATTAACCACAAATAATGAGGTGAACACACATGGATCAGTACCAAAGAGTTAATTCGCCTTCTCATGAAAAATGTTCTAATTAAAATTGCATGTCTCCGGTCGACATTCTTTACTTGCTTGGCCTGGAGGGGGAAGTTTCACAAACCTTAGACAAAGACTATTCACATTTGATAAAGCAAACCACCTATAAACAAGGCTGATTAATATAACCAATTAAGATCTGATAGGGTTCTAAAAAAGATTTTAATTAGGTGACTGACATATTTTCCCATACCTAAATGTTCCTCCCATATAAAATGAAAAACAGGAAGCGCATAAAGTGGATCCCACCAGCATAAAACCAGAATGTGGATGGAAAGGCAGATCTTGCCCACTGAAAGCCTCAAGTCACAGAGGTTTAGCTTATGTGAATGCTCCCCCTGGAGGAGAGCAAAATAATTACAACATTGAACTGGGAGAAAAATGCTAAAACAGCTCCTGCCCCAACTGAAGAACAATTAGAGATGGAAGAGACTCCGATTGATCTTCTAATTCAACCTCCTCACTTTACAGATGAGGAAACTGAGGTGCAGAAAGAGAAAAAGGTCTTATCCAAAGTCGATTCCATGCTCTTTTGATGGGTCTATGGCTACATCTATATGAGCCCTCTATCCAAGGAAGCCCTGGTACCCATTCACACATCGATACCCTGGAGGATTCTTGTCCATGTCCTCCTTTAAATCCTACATAGGGATCCATCACTTGTATCTCTTGACATTGCCAAGGCACCAAGGTTTCACAAGCCCTGTCTATCAATTAGTCCTTACTCTCGCTACAAGGCCAGCCAAGTCCTTTTGCATAGTTCTTCCTTGGTAATATTCTAATTAGCTTACTCATGTCTACCACGTGTGATATCCTGCAAAAAGAAAGTCACAGAGATGTGTTTGGAACCCAGGTCTACGGATTCCAAGTCTGGTGTCCTGTTCCCAAATATCTCCAGTGAAGACCGTATATAAATGTACTTCGTAGCTTCAACCAGCATCACTTAATTCTTTTTTAAAAATAGTTTATATACTATTGGAACTAATTGTTCTTTATTGGTTTTTTATTGTTGTTTTTTGCTAGGCAATGGGGTTAAGTGACTTGCCCAAGCTAGTAAGTGTCAAGTGTCTGAGGCCAGATTTGGGGTGCTCTATCCACTGCACCACCTAGCTGCTCCCAGCAGCATCACTTAATTCTATTAACTACATAGAATTATGTAGAAACTAGAACTAGAAAACACTGACAATCTCACTCTGTTTCTCAAGCAAGAGCCATCATCCATTGAGTAATCTCAAAGAGGAACAAAGAACAAAGATAATATGCATTTTGGCTTTATAGAGCTTGTAAGTAAACTCCTGCCAGAGAAAGGATATTAATTTAGATTATTAGATATTAATTTAAGAGATGTTATTTCTTTGATGCCTCTGTAGGAATTATGCCAGAAATGTGGAGCTGAAGGGATCCTTAAAGATTATCTCATCTGACCTCTTCATTTTATAGGTGAAGAAAATGAGGCCCAGAGACATGAACTGATTTGTTCAAAGTCACACACCTATCCTACAGCACTTCTATTTTCAGAGACTTGATGGGAAGCAAATGATATTAATAATCATAATAATAGCTAGCACTTATTTTAATGTTTTCAATACATTTTACATATTTTATCACATTGGATCCAGTAAAGTACATGGTATTATTAGCATTACCACCCCCACCCCTCAACTTTGCAGATAATGATACTGAATTTGAGAGCTTAAGTAATTTGCCCAGGGTCAACCCCGTTAAATAAAGTGTCTGAGACAGGATTTAAATTCAGGTCCTCATGACTCCTAGCATTCCATCTACTATACCACCTAGCTGCCCCACCAAGGTAGACATGGACCCTCTTCTCCAGGTATCTAATTCTGTTTTGACTTACAAAGACATCAGGAATTAAATCAATATTTACAGCTTTGGAATGTATTAGTTAAATGTGCACCCTTCATGAAGGCACAGAGTAGAATAATTCTATTCACTGAGTGAAAAAAAAATTACTTTTATTAAAACTTGTTAAAGTTATTTGTTAATGTTGAATATGCCCCAAAGTGTGTTTTCTGAGAGAATGAGGGAAATTGGGAATTTTCCTCCCTGGAATCTCCAAATGTTAGTCTCCCTAAGGACAAACATGTTGTGTCTACCTTTTTCATTTATTTATTTATTTTTGCCAGTGGTCCTTAAAATCAAAGGCATCTTTAGAGACAACTGTCCGGTCTTCCCACAGAAGTCAACCAGCAAAACCTCCTGGGAACATTCCACACGCCAGAGCTGAAACACACATGTCAGGATTTGTCCGACCTTTGCCAGGGACAGGGGGAGGGGAGAGTGTGGGAGCCCCCTTTCAACTGACAGGGCCTGAGTATTCAAGGCTCGCTAGATGTTACATGATTAAGCTGGACCTCCCACTGAAGTTTCCTAAATGCTCTCATTTATCTGGGCTGGTTTCACCACAACTGAACTTTTCCTTTAAAAAGAACTTCAGAAAATTTCCCCTGAACACCCTTAACAACTAACCTCAGCACTCTTTGGTAATGGAAGAACAGGGTTTTCTTTCAGCTAGGCTTGCGAAACTCAAAGACACTAACAATTTAATAGTTCCAACTGGAAAGGAATTAAGGGGACATGCTTCTGAATGGAATATCAACTTCATAAATATAGCACTGAATAGAGAGATAAAAAAGCCAACAACGCCACATAGAATGATGTTGTCTGAAATGACAGTTAATGTCTAAAGCAAAATAAAATACTAATTTAAACCATGAAATAATTATAATGAGCAATTAATCAAACCAGAGAAGAAATCCAGGCCAAGGCAAATTAATTATTTCTCCTTCCACATTACTCAGAATCTGACAAGGGAAAAACCACGATATTATCTCTTGAGGAGGATGTCTCTGATTCTCTCTGGGGACCCAGCAGCAACCAAGGACTCTTGAAGCTTGAGAACAATAACCAAGTATTTGGTTTAATCTAAAATAACATTCACCTTATTGGACTAAAAGCAGCTGCCAGAGTTCCAGTTTGAAGGCATTCCTGTGTAGGAAAATTAAGCTACTCAGTAGTCTCTTATTTCATATAAAAGTACTTCATTATAATAACTGGAATATATATGCACACACATAAAACTTTAAGGTTTGAATACTGCTTTACACATGCTACTTCATGTAAGCGTCACAAAACTGGTTGTGCTATTATTATAATACACACTATACAGATGAGGAAACTGAGGCACAAAGGGTTGCACAGACAGTAAGTGTCCAAGGTAGGATTCTAACTTAGCTCCCACTGATTCCAAGTCAGGTGCTGCCTATTAAATTATCCCAGTCTCTTTTTAGACATGCTAATGCAGATAAGGGAAATACACTGATAATCCAAGAATCTCATTTAACTGTTTCCAATTCTTCCCAGTACCTGAAAACTTCTTCATCATAATTTCATTTCACTCCCAAAATACTTAGCTTAGAGATATGTGTCTGTACAACTGTAGCTACATATGTTAATGATACAATAATTCAATTTGATTGACATGTGATATGTCACAATGAAGAGAGAGCTCATCTTGGACTTAGAAAGACCCAGGTTCAAGTCCTCCCTCTGACACATGTGGGTGGTGAGACCCTGGGCAAGTCACCTAACCTCTCAGTGTCCAAGGGAATGCTATGAAGATAATAAATTGCTGAGCAGATGCCAACCTGCATTGATAGACAAAATTCCTCACTGAGAGTTCCTTGTAACAATGAAATTGCAGGAGGGAGGGAGGGAGAGGGAGAGAGTGAGAGAGAGAGAGTGAGTGAGAGAGAGCGCTTCCTTTTTATTCAATAAAAATTGTGTCATGGCTAAATATTTTCAAATTTGAAATACCCAAATTATCAAGGCTGTAGATTCTATCACATCTCTTCTCAATTTCCTCCTTTTTCCCTCCCTACTCCGCTTCATGCTAGATACCAGTCCTTTCAAGTTCAAGCAATGGGCTCTTTCATGGAATGCCTCATAAAATGCATTGCTTCATTGTTGTCATGCATTTTGATCAGGGGTTCAATAAAAGTTCTAAATTATTTACTCCCTTGTTAAATCTCTTAAATAACATAAACCTTTTAAATAACATAAATCTTCCTTTCACGCCTCCTCTTAATGTAAAGAAAACTGGGCTCTCACAGATGATGCCAAGGCAATACCAACCCTAAAAGGTTCTACCAAGTTGGAAATCTTTGGGGCATATGCCAGACAACATAGTGTGGTGAGGATCAAGCTAAGTGTAGCAGTTCTTCAATTAGAAGACACCAGGAAATGAAATTTTTGACCACAGTTATGTATGAAATGAACATCAATACAAAATAGCCCATGGGTTTTTGTGGACTCCTTTTACATCCATGGTAGAATTGTGGTAAAAAAGAGAGCAGAGTGTGAAAAATCATGCAGGTATTAGATCATCTATAAACACATATTTAATTGTTGATACTCAATGTTTTATCTAATAAGAGCTCACATTAATATTGTGGTTTTTTATATATGAAATGCTTTATACATATCTCATTTGATTCTCATAATAAGCATTTGAAGTAGGTGCTATTATCATCTCCGTTTTACAGATGAGAAAACTGAGCTAAAAAGAGGTTAAGTGACTTAATCCGGGGCAAAAAAAAAAAACCAGCTAGTAAGTATCTAAGGTGGGATTCCAACTCTAGTAGGTACCTCTACTACACCACCTACTGACCTCCCAACCACCAACAAAGTGACTATTAACTAGAGGAAATCAATCACATCCACATCAAAATTATTGCGATAAATGAATCCAATGGGCACAAAGTTATTACTAAATGGGAGAACGACTCAAAAGTTCACCTCAAAGAAGATAAATAAAGGAGCTGGGAAAATTGGTTTTAGTGGATACCCAACAGCAACAAAAAAATATTGTTTCGATGGTATTTGGCCATCTCCACTATTCATGATAAGCATGAACAAATGGATTATCACAGAGATTGAACACTGTACTCTTTGTGTCAACATCCATTCCAGAGCACAAAGCAGAAAACTCTGAGTAATAAAATTTTCCAAACTAGATCAACACATACAACATGATGTTAGGTAATGTCATGATAAAAGAGGGCCCAAGAAAGGGCAGTGAAAATAATTTTGTAAAGTGCAATTTAGGAGCAAGAAACAAGAGAGGAGAAAACCTTGCAGACTATTCAGAAGCACTATGTTTATATCATAAATATTGTCTGCAATAAGAGAATCACAAGCCACTCGATGTGGCAAGAACCTAACAACATTATTAAAAGAACAAGAAAAAAAGAAATTGGGACAGGCAAAGACTGGTTACAAATGTAGCAATGATTTATAATCAGTGGTCTGTGGGCAAAAAGATCAACAACTGGTGAGAGCAAAGATCAAAGTCAATACAAAGTTACAAGAAAGGATAAAGATAAAAGATGCTTTATGAAATTATAACATCTCTAACCTGACCTGAATCTGTAGGTTCCAAAAAGTGGGGGGGTGTAACAATTTCTCTCTGATAATTCCATTCAAATCGTTGTTGTCTCCCTCCCTCCTTCCTTCCTTCCTTCCTTACTTCCTTCCTCCTCCTCCTCCTGGCCATCAGGGTTAAGTGACTTGCCCAGGGTCACACAGCTAGTAAGTGTCTGAGGACACATTTGAACTCAGGTTCTCCAGACTCCAGGGCCAGTGCTCTATCCACTGCACCATCTAGCACATCCCTCCCTCCCTCCCCACCCCATTCAAGTTTTTTTTTAAAATTCATCCATGTTCCATCAAGTATCACCTTTTGGAACAGGGATTAATTTTGATAACTTAGTGTCACTTCCACACCATGGTAAAGTGTAGGAGCATAATTTCCGAGGAGGTGTCTAAATACACATAAAAGAAATCTGAGTTGAGTGACAATTTTAAAGGCATGCAAAGATCAGTATTTAGGATAATCTCAAAGAAGAGATTCTAATAGAATGGAAAAGGTCACATGTTATTTTTACTTAAAAATAGCAACTACCAAAAACTATATACTCCCTATCGTCATAATTTTTTAAAAAGTAAATTTTATTGATAATTCATCTTCTAAGTCATTCCCAGCATCTCTCCAGATGGAACCCTTCCTTGCAAGAAAAAAAAAAAAACAACAAAAAGCAAAAACAAGTAAGCAGAAATATCTAACACAGGAGGTTATGTTTGACAATGTAGACATTTCTGTGAGGACAGAGATAAATCCAGTGATCTTCTCCACAGCCTTTAGTGGTCCTTTTCTATTACTTAGAGTTCAACTTCCTTTTAGTAATCTATTTATGTGCACTGTTGTAGTCATTTTGTATTCTGGTCTCTTTGTTTTCCTGAAAGTCTTTATAAGAATAGTCTACGTATTCATTGACGGTATATTGTGGATTAAATGAAAACATGAGGAGGTAATGGGTAGGATTTTAAATCTGATTTTCTACAGCAATCTCTTTCACAGTTACACCGGACTGAGAAGTGTAAAGAATATGACTATTGTAATACTTGTATCTATTGTTTGTTAATTTAAAAATATGACTCAGTAGAAGAAACTGCCCCTTTAAAGGCTTCTTTCAAATAGGCTAGCTTCCATATGTATTTGGTTGTTCAGTTATTTTTCAGTCATGTCTGACTCTTCATGACCACATTTGGGGTTTTCTTGGCAAAGACACTATAGTAGTTTGCCATTTCCTTCTCTAGTGAATTAAGGCCAATGTGACTTGCCCACGGTCACACAGCTAGAAAGTATCTGAGGCCAGATTTGTACTCATGAAAATGAGTCTTCCCGATTCTAAACCCAGTGCTCTATCCACTGTGCAACCCTAGCTGCCCTCCATACATAATGCATAATATTATAATCCAAGATTCCATGACAGATGTAACTGGAGAAATAACTTAGATCAACTATCATCTGAATATTAACATCTAACAGGGCATAAAATGGGGAGACATATGTTTATACGACACATCTGCCAATGGTCTGCAGAATGTCCTCTGAAGAATTAGAACTGAAGGATCTCTATTAATGGCCAGAAACTCCAGACATATATCTATGTACATGCCCACATATATGTATGCATTAGATAGATATTACATTCAGTTAGTGGATGATCATTTTAAGCACTTAATATAAGACAGGAACTGTGCTAGGCATTAGGGATACAATGCAAAAGTGAAATATTTTCTGCTCTCAAGTAGCTTATGCTCTAATGTGGAGGTAACATGCATGTGTGTATATATATATATACATATACATATATTCATACAGATTTACATATTTTATATATATATACTTATATTATTTATTTTATGTATGTGTGCATGGAATCTACACAAAGGGAATACTGATGGACAATAAGCTAGGCCTATAATTGAGTAGGTGGTAGAGACTGAGCTTGACTGAATTTGGGAGAATATGTGGTGTTTTGAGTGATCCTAAAACTGCTAATTACTGAAAACCTCATCTCTTTAACACTGGTATTTCCCACTGACGTTCTATGGCTACAAATCACAGAACACCACGATCTTGGAAGAATCATAACTGCAGGTGACAGAGATGGCAATTAAAAGATGCATAGTAGGTATAAGCAGACGACAGCATATTGTCTATTGAGGCTTGCACTTGATAAGTCACATGAAGGCAGCAAGGGTACATATAAGATGACTACATTGCACTGAGTGGATCCTCTATGGGGGAATTCTGCTTGGAAGATCATGGATGAGAAGACACAGAAGGGTTGGGATCGCTACCAGGGGAAGGGAGTACCTCTGTCAATGAGATAACAAGAGACCCACAGCATCAAGCCCAGCAAAGCACAACATGTCCTGGCTAAAGGGGCACTTTATTTTTCAGCCCACCGCTTTGTGAAGGTGCTAAAAAGTAATGGAAAAGCCCCAAGGTTTGCTTCTAGAAGAGGGATGACATGCTTGCAACAGCATGTCTACAACACCTACCATATATTAGGCATTATGTTATGAGCTGGGAATACAAATATAAAAATGAGAAAATTCCTGCCCTCAAGTAGTTTACATTCTGTTAGGGAGATAAAAGATGTTCTTAAATCTTTTTTAAATGTAGAATCTATAGAAAATAAATAACTGTAATGGCAGAGGCACTAGCTGGGGAAATCAGAAAAGGTCTCTGGAAGGCAATAATACTTAAGCCAAGCCTTAAAGGGAACTAGTAGTTCAAAGAACTGGCAGTGTGGACAGTCATCCCTTGAGACATTAAAAAATTAAGCAATGACCCATTGAGGATAGTAGCTTTACCAAAACACAACAACCTTTTTTTCCACAACTGGGTCGAATTTATGACACAAAAGTAATGCTAGCAAAACACACTTTTTTTCCCCATTGTTTCTAGTCCATCTGTCCCTGATATTTTGCTAATTATCTCAGAAATAGTGTTTGAATATAATTTTCCTTTCCCTCCCCTCCCATTCCCAATTAAGGGCAACAGATTCTCTTGGTGAACAACAGCTGCAGTAGTTAAATAATCTTAATGAGCTACATTAATGCATACTATGGTACACATATCATCTTTGGCTCTAAGTTACTCAATGTGCTGTCTTCAAGACTGGTGTCAAAATGTTCTACTAAGGGTGGAATACTAACAGCTCTGGGTAAGGAGTAAAATCAAAGAGGGCTGTGCTAAACCTCCTGACTACAAGGGTCAAACTGAGACACATGGTGGCATTCAGTGACAAAAATTTTCCTTTACTGGAATGGAAAAAAAAAGCTACTAAATTTGCCTTTAAGAAGTTTTCCTACACTGTATTTTTAGGAGAATCCTCAGAATTTTCAACTGCCTACTTAAGCAAGTGTCTGTCTTTCTATATTTTGCCCCTGTATCTGGCACCAATTGAAACAAATAAAACCAAACTAATCTTAGGACAAAGCATCGTTGCTTTTTCTTGATCTAGTTACCATTTTCCTTGAACCAGGCAGCATCCTCAGACACTGGGAACGGCAGGTCTAGAAGATATGCCTAAAAGAGTAGTAGTAATGGAAGTAGTAGTGGTGGTAGTGGTAGTGGTAGTGGTAGTAGTGGTGGTGGTGGTGGTAGCAGTAGTAGTAGAAGTAATAGTAGTAGTAGTAGTAGTAATAATAATAATACCTAACATTTATATGGTGCTTCGATATTTGCAAAGCACTTACAAATATTATCTCACTTGATCCTCACAACAATTCTGTGAGGTAGGTGATATCATTATCTTCATTATACATTTGAAGAAACAGAAGCTGAGAAGAATTAATTCACTTTCTCTGGGTTACAGATTTTGTAACTTATCTGAGGCAAGATTTGAATTCAGATCTTCCTGACTCCAAGTAAATCCAGGACTCTATCTACCACAGATAGAGGAGATCTATTCCCAAGTCCTTTGGAAACTGATACCCACTCTACCGTGGTGAAGTGACTTGCCCAATGTCACAGAGGCTGCAAGGTGTTTTAGAAATTAAAGATGCTTCATGTTCTTTTCTTTCAAATGCTGAAAGGAACCAGTTTGTCAAAGGCAATCATTTCTGTTTAGGCACTGATTTGGAGTCAATAGTATTCAAAGTGGCAGGTTTGTCTTTCAACTTGAGCTACATCTATCTTCCTTTGTCCAGAAAGGTTTGTAAAGAATGACACTTTCTCAACATATGACCTTTAAACTGCTCACAGCATTTTTTCTTCTCTAAGGAATTCAAATATCCAAACTCCTGCTTTATGTTGTTACCCACTGGGTACCAACCACTGGTGAAAACCACTTAAAGTTGAATGAATTTAAGAAAAGTTGTGACTTTTTTCAGTCTTCAGTCTTTTTAGGAGAGGCAGGCAAACAGATGAACTAAACAACCAAAGGAGTAGCTTCGTCCTCACTGTTAACTCAGGTTTTCTACTGTAAAGGTTCTTTTACAAAGAGGGCACTGGAAGCCATGGGTGGCACGATTGGGTGATGCCTGAAGTTAGCTACCATTTCAAAGGAGATGAAGATGTTTTGCTAATATTCTTGGGAAAAATGTATGGGTTACATAATATTCAAATCCTGCTCTTGACACTTACTGGTGTGGGGCTCATAGGCAAGTCAATCCCCCCTTCTGAGTCTCAGACACTTCTCTCAGACTATCAATTATACCATGATCTGTGGTGTTGGACAGAGCTTCTAATGGGTAAAATCACAGGTCAATGGCCTATTAATTCAAATGAGAGGCAGGGGGGGACAGTGGAAAGAGCAGTGGCTTTGGAGTCAGAGGAACTTGGTTCAAGTTCAAACCTTTGGTGCTTACTGCCAGTGTAACCTTGGGTAATCCAGTTAATGTCCACGGGTCTTAGTTTCCTCATTTGTTAGGTTAGAAAGATAACCTCTGAGCTTCCTTTTAGCTTGAGGTCAAGGATCCTCTAATTTCACACCCCCAAAACAAAATCTCCTGTTACCACCAAAATTGCAACCCATCTATAATTTACGGTCTGAGAACTGTCTGAGGTTAACTGGATTGAGTACCTTGCCAAAGAGCCCATAGCTAGTAAATGTCTGAAGCAGGATTTCAACCTTGATTAACTAGGTTAAATAACTTGCCAAAGGGCCCATAGCTAGTAAATGTCTGAAGCAGGATTTGAACCTTGATTAACTAGGTTAAATAACTTGTCAAAGGGTCCATAGCTAGTAAATGTCTGAAGCAGGATCAGAATCTTGACTCCAAATCTAGCACTGTATGTACCACAATGGTTTCAAACTCAAATAGAAACAGATCCCAGTAGGCCTCATAATTGACTTAGAAAAGAATGTTAGATAGACATCATCTATGTCATGTCACATTTTTATTTATTTCGTTAAACAACTCCCAATGATACTTTAATCTGGTTGAGGCATTACTGGGGATTTGGGGGGCTTCAGTTTTGATACCTGTTATAGTTTTGCCTGCTATCATTTTCAGCATATGCATACATTCTTATTTTTCTCAGAGGGTTTCTCATACTCAGGAGTATTATTTGTATTCATGGGTCACTGATATTTTTAAAAAAAAATTATTTAAAGTTTTGAGTTCCAAATTTTCTCTCTCCTTCCTTCCACTCCTCTCCTCCCCTCTCCCTGAGACAGTAAGCAATCAGATATAGGTTATACATGTGCAATTAAATAAAACATTTCCATATTAGCCATTTTGTACAAGAAGACTTGGATAAAAGAAAAAAACTAAAAAAAGTGAAAAATAGCATGCTTCAGTCTATTCAAACAATATCAGTTCTTTCTCTGGAGATGGATAATATGCTTCGTCATTAGGCCCTTGGGACTATCTTGGATCATTGCATTGCTGAGAATAGCCAAGTCATTCATAGGCCACTGATATCCTGAACAATATTTTATATATGTTCTAAATTGATGTCAAGATGATTTTACACCAATATCATCTATACTTATAGATGCATATTTATTTTTTATTTGGTTTAAATGACTAAACAATTTCTATATGTTTTCTCAAGAAGACTCTTCTTCTAATGTTGATTGAGGCCAAGGAATTAGAGGAAAGGCTCTATAAAACACCTTTGGCTTTCCCCTATGAAATTTATTGACAAGAGTTTATTAGATTGGTTGTCAGCTTGGGAGAGAGGAAGAGCGTGGCTCAGAAGAGTTGAAATATGGAACAGGATGGAGGTAGAGGTCTAAATCCTCTTTTACATTCTGCTGTGCACATGGCAATGGTTTTTTTTTAAAATTTTCTCATTTCGTTTAAGTTTCAATATTTAAGTTTATAATGTTTCTTTTTTTTCTTATTATGTATTTAAGTTTTACTATTTAAGTCTAAAATAAAAAATGCAATTGGAAAATGTTTAACAAAATAAAAAAGAATGTAATACAGTGTAGATAATATTAATGTGTGGTTTTCAAAGTCAATACGTAGCCTGGCAAAGATCTGTTTGTATTTGAGTAAACCCCACTCCTGTAGAGCTCTCTACTTGATCTCATTTCCATAGCCTTAGCTCCCATTCATCGATATCCTTCTCCCCCAGGCCTGAGACTTGCTGCCTAAGTGCTGGGGATATGAAGAAAGGCAAAAGATAGTCCTTGGTCTGAAGGAGATCCCAGTCTAATGAAGGAAAGTCTTTGGGATCTGGCTGAGTCTTTGGGAACCTGGAGTCATCTCCATGAATGCAAGGCATTGGAATACAACTTCGGTAAAGAAGTTCAGGCCACTCACAGGAAGACGTGGGACCAGATATCAGATAGCCTGACACATAAATATATTTGGTGCAAATCTGGTGAATCCTGAAGCTCGTTAGAGGGTGGTTAATGACAGTAAGGCAGGGAAATTTGGGTTGGGAAGATAAGCGAGACTAGACAAGAAATGGCTGTTGTCGGAGGACAGATCAATTTGGACAGGTGGATGGGACCTATTACTTTCCATGAAACAACCCAGAAACTTACCAAAAAAACTTAAATGCCATGAGGAGAGGGACCATGTAATCTTGAATCTTTATGTCCCCAGCATCTACAATAGGATCTTCTATGTGGATATATGAATATGTACATGTACATATGTATATATGCATATACACATATACACACAGTCATCATTGTAATTTTATTGATGAGGCATGTGAGGCAAAAAAAAAACTCTGAGCAACCTTCTCTATCAATGGAGACAGGAATTGTCTTTGCAATATATTGTTTTACAGAATCACCAGGAACACTGAGAGCTTAAGTGTCTTGCCTAGGGTTACACAGCCTATGTGTGTTGGAGGTAGGACTTAAATTCACTTCTTTAACCCCAGGCCTGTCCTGCCTCTCTCTAATATGCCATACCATCTCTCATCTTTCATATACTTGGGAGTTGCTTAACAGGTATTCATTGAATGAATTAAAATTTCAATTCAATTATATAAATGTGAAAAAAAAACCTTATGCTGATTTTACCATACTATCAGAAATTCATTTTAAGAGTCTCCTATACCTCTTTAGCTGTCTTTCCTTTTTCCATAAAAAGAGCCAAAACCACACTGAGCATTTGGGGGCACCGACCTATTTGCTGACATCTGGGTCACAGTTGGAAGGTCCTCTACTGCACTACCAGTTTTATGCCATTGAATAAATCATTCATTCAACATTTACTAAATGCGTGAAGCATGAAAGAGACCAATATCCTTTGTTTGGGGAAGATACAAAAGAAAAACAAGATAACATTCCCATTTTAAAAGAGTGTATAGTCTATTTCTAGGGCCCCAATTAAGTTGAAAAAATATCCTGCACACAGCCCTGATTATAACTATTTCCTCATTTGACTTTTATGTCTAGCATTCTCTTCTTTGATTATCATTAACTATTAAAGAAATGCTGTTATTCTACCTCAAGGCTCCCATCACTTCCACCTGGTTTTTTAATCTAAAGGTCTTTTCTAAGTCTTCATTCTTCAGCTTTTGATGCTACTGGCTACTTTCTGCTCCTCCTGGATACTCTCTCCTCCTTGGTTTTTTGTGACACCAAGAAGAAATGGTCAGACAGGGAATAGGAGAAACAGAGAGAATTGCTGGCTCCTCATTCATGCCCCAGGCCCTAATGATAGGTGTCCTCTAACACTCTACTTTTTTCTCTCAAGGATTCAAATACAATTTCTAAACAAATTGATCCCAAATCTACATATTTAGCCTTCATCTCTGTCCAGAGCTCCAGTTCTGCATTCCCAACCAACTGCCTACTAGGAATCTCAATCTGGATGCCCAACGGGTAACTCAATATCCAACAAACAAGCCCAAAATAGAAATCATTATTTTTTCTGCTAAGTCAGTTCTTTCCCTAAATTTCCCTACTTCTGTTGATACCACCATCCTTTTAGTCATTCAAGTTTACAACTTCAGTGTCATCCTAGGCCCTTTACTCTCCTTGACTCCCATATCTAATTAGTTAGAGAGTCTTACTGATTCCATCAGTCATCAATCTGATTTTCTTTAATTTTTTTAGATAAAAATCTACTTTCTCTCCCTCTCCATCCCATTAAAAAAAGAAAAAAAATCCTTGGAACAAATACAAAAAGTTATGGAAAAGAAATTCCCATATTGGCCACATCCAAATATGTGTGTGTGTGTGTGTGTATGTGTGTGTGTGTGTATGCATGTGTAATATATATATCTATACATACTCACATATATATATACACACACCTATACACACACACACACACACACACACACACACACATATATATATATATATATACATATGCAGATAAGCACTTGGAATTCATCCTCTCTCTGGTAGAAGATAGTAAGTAAGCATTCAATAAATGCCATGCATCATGTTAAGTGCTGATGAAACAAACAAAAATAATGACATAATCCCTACCGTCAAGGTGCTTATATGCTATCTCTATATTCTGAGGCATGTCAGCAAGTCAAGTTAAGAATCTTTAATTTTTACTTTTATGAATATTAACTTAGATGTCAGGATGATTGAAGCTCAATTATTATATTCTGTCTCAGTGCTAGCTTTGTAATCCATGTCAGAAATACATATTCTTATTTTCTAGGCCTTTTGGTATGCAGCAGACACAACCATATCACTTTGGTTTCTCTCTCCCCTTTAATCCATAACACCTGCTCTCTACCACATTTCCACTCTCACGTTCCTGCATTTTTGTACAGGTCTATACCTTTTTGACATATTACTTCTCTGATCCTTCTGTTTATCAGCTACTGTGTCTTTTTATAGTTTCCTAGCTGAGGGGAAAACAAATATCTCAGAATAAGTTCTCATAGATTTTATTCTCTTCATAGGTACATTCCCATAGTGATCTGTCTGACTCAGGGCAATTTGCTACTTCTATTCCATAACCCCCTCACCAATGTTCCTCCCCAGGGAAAAGCAGAAGGCGCACTGATTTTTCTACTTTTCCAGATCACAGATAGACAGTAAGAAGCATGCAGAGCTACAACAAATGCACCTGTGAAATAAAAGAAGAGGTGGGACCCATTGTCTCCATAGCAAAGGAAGCTTTGTGGTTCCCTTGGGTCTGTCATGGGCTAATGCCCAAGAAATGAACACTGCAGGTACAATAATAGCTCCAGCTCTTATGCAGTGGACAAAATGTTGGATCTGAGGTCAGAAGACCTAGGTTTGGATCTCAGTTCTGCCACTTTCTTTCTATTTGATTCTGGCCAAGTCCTTTAACATCTGCAGGACTTGGTTTCTTCATCTACCAAAGGGGGAGTTTAGACTCTTAAGGTCATTCTTTTCTAGCTCTAAAAAAGCTATGAACTAATAATCAACAGGAGTCTACTGCCAGTCTTCCTTCTTGATGCCCCCCCCCCGTAATTACAGTCAGTGTATAATCACTGGGGTGCATTTGGTTAAGCCTGAATGCAAGGTGATTCTTACAGGAGTGTACCAACCTCAGACACATGTGGCTCATGGATATCAAGTAATTTATGCTTACACAATAATCCCTTTGACAGATTTGGGGCTGATGCAGGAGTGTCTATCCTAGGGCCATTTAAATTGTTTATCTTTTGTTACTTGTTAATACTGTTGACAGTTGCAAGATTGACATAAGGGTAAGTCTTATCCCCAATCCTCATGACTGCTTTGCCCAAGCTTACTTACACTGTTACATCAATTTCTTTCAACAAAGTTATTACTACAGTTCATATTTACATTGTGCCCTACAGTTAGTTAAAAAGTTTGTTCAGTAATTTTCAGTTGTATCTGACTCTTTGTGACCCCATTTGAGGTTTTCTTGGCAAGGATACTGGAGTGGTTTGCCATTTTCTTCTCCAGCTCATTCTACAAATGAAGAAACTAAGGCAAACAGGGTTAAGTGAGTAGCTGAGGGTCACATAGCTAGTAAGTGTCTGAGGCCTGATTTGAACTTAGGAAGATGAATCTTTCTGACTCCAAGCCTGGAGCTCTATCCACTGTGCCACCTAACTGCTCCTAGTTAACAAGTGCTTTCCTCAAAACAATCTTGAGAGGAGTAAGGTATTATTGTTCTTTTTCTGTAGTAAAGACATTTATTCTCAGAGAGGTTAATCACCCAAGGCCATGTAGTGAGTGTATGATGGATCCAGGATTTTATCCAGTTTCCTCAACTTCTAGTGTTTTTGTCATAACACTATGATTCATCTACGATTTAGCCATTCATTGTCATGCTCTAGTCACTGACTTCATTTCATCAAATGTCTATAATGGTTAGGGGATTATAGGAGGTAACCAAGGAATACAGGCAAGAACACTAAATTCTTAGACATATGATGTGGATTCAACTCTGATCTCTACTAATCATTAACTGTGTGACTTTGGGCTAGCTACTTAACCTCTCTAGACCTGTTTCCTCTTCCGTTAAATGAGGGGTTTGGATGAGATGACCTCTAAGGTCCCGTCTAGTTCTAAATTCTTTGTGTGTCAGTGTGCCAAAAATATATATCTCAGGGACTAATTTGTCAAGCAGTCCATCAAATTAAAATTCAGGACAACCAAATATAGAAAAGTATTCCACAATAATCATCAAAAACAATGATTATAACGGCTAATACCTCAAATTTGTGGGTAGGGCAATTGTTAAAAGGAGGCAGTTGAAAAGTAAAGGCTGAATGCAGGCTTTGCTATTTCTTCCCCTTGCCATGTCAAAGTTGGTTCTCCCCAGCATCCCCAAAATACAAGTGTCTGCAGGTAAATGAGATTCTTCTCCACCCAGGAGAATAAAACCTATGTCTTCAATTTTACTTCAAGCCAAAGAATGTAAGTATGAAGACATCACAATTGCTAGCTCATCTTTGGGCACTGTTCCAGCCTCAAACCTGCCAAAACATCCTTGAGAAGACCTACCCTGTGGCAATGTGGGATTCAAAAGGGCTCCAAGTGTGGGAAGTGTGCATAACAAAGAGGCCAGCCAGCCCTTCATACAAGCCCAAAAGGCCAAGTATCATAATAGCAATATGGGGTTTCCCCCACAAAGCCCTGCTTGTGAAGAGAACAGAATCACCTAACATCATGAAAAATTAGAGGAGTCAGGAGTAGGAAGAATGGGAAGGTCCAATCAAGGTCCATTTATCAATGGGAATAAAACCTTTTAAGTTTAGTGCAAATACCACCAAAAAGAGAAATAAATACCAGAAGACATCCCCAGAGGCTTGACTAATAAAAGGTTTAAGCTAACTGTATGGAAACAACTTTGTATTTCTGTTTTAAAATTTGAATAAGTTCAGTGTTAACTATTGGTTTAAAATGGCTTTTTCTGAAGGAGAAACTGTCCCTTTTAGAAAAGTCTGACATTTTTGTAAGTCTCAGCTTTGTCTCAGAAAGCAGCTGTATCTGATGGTTGCTAAGAGAATGAGTGAACTCAGAACAATTGAACTTAACTGCAGTTGCATACAAAGCCAGCAAAAGTATTGATCAGAAAGGAAGGAGAGAGCTTGGAGCTAGTCAAAAAAAGCAGCTGAGGACCCTTTTTCTAATGTACTTAGAGAATGTCATTTTTACTTTATAGTTAGTCATGACTTATATTTATTCATGGGAGATAGCACAGTGTAAGGGAGAGAGGACTGGTTCTGAATTCAGAGGTTCTGGATTCAAATCCAACCTCTGGCACCCACTGTCTATTTAGCTTTGGGTAATCAATTATATTATCTGGACTTCAGTTGACTAATCCTTAAAATGGGCTAATGGTCTGTGAGGACCCTTCCAGCTCCAAATCTATGATTCTCTCCATATGCTTTATCATCTTTTAAAAAAATATTTATTTTTAACATTCATTTAAAAAATTTGAGTTACAAATTCTCTCCCTCTTTCTAGCCCTTCTTTGACCCATTGAGAAGGCAAGCAATATGACATCAATTATACATGTGAAATCATGCAAAACATTTCCATATTAGTTACGTTGCAAAAAACAGCAAGAAAAATAAAGAAAGTAAAAAAATATGCTTCAATTTGCACTCGGAGTTTATCAGTTCTCTCTCTGGGGAAGGAAACCATTTTTCATCATGAGTCCTTCGGAATTGTGTTGTATCACTGTATTGATCAGAGTAGCTAAGACTTTCATAGTTGATCTTTTACTATTTGTTCAATTCTGTTTTTAAGGTGCTATTTTCTTCAGTATTTTTGCCTCTTTTATCAAGTTGTTAATTCTCTTTCTATAATTTTCTTGCATCTTTAATTTCTTTCCCAATTTTTTTCCTCTACTACTCTTATCTCTTTCTTTAACTCTTTCAGGAATTCATGTTGGGCTTGTGTCCATTTTGCATTTTTCTTTAAGGCTTTGTTTATAAATTTTTCACATTGTTGTCTTCTTCCGGGTTTGTGCCTTGCTCTTCCCTGACACCCTAGCTGTTTTATGATCAAGTTGTTTTTTGTTGTTTGCTCATTTTCCAGTCTATTTCTTGACTTTGAACTTTATGTTAAAGTTGGGCTCTGCTCACTTGGGGGTGCATAGGCACTGTCCCAAACTTTAGGCTTTTTCATGTTGTTGTTTTTAGAGCTAGTTCTGGGGTCTACAAGTGTTCAGTGCTTCCAAGATGATGTGATATTGGGAGAGGTGTGGTCACTAATCTCCTGGACTGTGCTCTGTTCTTTACCCAGAAGGGCCCCTACTCTCCTCTGCAGCCACATGTGCTAGAACTCCTCCTGGCCCTGGAATTGTGACCAGGGCCCCTGCTTTCCTACAACTGCAAGTGCTACTGTTCTTCTTAGCTTTGGAACTGTGACCAGGGCCTCTGCTTCCTTGAGACTGACCACAATTGCTCCTTTATATCCTAGAACTTGGATGTGGGACTGAGTATGGGCAATAGAGTTGTCAAACAGTTCCCAGTCCAGCTCCAAGTGTCAGTTCATGGTCCCCTGTAATCTCTTTCTGACAAGTTGTCTGACTCCCTGTCTCTGGGCTGAAAACTCCCACAGTTGCTGCTGTTGCCGTCACAACTATACCCAAGGACTACTGGTGCTGCTGGGGGGTGTACTCTAGGCCAGCCTTGACTTTAGTGTTATAGACCTTTCCTAAGTTGTGTTAGGCTGGAAAAAATGTCTCACCTTGACCTTTTGTTGACTTTGCCACTCTAAAATTCAATCTGAGGTGTTTTTAAAAGTTGTTTGGAAGGGAATGTTGGAAGAGTTCTGCTGGGCAGCTGCCTCTGTTACACCATCTTGGCTCTGCCTCCTATGCTTTCTCATTTTGACTAGATTATATATTACTTGAGGAGGGCAGGGAAGGATATGACATTTTTTCTTTTTCTCCCAATAATAAATAATGAAGACAGCCCTGCATATAAGGAGAACTCACTTTCATGGATTTATAGATATCCTATAGTTCCTTTACAGTTTACAAAGCATTTTTTGACATACATTGCCTCATTTGATTCAATTCAATTTCATTCATTGATTTATTAACTCAGCATTTATTAAACACTTACTGTGAGAAGAGCTCTATGGTAGGTGCTGGGAGACATACAGAGATAATTAAGACAAGGGCCTTGACCTCATGGAATTTGTGTAAATACAAATATATATAAATATACAAAAATATACACCCACACACAATGTCTCAAAAGTCAGTGCAATCCTAAACTATTAAGGCTTAAATACATATGACATATATTAAAGCATATGACATATATTAAAGTATATACATGCAAATATACATACCATTGACTTAGTACAGTTTTAGGATATATGCACATACATATGTATATATACATGCACATGCATTATGTGATTACATACCTATCATCCACCTATCTATCTATCTACCTATCTATCTATCTATCTATAGAGAGAGACAGAGAAAGAGACAGAAAATGAGGTACAGTAGACAGAGATATGGCCTCAAAATTGGAAAGACCAGGGTTTTTGTCCTGCCTCTGACATATACTATTTGTATGACTCTGGTAAAGGACGACGACTAGGTAGGTAGCTATGGGAAGGACAGACTGGAGAGGGGAAAGTCTAGAAGAAAGGAAACCATTTTGGAGGCTGTTATGGTAGCCCAGGTTGGTGGTAGGCAATAAGGGCTTATCCTTGCGTGGGGACAGAAGGATGAGAGACTAGAGAATGTAGTCAACAGACACAGGAGAATAATTGACAGGTTTTGGCAGCTGACTCAATGTGGGTGATGAGAGAAAGAGTCAAGTAAAATTAGCATTTACCACCAAGCAGAATCAACAGTCTACTGGAGACTTTGATGGAGGGCATCCTGGCAGTAGGGAAAAGTGACTGCAAGGCTTTTCCTACCTAGTTAATTACAGAACCACCAGAGCCATGGGCATAACCTAGGAAAGGGTTTTTGATGTAAGTAATCAGCCACTTTATAAAGATGCAAGCTAATCAACATTACAGGGCTAAAACTAGGTTTAGATTAAATAGGGATTGATCCCAATTAAGGGTTACTATTTCTTTCAGGGCCCAGTTTAGGTGCCATCTCCTCTTGGAAGCCTTCCTTAATCCTCCCAGCCAAATGCTCTTTTTCCCTCCTTAAATTTCTCGTAAAATTTTCTTGGTAAATCTGCTTAGCACTTTCAACTTTCATAGGATCACAGGTTTAGAGCTAAAAAGGGGCCTGAGAGGTAATCTAATCAAACCCCCTCACCTTCCAGAGGAGGAAAGTAAAGCCCAGTGCAGTCAGGTAACAAGTTCAAGGTCACACAGGCAGTAAAAGGAAGTCAGGTTTAGAAGTCTGAACCCATGATTCTAAAGCCTTCACTCTTTGCACTGAACCACACTGCAGTCTGCCATGTTATATAGCTATGTGAGAGCCTGCTTTATTTTCCACCTTGCCCAATTAAAGGGTAATCTTTTCAAGGTTAGGGAATTCCTCTTTGTATCCCCAGTGTTATGAACACTGCTTGCACATAGTAGGCACAGTGGATAAAGCACTGAACCTGAAGTCAGGGAGATGTGTCCACTTACTTGGCTTTGTAACCTTGGGCAATTCACATCCCTCTCTGTAAATTGGAAATAATAATAGCAACTACCTCTCAGGGTTGTTATGGGGATCAAATAAGTTATAAACTGCTTTGCAAACCTTAAAGGACTATATATATAAACATATACATAAACACACACACACATATAGACATATATACATATATATGCTAACTATTAATATCATTATCCTCACTTAATACATTTGTTGAATCAAATTGTATTAATGCATTAGAATACACAATGATGTTTATTTTCTTAAAACAGAAAAACAAAACCCTAAACTAAAACTTGTTCATATATATTCACTTTATTGTTATACTAATGAGCTCTAATTTTATAGCACAAAATGTTGAATGACAAATTTAAAATATGGACCTGAATATTAGATGAAGCTATATGTCTCGCCTTTGAACCCAAGGACCACATAATCACTGATTGCCTGGTCATAGGTGTAATTACAGGCCAATTCATCAGGAACAAAAAATAATCAGCTACCTGACTGCCAGACTTGCAAACCCAACCTTACAAAGTGAAGGCAATCTATGTCACAAAATAACTGTAGAACAAATAAAAAGGAGGAAGGGTTGAAACACTGAATTGACTGAATAATCTATAAATTAGAGTCAAGGAGAAACACATGACTATTTACTTGAGACAGGGAAATACACTATCCAGGCAGACAGATAAGGAAATAATTGGCCAAGAGGTATGTTTGTTTGTTTGTGTGTTTGTGTGTGTGTGTGTGTGTGTGTGCGCGTGTGCATATAGGTGTTAGTGTTGACCATGATTCTGTGTCACATGAGGTATATTGGAAGGGCCAAAGAATGCTTAACTCACACAAAAGAAAGCCTCTTAGTGGCAGGTGGAGGGGGATATTATATGGAAAAAGAAGCCATTTTATGTAGCTTTTAGAGGAAGAGAACCAGGATTAATGGGTAGAGAACCAGGATTAATGGACAGAATTTTAGGCAAGCAGATTTTTACTCAATTTAAAGAATGTATTAGCTTTTAGAGCTACCCAAAGATGGAATGGGATGCTTTGTGAGGTACTAAGTTTCCTGTCACTTGAAGTGTCCAAGAAGAGGCTAGATGATCATTCACTGGGGGATGCTACAAAGGTTATTCCTGAATGGGGCATGAGGTTGATGCAAGATCTCTTCCACCTCTAAGATTCTGGCATCTCTTCTCATCTTCCTCTGGTTGGTTGGTTGTTGTCCTTTGTTCTCGAAGAGGACCAAAATAGTATCACTATGTTACAGTCAAGCTACAGTGTATCTGACTGTGGCTGATCAGACCAATATAAGTTCAGAATGCTCTATCATAGGTTGGGCACATTTGAACATTTGGGGTGGATTCTCTAAATTTGCGCATCTTGCATTTCTTTTGAGCTACTTCAATTCTGCTTTGATCATAAACCACAGGGCCTTCTTTGATAAGCGAATGCCATACTGGGTGATCCTGTGCCAGTGTCTCTCATGTCACACAATCAGTTCCAAAGTTCTTCTCAGGAGAGCAGAATGTTCTGCTCTGGTTTACTTTGTTAATTCTCAAACATACTAGATACATTTCTACCTCCATGCCTTTGCTTACCCAAGTGTCTCCACATCTAATTATAAGCAATTCTTTACTTACGTAAAGTATACCCTTCCTTCAAACTCCAGCTTATAGTAATCTTTCTGTGCCTTGAACTCCATTAGGCTTTATCTTCTGTCTTACCCTTTCACACTCAAGATGTGTTGCCTTGAAGCATTACATTAGATTTTTATGTACATTTCATGTCTCTCCAATTAGACTGTAAACTACCTGAGGGCAGGGACCATGAATCACATCTCTCTATATCTCCATTACCTAGAACAGGGACTTGTACAAAGAAGGTATTCAATAAAGATTTGTTGTTTGATCAAAAGATTTTTATAGTCATCATCAGTGACCAAGAATATGACAAGCTGTAGAAATTTTTGTAAGCAAGTGAAAACCTGCAAGATTTTGTGTCTTGGGTGACAGCACTAATATACTATTCCACAAATTCTTTGCAGGACGCAGTTTGTTCACCAAGAAAATGCACCTTATCTGGGGTGAAAGGTAGCACCTAATTAAGTCACACAGTTACACTGCCCCAATGTTTAAGCTAGGATGTAAAAAAAAAACAAACACAACACCTACCATATCTAATTAAAATTACAACAAGGAGCAAGGTAGGCAGAAAGTTATTACCTAAATTGTAATCTGGTCAAGACCCTGAAGCCAGCCTTACTCCAGAAAAAAAATGTACCATGAGAATCTTTAAATAACTCCAAATTATTAGGGCCTGAATTTACTATCTCAGCAAAGACATGCCACCAGCAGCCTGAGTGTCAAGGAAGGCATATAGCAGGATCGATATGGAAGACCAGCTTAAGGAGAAAGGAGATCACTGATCCAACCTGCTGATGATTTCCAAAAGCAACTCATTTCCAATTGGATAATAAGAGGTATTTTTTACAAACATTATCAACTTTAACAGAAAAGTTCAGAAGGAGGAAAGAGACTATCGAGGTTCGGCAATGGGGCAAAAACAGCTCCTGCTTGTCATAGGATCATAGATTTTGAAGTGGAAGGGAGGTTAGAAGGTTATTAAATGTAACCCTCTCATTTTACACATTAGGAAACTGAATATGAGAGAGGTTAAATGACTTGCCAGGCTACCCAAGCTAGTATCTAAGGCAGGATTTGCACTTAGGTTTTCCTGACATCAATGCCAATATGCTATACACTATACCACTTACCTGCCTAGATGAGAGAGGGAGGGAGGGAGAAATAAGGGACAGAGGGAGAGAGGGAGACAGTGAGAGACACACACACAGAGACAGAAAGAGAGACAGACACAGACACAGAGACAGACAGAGAGACACACACTGTAGGGAGAGCAATCTACATCATGAGCCTGACTTCAACAGTGAACAAAAACTGACAGAACAATTAATAAAGCCATCAGAAAGGCAAGAATTGAATGGAAATCAGAGATAAATAGTAGACAACATGGATTTATCAGAACAGATCATACTCAACAGCTTTAATTTCTTTGATAGGATAAAAAGCTTAGTGTCTAAAGGAAGCAAGGCATTTAGCATCTCTAGACTTCAGTCAGGTATTTGATTTAGTCCCACATGGCATCCTCACAAGGGAACAAAGGTTGTGCAGTCAAAATATAAAGAAGAGAAAACCACATATACACAGTGGAAAAAATGATGCTCAGAATCAGATCTAAAGAAGTACCTGCTCTAGGTCATCACTCAAAAAGATCTCAGAAATTTGACAAGATCCTGTCTTTATCACTTACTATCCATATGACTTTGGCTAAGTTACTTAAGTTCTTAATACTTCAGTTTCCCTATTTATAAATGAAGGGGTTGGACCTCCCTTTATAAAATGAAAGGGTTGGACGAGGTAACATATGAGGTCCCTCTCAACTCTCAATCTATCAGCCTATGGGAAGAATGTGGCTCCTGAAGTAAGCTCCCTGAGGTTAGGATCTTTATTTTCTCTTGTTCTTTACAGCATCCAACACAGTGCTTAATATGAAGCATAACTATGAATGTTACTGACTAAACTTATTTGTAAAAACAGGGTAGTCTGGAGAAGCAGCAGTCCATTAAAAATCCAGTATGAGGGGCTGCTAGGTGGTGCAGTGGATAGAGCACCGGCCCTGAAATCAGGAGGACCTGAGTTCAAATCCGGCCTCAGACCAAACACTTGACACTTACTAGCTGTGTGACCCTGGGCAAGTCACTTAACCCCAAATGCCTAAAAAAAAAAAAACCCAGTGTGAGCATTTTTAATATGGCTACACCTTTCTTAAATGGAAGTCAGACTTCTGGCAAACTCAATATTTTGGAAAACAGCCCATAGCCCCCAAAATAAGTGAAATAGATCACAAAGCACCCCAAACAGTTGTCACCAAGCACTGAGACAAAAGAAGGGATTTTTTGCTAATAATTTCATTTCTTAGAAGTCAAAAGAAGCTACAAGAGAAATTGTGACTGGCAGAATTCTGTCCAATGAGAAAGAACTGATTGATAATATTGGTGAAATGGAAACCTTGAGAAAAAGTGATTGTGTTATTTTAGGATTCAAAACAGTTTCTCATGGTGTGGAGGTAACCTTATATTCTCACAAGTTATGCTAGTGGAATGCAAGCTCTGGTCAATCCTACCAGAGTCATAAGTAGGACAGACAAAGAGGGTTTTACTTCAGGGTGCTAAAGTTGAGAGGGCACTAATACCTATGAAATTTGCCACATCACGATATGGTGCTTCCTCTTCCCCTTGGACATATCCTTAGATCCCTTGATCTCTCTTCCCATTCCCCCAAGGGGCAGATAGTCCTTCAGCAGCACAGAGAAACTTTGAGATGTTCTGGAGCATGCTTCCTCTTTCCCTAGTAGAGGGACCCCAGGTGAACTCCCTTCTCACCCCTTCACTCTTTGACCCAGGTACAAAGACTGTTAGGCATTGGTCTAGGTCCTACTAAGGCGAAACAGCTTCAAGCACGTGACTAGCAACGGACAGTTTGTCTACCATCTAAGCAACAGCCTAGCAAAGCTCACAGGGCTACAGGGTAATACATTTTTCAGTCATGGACCATCTATTAAATTCTGGAGAGTTTGCTATCTGGGTCACTGGAGGGAAGTATCCATGCTGATGAAATTATAGATCCTTGAAATATTGATGTATTTCTTCTATTAAATTCCTCCTCTAATGCCTGGAGGTCAGTCTGTAGTTTGGAGCCTATGGAAGCCATTATACAGAAATATAGAGGCATTGGGAGTTAAATCATTAGGAGTATCCAAACTGAAAAAAAAATTGCTTCTCAAAATATTATGTGATAATAAACAATAGTGAAAGAATGAGATTCTAGGTAGGTACAGTTATGTATATTGGACTTTAAGAAAGTGGATTTCAAAATGTTCAGTGAATAGAGAGTGATAAATATATATAGTGATAGTACTTAAGGTTTGCAAAGCTCTTTCCTTACAACGAGTCTATGAGGCAAATGGAGCAAACTTAATTATCCCTAGTTTACAGGCATGAAAACTGAGGCACTAAGAGTGTGAGTGGCACACTCATGGTCACATAATCATTAAATGTCTGAACCAGTATGCCTTCTGCTAAGGCACCAGAAAACAGGTGTGATATTTTGGTCAGTGACCCTAAAAGTCAAGACAGCACAAGACAGAGGGGAGATATCAATTAAAGATCAATTAAAGTTGTGGTACATGAATATAATTCAGTATTATTTTGTTTTAAGAAATGATGAATGTAAAGAACATAGAGAAGTGTGGGAAGATTTATATGAACTGATTCTGAGCCAGGAATCCACATCAGTAAACAGAATCAGGAAAATAAGATACACAATTATGATAACAATGTAAATGGAATTAGTTAAAAAAAAACCCTGAATACTGTGGAATTATAGTGACTAAAAAGTTTGGCTCTGGAGAAGAGAGGAGAAATTAGATCCTTCCTCTCTTCTTTAAAGAGACCATGGGTATGCAATGGTGAATACACTGCCATACTTGGGGATTACAGGTGTGAAATATTATATATAGTCAAATGCAATTGACATGGTTGGTTGTGATGAACTCATTTTTCCCTCTTTTAAAAAAATTCTTTACAGCTTACTAAGGGAGGAAAGGGGAAAAGATATATTTAGAAACGAAGGTAATACAAAGAATTAATAACTTTTGATTGACGGATGAATGAACAAATTATAGTATATAACTATAATAGAATATTATTATGCTATAAATATGATAAAAGAGATGATTTCAGAAAGACCTGGAAATATATGCATGAACTGATACAAAATGAAGGGAGCAGAACCTGGAGAACAATTTATATAACAGCAATATGTTAAAAGCAAATAACTTTGAAAGACTTAAGGACTCTGATGAATGCAATGCCCAACCGTAATGTTAGAGGACTGAAGATGAAATGTGCTGCCCACCACCTGACAGAAAATTGATAGACTTTAGGTACAGAATGAGATATATAACTAACAGGAGAATGTATTTTGCCTGACTATGCACATTTATTACAAAGGTTTTCTTTCTTTCTTCCTTTCCTCCTTCTCTCTCTTTCTTCCTCCCTTCCCTCCTTCCTTCTCTGTCCCTTCCTTTATTTTCCTATGGTGGCAGAGGTTGGGTGGAAGGAGGAGAGTTAGAGAAGGAGGAGAGCTAGAATTCCAAAAAAAAGAAAAAAATGAAAGAAAAAGCCAGAACCAAAGGAATCACAGGCAAGCAGGAGAACTTTGAAAGTTACACGTTGAATTTATTATACACTTAAAAGAAAGGCAAGCTCTATATAATAGAGATTCACAGTTTTACATACAATCCTTTCCTACTGGTTCACATTGTAAAAGGAAATGCTCATTTTATTTGGTGTTTGTTAAGTTCAGAATAAAAAGAAAACAGAGTAGGGGGAGGAAAGAAAAGCAGAAAAGGCTTTAAAAATCTGTTTGGGCCCAAGGAAGACTGAACAAAAGAAAAGAACACTGCAGGGGTTAAATTGTACTATTTTAAGAGGTAATAGATGGCATGAGGGTAGGGGGAATGGGTGGGAAATGTGAGGAGATTGGTGGAGAGCCAGGATAGCATGGTTGTATTTAATTAGTAGAGACCCTGGTTGGTTAGTGGTTTGCATCCAGATTTCAACCCCTATTTCTACACCATGGAGCATGATCTTTAAACATGAAAGCATAAAACGAAAATGGTTAACAGGGAATTGGAGCCCAAGAGAGCAGATAAAACAAGGAAGGAATATAGAAAGGAAGAGAACACTAAGCTACTTTGTTAGATGAATCGTGTCCCAGAGTACTGAAAGATTCACATATGTGACTGTTCAACCACTGTCAGTAATCTTTGGGAAGTAATGAAAAATGGGAGAAATCTTTGGGACCGGAGATAAATACCCCAAATTTCTAAAAACAAAAAAAGGAGGGGGGAAGAAGGAGAACTCTGGAAACTTTATTGTCAAGTTAATGTAAATTTCTTGCAAAATTTTGGAATGGATTAATAGATGACTGGTTTATGGGCACTAAGGGGGAAAAGGGGTAGTCACAAATTCACTAAAAAAAGGCATTGAAAATTAACCTCATTTTCCCCATTGATGAAGTTATTAGACTGGTACATCAGAGAAATGCCACAGACAAAGCACATATGGATTTTAAGAAGGCATTTGACAAAAGCTCATGTTATGCCAATAGACATGAAAAATGTGATATGCAGGATAATTGTAGGATTCTGTAAAATGCATTTCCTTTGGTACCCACTTCAATTCTCTGTACTCAGTAGGAACCTAATTAATGTCTGTTGGATTATACTAGCTGAATTACTTTACTCAAAGAATGCTGATTAACGGACTCATGTAAGACGAGATTAAGGTCCACAGGAAAGTACCTGGGCTTTGTGATACCCAGGTCCCTCTGCTGGGGGTCATAGTAATAGTCATATTCATATGCAGGATTGGTTCTATAACCCAGTTGCTGGAATAAATCTTCTCCCTAAGCACTGCCCCCCTTAAGCACCATTACCTTTTTTGGGGTTTCTACACCACTGTTGTGCCTCAATTATAGTCATCGAGGTTTTTTTCACTGTGAAAAAGACTTCTGCCTGCTTCCCTGATTCCAATCATTGGGTTCCTGTCATCTCCCAGGCCTACGTCTTGGCTCTATTACTCTGCCTTTTACACTGATACTGCTATCATTAAAATCATGCCCCTTAACTTCAGGTATCCTACTGCCTGCAGCCAGATGCTACCCATGGGTCAATGTGTACTTCTGTCTACTACCACCAATCTGCAGCGTTGTCCACTACTGGATATTTCTGGTGCTGATCTTAAACCTGTCTAGACCCTTGTTAGTAGCATGTTAAGACATGCAGTTTGACAGGCAGGCAGCACACTAAATAAATCTATTATTGCACAGATGTGGGAACATACGCAAGAGGCAACATGGCATGAAGGATAGAGATCTGGCCCCTAAATGAGAAAGATCAGGGTTCAAGTCTTACCTCTGACACATACGGACTGTGTGACAAGTCACTGAACCTCTCACCACTCAAGAAACTCTAAGACTATGAGTTGTGGAGAATGTACCAACCTGCATTTGTAGAGAAAGCTTCCTCATGTGGGAGTTCCCTATATCAATGAAAACACAAATCCAATCTCTTTCTGTTTGTTGATCTCCACCCCCCTCTATGTATCCATCTATCTATCCATTCATTTATCCATACAACTATCCATCTATACCTAGGACAGTAACTGGAGATGGAAAATCAGTTGAGCCCAAAATTGGAGGAGAATGGGGTAGATTTGGGAAAGTATACAATTCTTTAGATGATTGTTGTTTGTTCTTTGTTTTCAAAGAGGACTAATGACATTACAAGGTGATGTCTTGACTTGCATATGAATTGGATTAAAGTGTGGCAGAGGGGGCAGCTAGGCGGTGTAGTAGATAGAGCTCTGGCCTTGGAGTCAGGAGGACCTGAGTTCAAATATGGCCTCAGACACTTGAGACTTACTAGTTGTGTGACCATGGGCAAGTCACTTAACCCCTGACTGCCTCACCAAAAAAAAAAAAAAAAAAGAGGAGGAAGAAGAAGGAGCCTAAATAAATAAATAAATAAATAAAGTGTGGCAGAGTTGCACAAAGTCATCAGCCCCACTCTCTCTTACAGAATTATTGAAGTTCAGTGGCAAGTCAGGATGATTTGTGATGGCTTAGGACGCAGTGGATGATTGTGACATCTTTGATGTCTGACCAAACTCTAAGCACTCCATAGTGCCTGCTTCAGCTGCCTTCATGACCAGTGGAACAAACTTTTCTCATCCATCCATTCCATTGATGGAAATCTTCACATGCTTGGGTAGATATCCTCCCCACCCCAACTCACAGGTTTGTGGCCCATTGCTTACTCTCAACCTGGTTTAGCTTGTCTGATGAGATGGTTTATCGGGTTGTGGTCACTGCGTATGCTACAACTGAGAGAGAGAGGTGAGAGTTAAGTGCCCTATGGACACCAAAGATTGATGAGCAGCTCTGAAAAGGGTTTGGCAAGCCCTCACACCAGAGGTGCTAGTCCTTCTTGAATACTCACACACTCCACTTTATATTATATTAAGCTGTTTAATACTGAAAACAGCAAAATTTAACTGAATTATACCATTATTTTCTTATTACTAGTATAAGATTGTGAATAATGTAATATCAATGTCTTGGATAAACTGAAATTATAAATAATGAAAAGAGAAATGGAAAATACATTGGTGATAAGTAGGTTGTAAGATCTTACCAGTGATGACCTGGGTGAGGGAAATGGCATAAAATAAATCAAAGAAATACGTGAACAGACAAGGAGGTGGGACAGTCACGTATCAAGAATTATCCAAAATAAATGGACATCTCAAATGCTATGTTGGTAATCTAGAAGTACTTGTTTAAAAAAGAAGACTGATTTTAGTGGGTGGATTATAAAAAGACACAGATAAGAATTAAACAGAATGGGAAATTGGGATGGTTGCAACTTAAATTATTGGAGGTAGCACCAATGTTGGTGAGATCATAGATAAGATGATAAGTCTAAGAATACTGATGTGCCACTGTCTGTCCAGAAGTCTTCCCATTACTCATACTGGAACCTTCTTCTGTCTATTAATTTGTCATTATAGCTTTTGAGTAATAGTTATTCTTAGTCCCACTTCTACCACCACCCACCAAAACTCAACAAACACCTCAGTTGAACAAATATGTGTTATATGCCTACTGATGCTAAGGCAGTATGCTAGATTCAGCATAAACAAAGGTGAAAAACAGTGTAGTTTTTGTCCTTAGAGAACTTCTAATAGAGGGTTACAACAAATCTATAGATAAATACGATTTAAATTAGGAAATGAGAGGGGCAAAAGAGATACGGAGGAAGGAAAGATCATTTCTGGATTTTGTATTGACAGCCAAAAGTGATCTGTCTTCAGTCTTTGTTATACATTTAGGAGAGATGGCTGCTCAGTTAGGGTTTAGACTAGATGGTTTCTGATGTCTCTTTCAACTCTGAGATTCTTTGACTTCAATCAATCAATAAGCATTAATTAAGCTCTCATTATATGCCACATACAAAGAAAAAGTGAAGACGTTTTCTGCCTTCAGGGAGCTTATATTTTAATGGGAGTGGAGAATAACATGTACATAAAAAGGAGTGTACAAGATATATACAAAGTCTACAGAAGGTAGACTTAGAGGGGAAGGCCCTAGCAACTGAAGCAGAAAAGGGGAAGGTGGGTGGGTGGGAAAGGCCTCCTGAAGAAGGTACTATTTGAATTATGAGTCATGAAGGAAGCCAAAGTTTGAATCTGTAGATGCCACAAAGTACCACTAGACAATTTATGGACAACCTCTACCACAATGGCCTTATAAGGTAGCAGAAGCATTATTACTGCCATTTTTCCAGGCTTGCTCCTGGTCACAGTTAGTAGGTAGTGGAATAGGGCCTTGAATCCATGTTTTCTGACACAATGTCATTTTGATTATTACAAATACACAAAATAACTACAAAGGACCTCTGAAGGAAGATACTATCTGCATCCAGAAAAAGAACTAATAAATAGATGTATAGAATAATTTTGTGTATATACACATATTTTTGTCTAATGGTAGCCATCTCTAGGATAGGGAGAAAAAAAAGGGGAAAAAAAGAAAGTCACATGATAACTTTATTTTATAGTTAAAAGGAATAGCATGTTGTACATAATAGATTTGCAGTTTTACATGCAATCTTTTTTTTCTATTTTATAGAATTTTCTATTCTCTGTTATAGAAATGCTTGTTTTATTTTTTAAGTTCAGGATAAAATAAATTAAATTAAAAAGAAAAAGAATACTTCTTGCTATGTCTATTAACTAAATTGTTGTATGACAGAACCAGGATTCAAAGATATCCTAATTGTTGGAATAGTAGACATACCTCTGAGGGATAAAAGAAAACATCCTAAATTTTACATCAAATGTGCTATTATGTAAATGCAGGATGGAAGAGAATTGGAAGTTGTCATGGGAAAAAAAAGATCCAGAGTTTTTAGCTGTCCACAAGCTCAAAAGAAATCAATAGGATAATGTATCTCATTAAAAAAAGGCACTGCCATCTTTGGTTACATTAACAGAAATATTATCAAGGTAGGTTATAATTATATATTACTCTGTATTGGTTGGACAATATCTAGGTGATTATATCCATTTCTAGATAACACATTTTTAGAGGGACACTGACAAAATTACAGAGTCCCGTGTGACATGCAAGTCATAAGAGCTGATGTAATCCTAGGCTTCTTTAAGAAAGGCTTAGTGCATAGAAAGATGGAGATAATAGTTCAATTAAATTGCCCTATTCTTGAGATCTGCATTAAGGCCAGGGTCACAGGCAATTTTTTTTTTTGGTGGGGGAGAGGTTGGTCCCTTTCTATATAAGCAATTTGATTGAAAATGTATTACAAAATTTATAGGTCCCTGTGAAGTATACTGATTCACCCTTAAGGATTTAAAATAATTAACTTAGAACCTTTTCATAAGAAGTATTATGATTTAAAACACTAAAATGTACAGAGCCAAAAGACCTGTCTAAATTTGGATTACTATTACAATCAATGCAATCACTCATGTTTTAATTCCTTGCAGCCTGGGTGAACACTGACAGTTAAAATTACCCCCACCTAATCTCCTGACTATTCACAACACTTTTCTTCAGGTGTTCTAGGAAAACGATACACACCATGAAGGCTCACCTCACTCCTATCCTGCCCACACTCTCTCAAAATGCCATGAATATCCATAGTTTCATTTTTAGAAAATGTTTTCAATATTATTCTGTAACTGATAGCCAGAAGTTAGACATCAAACAGCCCACTATCATTCACTAATATAGATTCCAAGAAAAATTGAAAATACTTCCCTTTTTGCAGTATACGTAGAAGACTAAACACAGTAATATTATTTATTGTAGATTGGAACTCTGTCTTGGCACATTTTGCATGAAAAAAGGATCCTTCACTAGAAAGATGTAATAAAGATATTTATTCTCATGAAATTGATAATTTTAAAGATGTTTTTTGTTGTTCTTTTTTTACACTAGAGTATAACTGTTTTTTTAAAACGTTTTTTGCTTTGCAGTATAAATAAACCTGATAATGGAAAGTTGACACTTCCTTTACATTTCATACTACCTTGTTTTCTGAAACCTCAAATGCAATAATTCTATCTTTTATTAAATTAAAATAATAATTACTTTATATGAACTATACAAATAAATCAACATTGTAATAAAAAACAGTGAAATTAAGTAGAACTTACTTTTCAATAACTGAGACAAAGTCATTGCAATATTTTCATACTAAAATTGTAGTATACCTTTTTGGGCACTTTTGTTTAAGACAATTTAAATATACACCAACACAAAAAGTACAAATTTAAAATAATCTCTTCTATACATAAACTATCCAGCCTATAACATAATTTTTCATAAAGAACATACTATCTTGCACAATATGATGCTTTAGCCTGCATTTGTACTTTGATGGCAACTGTCAACTGATCCCTAATTAGAAGGGAGAATTTTAAAGTTTATAAGAGTTATAGTCATGACATTAATGATTAAATTATATTTTTAAAAACAAATTCAAAGAATGATTTATTTTGTGAATTTTCAAGAATTTAGGTAAAGTATCCAGAATTTTTAAGTAGTCAATGCAGGATATATTAGAAATTTTAAGAAGCAAGTACAGGACCCATCAAAGGCAGTTTACTATTTAGAACATAGAGAATATGCAACTAATATCAATACTGAGAGATCATTGTTCTCAAACTACAATATAATACATACTATTACATCTTCCTTCTTGGTATCTTTACACTGCCCTATGCCTGGAATTCTCTCTCCCTCACCTCCACCTTGAACTTAGTACATTTAAAGCCTTAGCTCAAATATCACCTCCTTCAACAGGCCTTTTGTGATCCCCCCAGTTTTAATCCCACTCCAAATAACCACATATTTATTTTGTATAGGAAATGTATTTTCTCATCTGTGAACATGTTGCCTCCTCTTAGTAACATGTAAGTGCCTTGAGCACAGGGATTGTCTCACTTTTGTTTTAGTACCTTCAGTACCCAGGACAGTACCTGACTCTGAACATATGCTTATCAATTAGACGCTGACACTACAAAGAGAAAGATACGATCCCTGCCCTCATGGAGTTTAAAATTTACAACACGAACACAGATAACAGGGTAGGTAATGACAGTATGAGGTTGAGATACAAGAAAAGTAGAGTTCATGAAAAATTCAGGTGGTAAACAACCTCTGGCTAGGAGAATCACAGAAGAGATGGCACCTCAGCTGAACCCTGAAAGAGAAGAAGACTTTTGATAGTATTGAGATGAAGGAGTACATTCCAGGCTTGGGAGCCATACTATACAACTATACAGAGGTAGGAGATAGCAGACAAAGAGAAGAACTTCTAGTCCTGCCTGGCTGGAATATAATTGTATACAAAATGTAATAGAAGCAATATGTAATTTTAAAGAAAGTACGGAATGAATAACTTTACCAAAGAAATTATAGAAAAAGCAGTAAAAAAATTATGAGACACAGTGTGGGACAGTTACAAGTTACAAGTCCTGCCTATGACACATAAAAATTATATGACCCTGGTCAAGTCAATACTTCCTTTCTCTAGGTAATTTTCTAAGTCTATAAATTGCAGAGAAGATGCAGTCCTGAATTGATAGAGAGAATTTCCTCATCTTTTTGTATCCTATACCAATCAATTTACAAGTTCAGTTCCTATCCTAAAACTCAAAACTTTGATTAGTATTAAAAACTTCCAATAACATGGCCTGTTGATTGTTGCCTTGTGTATTTTTCAATAAAAAAGCTAAAAAAAAAACCCACAAGCTTGGCCAACTACATAAATCAAATCAACTGAATAATTAATCACTAAAATAGATATTATTTGTCCATGCATAGGACAGTTTTTTTAATGACAAGGCATATTTAATCACATTGCTCTCACTAAAAATTAATATTTCAGAGGTAACAAAAGGTTTTGTACTATTGAAAAATAAAAAAAATATGAAAATGATTTATTTTACTTTTATCTCTTTTTAATGACTATTTTTATGTATGTTTCATAATTTAACATATTAGTACAGTAGTACATGCATATATTTATAAATAAACAACTAATAATAACTAATAAACTAAGAGGGGTACACTGTCAATATAGTTTTGAGAACACTGGCCTAGAACACAGAATTTAAATTACTGGTCCAAGGTCACACAGCTGGCATGTGTCAGGGCCTGGCCTGCTCTAAGTTAATCTGCCTCTCATCAGTTTCTTACATTGAGCAGAAATCTACCTCCTTGAAGATATACACATTCCTTCCAGTTCTCAACTCTGAAGCAACAGAGAATGAAAAGTGTTTCCAAATCCAAATTTACTATTTCTGTGGTTTCAAAGACAGTGATTGAGATATCTAGTCTAGGTGATGCAATGGAAAGAATGTTGGGCTTGGAGTCAGGAAGCCCCAAGTTTGAATCTTAAGCCCTAAGTTTGAATCTTTCCTCTAACGCTTATAGATTATGTGATCCTGAGCAAGTCCTTTAACCTTTTTCATCCTCAGTTTCTTCATTGTAAACTGGATAATAACAGCACCTATCTCCCTGTGCCAGAGGACCTTTTAGAGAATATGTCCAGCTCAGCCTGAGAGTTCTGGAAAGAAAGAGGGCTTCCTCCCCTCCTTTCCTACCCCCATCTAATAATTTTTATGCTAATAATAACTGAGGCCTTCCAAAGTATGAGGTCCTCTAAGGCGGACCTAGTCTAAGGACTCCATTTGCCTAGACCTAAAGGTGTTACTGGTTCTGGCTACTATATTTTAGGAACGACAGACAAACTGATACATGTGCAGAATAGGGTGATTAGAATGGTGAGAATATTGGAGAAAATGAAAGAAATGAGAATGTTTAGCTTGGAGAAGAGACTTAGATAGTACATGATAGTTTTATTCATGTATTTAAAAGTCTGTCATCAAAGATATTTGATTCATTTTGTTTGGTCCCAGAGATCAGAACTAAGAAAATGAAGTTGCAGAATTACTGACTTTTGGAAATAAATTCTGTCTCATATCTTGCTCTGATCCCAAGGACAGGCTACATTCAGAACAATTTGATAATTAGAGCTGTTCAAAATTCAGTGGATAAGCATGGAATGCAGAGGATTCCCCATTGTTGGAATTCTTCAACTAAAGGTTGAATGGAAACATGTTGGGAACATAACAGACAGGCTTCTTGTTCATATACAAGCTAAAGTAGACAGATAGGCTCTAGGTCTCCCTCAACTCTTGTTCTGAGAAGCAGTTCAGAGGTCAATCAATCAATCAATCAATAAGCACACATTTATTAACTACACATCCATTATATTTCATGTGTTTGGCACTATGTGGAAAAAAGAACAACTGAAATAGTCCCTGCCCTCAATGTGCTTACATTTTAACAAAGGAAACAGCATTTACACATATCTATACATATGTGTAAATATATATACAACTAATATAATAAATATATTATTATTTATTTAATATATATTAAATATATACATATATACTATATATTATATATACAACTAATATAATATATTATATATACAACTAATATAATATATTATATATTATATTTAACTAATATATAAAATATATATACTATATATATAACATTATATACAACTAATATAATAAAATTTAATAAAAGCTTTTACTAAAATGGTCAAAATAAAATTTTGGTGAGTAGGAAGTAAATTTCAATTATCTGAAAATTTACTTATATGCATTGCTTTGTTTTCCAATAATGCTGGTTAAATGAGGTATTACTGCATCAAAAAGAGGCTACCATTACAGTTTAGTGAAGTAAGTCATTTGCACAAAAAGGCATCTAACCAAATGCAAAGATACTGACGAACTGGGCAGAGTACCGGGGGAAGAAGTTGTAAAGACTCTAAAATGAGTGGAAAATGCACAACAGCAGTTCAATATGTCAGAGCTTTATTTGGCTCTATTGGGCAGTGCTAATCACTGTTCCCTCTGTTACAGCACATACAATAATAATCCCCTTTTGTTTCTTGTTACAGATGCAGCCCATTGGGCACCATGGGGAACTCTAAAACTATTAAAAGGTTTGGAAGAATATGACAGAAACATCAAGTGATAAAACTGCTCGGGTAATCAGTACTAAAGGAAAACAATAGTAGCTGGTGTGCAAAGTTCTATTCTAATAGTCTAAAAAATATAAAGCTATTGTTGCTATTCTTTAAAATTTGAAAAAAAAGAAGCCTGGACAAATATTCAGCTGCATCAATTTCAGCTGAATATGAGAAGCCTCATATTCAGCAGGATCATTTTCAGCTGAACATGAGAAATCTCAAGAAGTGGAAAGAGTGCTGCCAAGAGGAGACTTTAGAATTGGAACCACTGCTCTCAAAATTGGGTCAGTTTGACCCTCATTTAGAGAAGATGGGTCAGAGAAAAAAATCAACATTGTCATCATTCAGGTTATAAGAATCAGGTAATGTAGACTTATGCATCCTCCTGCTATAACTCAAATTGTTACACTGAGATGCGTGTGTGTTTAAAATATAGACATTCAAAAGCCTCTTTTTTATGCCATTCCAAGAACTTTCTTTATCCACACAAGCAGTTCTTTAAAGCTGGCAGGTATAAAAGAGCACTTTACAGATGGAGGAGATGAAGCAGAGGTGAGGTGACTCGTTAGAGAACACAGGAAGAATTCCAGGCACAGCATGGGAGTGAAGTTTCATCAAACCTAAAAGATTCAAAACTGTACATGAAAGGGAATATGAAAGTTGCCTGTATTCTTGGACCTGGGCTTCAAACAGTCACTCCATCAAAATTTTTATTTCAAATTCACAAACCAAATTAAGCATAGGAAAAAAATAAACAATTTAAACCTATGCCAACTGATTTAAATCAGTAAAGTGAATGCTTCTCAGCTGTGCTAATCATCCTCTTCCCTCTTTAAGAGCCAATTTTGCAGGTGAAAAATCAGTGAGTTGTCTTCTGATTCAAAGCCCCTGACAAATGCCTTCTGGACAGATGGAAACTGTCAACAATTCTAAGAGCTGCTTTTTAAGAAACTCTGAAGATCGATAAATAACCTACATCTGAAGCTGTCTTTGGAATTAGAGAAGAAGAGATCATACTGAATAAATATCAATGCTAGGATGATTGAAGCTGTGTCTTTATGAGGATTAATGGGAGGAAATGAGAATGTTTAATTCAGAGAAGAGAAGGCATAGGAAGGACAACATGACAGTTGTCTTTAGGTGTCTGAAAAACTGTAATGGGAAGAGGGATTTGACTTTTTAATCCAGGTCATTTAGACCAGAATTAGACACATCAGGTAAACGTGGCAGGGAAAGTCAGATTTTGGTTCCGTATAGGAAAAAAACTTCCCAGTGACTGGAGCTGTCCAAAAGTGAAACAGCAAATAGAATACATTATATATGTATGTATGTGTGTGTGTGTGTGTACACACTCACACAAATACACACACATATACATACACATGTATATATACATACATTTACATATATGTACATATACACAATATATTACAAAATGTAGTTACATATTTAAAATTATATATTATTTATAATTACATATATTTCCAGATATATTTATATTACAATATAAACACATTATGCTCAAGTAGAGTTTATATCAGGAATGCAAAGATGTTCAATATTTTCTGAAGCTGGATTAGCACTTAATGCAAAACTAAACCTGAAGGAGAGTAGTGATTCTTATAAGGGAGCAATGTATCAAAATCTGGCCTGGACACATCACAGAAAATGCCAATCAACATCACAGGGACTGCTGGGCAAGTCCATACTAGATGTTTATTTGGGTTATGGGTTAAGATCAAACTCTAAACAGGACTGACCAAAAATCTGACCATTATAACACCAACAACACTGTGAGCTACACTTATTCTTTTGTAGGCCACTCCTGCTACTTGAGAAGCACCATGACACAGTGGATAAAACGATGGACCTGGAAATCAGGAAGACGTAGTTTCAAATCTTATTACAGACATACATCAGCTGGGTGACCCTGGGCAAGTAACTTAACTGCCTAAGTTTTCACTATTTCAATCAATTAATCAATCAATCATCAAGGACTTATTAAATGCTTACTCTTATTAAATGCTTACTATGTGCCTGGCACTGTGCAAGATGCTGGCAATACAAGTACAAGAAATGCAACAAGCCCTACTTGCAATGAGATTACATTCTACTGAGGGAGACAAGTAAATGTGAAACATACAGATATAAATTTATATTACATGTACGTACACACAGAATACAAATATCAAATTAGCAAATATAAGTATATACAAAGTATTTAAATACAAATTAGTTTGGGAGGAGAAGGTCCTGGCAATTATGGGGAAAAGGAAAGGCTTCATGTAGAAGATGACCCCTAAGCTTTATATAGCACTTTATCTTTCAAGACTTACATGAAGACTAAATGAGATAATGCACGTCAAGTGTTTTGCAAACTGTAAAGTGCTTTATAAATGTTAGTTATTGTTATTATGAAAACAACAATCATAAAAGTATATTAATAACTTTCATTTAAATAATATGATTATGTATCTCTGCATAAACACTTGATAAAATATAATGCTCATTCATGCTGAAAATATTTTTTAAAGTACAGGACAAGAATGATTTTTCTTGCAAATGATGAAATGGGTTTTTCACAAAATTCCAATTTCTTCCAATTCCTCATTTTGGCATAGAGATGACCTTGATTTCTCAAAGATTAAACCAGCAAAAAGCAAGCTCTGACAGACTGTGCAACACATGAAAGTCTTCCAGGGGCCTGTGACAGGTAATATCCACTTCTTAGGGCCCTTGCTAACAACCCAGAAGCTCACCCCTCATAGGTCTGTTACTCTGTGATAAATTCTTTGGCCACAGTTACCCATGAAACAAAGGAAAATACAAAATGACCCTGGGAACTCCCTATGGCTTTTGTAGAAGCAGTGGCAGAGGAAAAAGAAGCCGATTATGCTTAGAGTTACAGTTTTTAGATTATCAACATTACCTACTGGTACTCTAAATGAACGTGCCCGAGGATTAATGAACTGACATCCAAACATATAAACATTAGGGACTGAATTCATACCAATATTGATATCTTTGCTTTTTTTGCCCTTTGGCAGTCTGGTGCAGCTTAGGGACTCCTTCACAGAATGATGTTTTTAATTTTCATTTGAGAGCCTGGTTAAGAGTCTTTTTTCTCCTCTGAATTGGTCCAACCATTCTGGAAAGCAATTTAGAACTACGCATCTAAAATTACTACAGTATATACAGCCTTTGCTTCATCTATACCACTATGAAACTTCTACCCCAAACAGATTTAAAAAAGAGGAAAAGGAATCATATGTACAAAAACATTTATAGGAGTTCTTTTCCTAATGGCCCCAAACTGGAAACAAAGTGGATGCTCTCTTATAGGGGAATGGTTAAACACATTATAGTATATAAATTTAATGTAGTATTATTATACCTTCAGATGATGAAATGGATAATTTCAGAAGAAACTGGGAAAAACTTTCTGAACTCATGCAAAGTGAAGTGAGCAGAACTAGGGGGACAATTTATACACTATCATTATAGAGGAAAACAACAGTGAAAAACTTTAGAACTCTGGTCAATGCAATGAAAACTCACTAGTCCAAAGGACTAAAGATGAAACATGTTACCCACTCCTCAGAGAGATGACAGACTTAAAATACAAAGAGAGATGTACATTTTTGAGCACGGCCAAAGTGGGAATTTGTTTTACTGGGACTATGCATGTTCCTATGAGAATTTTATTTTTCATTTGTGAGGTGAGAAGAGACGGTAGTGGGAGGGAGAGATAATTAATAGTTGTAGAAACAAACAAACATATTGTAATAAAGAACCCTTGCTCTAAATTAAGTATCAGCCGAATAAGAAGATCACAGGATGATAACTCCAGAGCTGAAAGGGACCTTGGAGACCATCTAGTCTCTTTTAAACCTTCTTTTAAAGATAAGGAAGACTTAGATGGTTTTTTTTTAAAGTCAAATAAACTGACAGATTTGCTTTTATCAAGGGCCTGAAGAAAATTAAAAAATCAGTTCATGGGATATTGGGTAATTTCCTAGTAGTGTGTTCACTAACAGTATCTATATGAAGAACACTAAAATAACATAGCTTATGCACCAACATTGTTTCGAGGAGATAAAGAGATTGGGACACTACACACACACACACACACACACACACACACACACACACACACACACACACGACTTGTGAAGACCCTCCAAATTCAATCAATATGTACCTTACTAATTTTCATCAAATGTTTCTTTTCTTTTCTTTTGAGGGGCAGTGTAGCATGATGGGCTGGGCAGCTAGGTGGCACAGTGAATAGAGCACTGGGCTTGGAATCAGGAAGACTCATCTTCATGAGTTCAAATTCAGCCTCAGACACTTATTAGCTGTGTGACCCTGGGAAAGTCACTTAACACTGTTTGCCTCAGTTTCTCATCTGTAAAATGAACTGGAGAAAGAAATAGCAACAAAAAAAAAACCCAAAAGGGGTCAGAGTCAGACACGACTGAAATGACACAACAGCAAAGTAGCAGGCGTCAGAAAGTCTTGGATGGAAGTCCAGACATTAGCATACACTGGCTATGCTGCATTGGGCAAATCACATAATCTCCCAGTGAGGCAAGCAAGTCTCTAAGATCATTCTATAAGTTGTAGACTGGGTGGTCATCTGCACGGTCATAAGAAATTTTCTCATTAGCAGGATTCCCTGTTTTAATGAAGTCATGAATCTCTTCCCAACCCCTCAAAATGTTCTGTTAGAAACTTAACATAGAACTTTAACACAAATAGCTGAACTTCATTAGTCATTATACCACACATTCAAATTAGAGAGGTTGTGATGAAGTGAAAAGAACACTCAATGGCTCTACAATCAGATAACCTAATTTAAAATTCCCATTGCTGATATTTCCGCGTGACTTTTTGCAAGTCATTTCACCTCACGAGGTACAGTTTCTTCATCAGTAGAATGGCGACGGTGGGCTCAATGGCCTCTGAGGTCCCTTCCCTCTCTAACTATGATCCTCATGAATTTTAATTGATAAAATATCACAATACCTCCTTAGTCTTTCCCTCTAGGTCTCCACTGGGATTTTTTTCTCCATTTATCCTCATTTAGCTTTTTTTTCCCTGTGAAAGCTGAGTGTAAGAGTATGCTGGAGCCAGCTTGAACTGGTTATCCAGACCTGACTGTTAAATTTTTGAGCATAAGGCATTTAAGCCTTCAAAATAAGCAAATACTCACAAATGGGCCTTGATTTATTTAGTTTTTATTGTTTGGACTTAAGAAAGTGATAGAGAAAATAATGCAGATTAAAGTTAAAAGTTTGTGATAAACAAATAAAATAAATTTGGAAAGCCAGTTATTTAAATATTTACCAGCACCATTGGTGGTATATATTACATTTTTCTGATTCTTCTTTTTTTTTCAGTTTGCCTCATGTCACAGAAGCATTTTCAGGTTGCTTCGTATGTCTCCTAATTACATTACAATATTCCCAGCATTAATGTTCCTCAGTTTGTTCAAACATTTTCCTGTTGTTGGATATTTAAATTCCTTTTAGTTTTTTAAAGATTATATATACTGCTATGGAAAAGTTGTAATATGTATGTATATATCCATATAGACACACATGCAAATGTGCATGAAATGATATGATATGAGTGTGCTTAAAGAAGCTAACACTTCAAGGGCATATATCTGACAATAAAATTAGTAGGTTCCAAGATATAATTATCTTTCCCTCTTTTACTGTGTGCTTCCAGACCGTTTTGCACAAAAATTCTATGAATTTGCAATTCTACAATTAAAGAACAACTGTGCCTGTTTTTCTAAGCCTTGACAACAATTAGTTTCTTTGACTTTAATCATTTTTTGGTCAATTTGACAGGTGTAAAGTGGGGGCCCCAAAATTGTTTTAATGAGCATCTCTTAGATTAATGGTCAGGTTGAACATCTTAAAAGTGATTATTAACAATTATGTTTCCTCTTTAAAACTATTCCTACATATTCTTCAATCATATATCCATTGTGGACTGGGAATTATTACTCTGACTAATTAATAGTCCCATACATTTTTTAGATGTCAAGTTTCAAAATCTTTCATTTTTAGGGCAAATATTTTTCAATGTTATTTTTCTTCTTTTAATTATATTGGTTTTGTTATACAAAACTAGTTTTAAAGTAGTAAGGGTTATTTATCTTTTCCCAATAATTGCTTCCATTTTCATAATTTTTTAAAAAATCTCTTGTATACCTGAAATACATACTGTACTCCATTTTCTTCCATCTTTTCTTTTCAAAAATTTTTAAAATGATATGTGGTACAACTGGTATTCACTGGGGTACATAGTTTAAAATGTGTGGCCAAATTCCTTTCCCATAAAATTGACAAAAAAGTATATTTGGTTGTTTAAATTCAATTGTATTTTTTTTCGGTTTTTAAGAATCTCCTTCCCACCTACTCTTCATTAAGAAGACAACAAAAATGAAATCATTATAAGTGTGTGTAGCTAAGCAAAACAAATTCCTGCATCAGCCATGTTCAGAAAAGAAAGAAAAGAAAATATGTTTTAATCTGCACTCTGAGCCCATCACTTTTCTACATGGAGGTGGTTAGTATATTTCCTCATGAGTACTTTGGAATTTGGGTTGGTTATTGTATTTATTAGAATTCCCACATCTTTCAAAATTTATCTTAATGATAGTTACTATTATAAATTCTTCTTCTGGTTTTGTTCACTTAACTTTGCATCAGTTCATACAAGTCTTCCTAGTTTTTTTTTCCTGAAACAATCCCCATCATCATTTCTTATAGCAAAATAGTATTCTATCAATTTCATATATTACAACTTGTTCAGCCATTTCCCAACTGATGGACACCCCCTCAGTTTCTAATTCTTTGTCACCACAAAAAAGAGATGCTATAAATATTGTTTGCACATATAGGTCCTTTTTTTCTTTCTTTGATCTCTTTGGGGGACAATGTAGTAATGGTATTGCTGGGTTAAAGGGTATGTATAGTTTAATATCTTTTTGGGTATAGTGCCAAATTGGTTTCCAGAATGCATTAAGGAATTTGTTTTTTCAATGTCCTTATAGAAATTGTCATTTTCCATTTTTTGTCAATTTTGCCAATCAGATGAGTGTGAAGTAATATTTCAGAGAAATGACTATATTTGTAAATCCTTCTCTCGTTTTTTATTTTCTAGGCTTGTTAAATGCTAATTTTTTTTTATTACTTTTGGTCAGATGGCTGATATATTCCATTGATCTAGTTGCCTATTTTTGGTGTAGTATAAATTATTTTAATGATAACTCTTTTAATACATTTATAATATTTAGGAATACAGTACTCTTTTCCTCTTTGGTATAATTATTAATCTTGTTTGCCTTTTCCTCTATATATGTTTCATTGTGACATTCTATAAAGTAGTTCCTTGTTATTTTCACTGACATTGTGTTAATTTGTTTGGTTTGTATCCACAATATAATTAGCGTAGGAAACTTCAGGTGAGTAAAACATCTCTACTAATTCAAATCTCAGCTACTTTGAAAGTTAAAGTCTTGCTGAGTTGTCTGGGGGCACTAAGAGGTTATGAGAGGCATGATGTCATGCATCCACTATATGTCAGAGGGAGGACTCCAACCCAAGTCTTCTTGAATCCAAGTTTGACTCTTAACCTACAATGCTGCATTGCCCTGCTATTGCATTTAAAATAATAAAATTACATTAAATATGTAATTTTATTGGAGGAACCAATGTCATTTAAATTCTATCGATCCAACCCTTGTACGAACACCAGATATCCTTTTATTAGCTAAAATTCTCCTTTACTTTGGTCATTTAAGTTTTATATTTCTTATTATAATAATTTTTTTTATTCCCAAGTAAGTAAATAGTTGGTGGTATTTATTATTGAAAATGGGGCCTGTTTTTATTAGTTTTGTTGATCTTTATTGGTGGTAAGAAAAAATGTCAAAAAAATGATTGTCAATGATTATTTCAGGTTAAATATGCATTGTCTAACTTTGCTTAATTTCTTTATTTTTTTGGATTCTTTTTTGGTTGAGGCATACACTTTTGTCATCTGCAAATAATGGCATTTTAAACTATCTTGTTTATAACAGAAATTCTTCTAATTAATTTTCCTATATTATTGCAATTTCTAGAATTTCCATTACTATATAGGCCTAGTAGAAGCATGGGATAGTAGAAAGAATACTAGCTCCAGAGTCACAGGACTTGGCTTTGAATCCTACCTTTGACACATTCCCTGTGTGACCTTGCTAAGTGATTAAACCTTCTGGAACCTGTTTCCTTATCTACAAAATGAAGGGATTGGACTAGATGGCTTCTCTTGCTCCTTTTAGCTCTTAATCTATGCTCCTCCAATAAAGTAGTAAGAGTTGCCACCTTTGCTTTGTACCTGTATTTAATGGGAAAGTTTCTAATGTTTCCATACAGCACATCATATTGACTCTTGGCTTCAGACAGAAACTTCCTATTCTGAGAAGGAAAAATTTTTCCATACCTATTCTTTTTATTGTTTTTACAAATAAATGGTGGGTTTTATCAAAGACTCTGAATCTATTGATATAAATTTTTAAAGTAATTTCACTGAAGTGATTTCTAATAGTAGTAGTTCATATCTGTAAAATACTTTAAGGTTTGCAAGTGCTTTAATTACTTCATTTGGTCCCTCAAACTACCCTTTGAAATAGTTGCTATTATTACTTTAATTTTTATAAAGGTGTAAACAGGCTCAGAGAAGTTAAGTGACTTACCTAGAGTCACTGAGCTCATAAGTCTTCTGCATAATTTGAAATCACGCTTCCTCTCACAATTATATTGATAGTGAAAGATGAACTAGTTTTGTATTCCTGGTATGAACCTTGCATGTTCAGAATAATTTTCTTAAAATATTGGTTTTCATCTCTGTTAAGCAAATGTTTGGCGCGGTTAGGAAATACGGGTGCATATACGGATTACATCTCTAATATGATTGGTAGACAAAACTCTAGATGAGAAACCACTTCCTACAAATGCAGATATATATCTGATATATGTGTATAAATGTACGTGTGTACTATATGACTGTATATAAACACAAGAACAATCAGTTGTAAGATTTATTTTTGGCAATTGCAAATCATTTAATTAACTTGGATTTCTTCATTTAGAGCTTTCAGGAGTCTATTTCATTGTGGTTTTTTGTTGATAAATTCTTTCAGGTTTTGTTCGTATTTGAGGAGAATTCTGTTGTCAATTGATTTGATCATGTCTGAGGGGAATATAATTGTGGGGTCCAATTCTTTTAACACTTTCATATGTTTTTATCCAACTCTGATGTTTTTCCTTTTTTGTTTTAAAGACTCTGATGTTAATCTAATTGTTATTCTAAATGATGTAACTTTTTTTGCTGTTGTTCTTGAAGGCTATAAAAAAAATTTGCCTTGTTGAATATATTAGTTGTTTTCTCCATTCTGGAAAATTTTCTCCCGTTTTGTCTTTGAATATCATATTTATTTTTTTAAAAAATTGTATCATCTGGCACACCAATTAATCTAATAGTTAAACTTTCTTCTTTATCTTTAAATATGTTATTTTGTCCTATAGGTACATTAATAGCTTATTTAGATATGTTCCCAGTTACATTTTTCTTCAATTTTATTTTTATCTATTAATTTTTGTTCAATTTCATTTATTTTCTTGTTTGGGGCTTCCATGGATGGATGTGTGTGTGTGTATGAAAATACACATCTATATATATATATGTATGTGTATATATATATATATATGTATATGTGTATGTATATATATGTGTGTGTGTGTGTGTATATATATATATGATATATGTGCATGTAAATTAATAAATTCTAGTGAGTTCCTATTGCCTCTAAGATCATATACAAATTCCTCCAATTGAATTTTCAAGTACTTCACAAACTGGACCCAAAGGATCTTTCCAGATTCATGTAGGTCAAACTAGCCTTAACTCTGTTATTCATACTTTGCACTCCATATCCTTTCTCTATGTCTCTTCACTGGCCACTTCCCATCCAGGCAAGACCATTTTTTCCCCCCTCTACCTCCACGCCTCCCTCACTTCCTTCAAGATACTGCTCTATCACCATCTTATATACTAGGCCTTTCTGGAATTCCCAAATGTCAGGGCTCTCCCCTTCCCTATCTGGTATTTAACTACCTCACATTTATTTTGCATTTATTCTTTATGTAATTATATATGTACATGTTGTCTTCCCCCAACAGAATGCAAACTCCTTGAGAGAAGGGTATATTTCATTTTTGTTGTTGCTGTTGTTTTTATTCCTAGCACTGTGAAGTCACAGTATTTAGTTCATAGTAGATATTTAGTTCCTGCTAATCAACTGATAAATCTTATTATTTTCATTTTAAAGGTGAAGAAACTAAACGGAACCCAGATGACCTGGTTTTTCTCCCTCCATAGCAAGGATCACAAGATCTGACTCTTTGGCACCCTCCTCATGTTTGTGTGTTCTGGTTTTTGTCATTTCTTTTTAAATTGCTACCACTCCCCGCTCTGGATTAAGTTCTCCACCATTAGCTCAGCCTTGAGGAGATAATGACTCGGTTAGTTTCCTTTGCTTTCTTACTCTAATCTCAAGAAACAGCACATAAACATTTATTCGATTTTTAAGGGTTATTACTACACACCACCTGTTGTGATTCCCAACTCTGCCATTCACTACATGACAATGGGCAAACCACTTAATTTCCCTATGACTCAGTTTTCTCATCTATTAAATGATGGGCTTGTACTCGAACATATCTTTGCTCTTGCAACTTTAAAATCCTATGAGGCAACACAAAAAAGGAGTATTTTCCCTCTTCTTTTTTGGTTTGAACCTGTGATTTTATTTATTTAGGAAACTCCCTTTACCAATATAGATCAGATACTATTCTGTAATTTACAGTCTGAGAAAGTTGACTGGGGCACTGACAGTTTATATAACTTGCTCAGGATCACATAGCCAGTTTCTGTCAGAGATAAGACTTCAATATTCCTGAGTCTTTCTTAGTTAGAGGGCAGCTCTTTATTCATTATGCCATACTTCCTCTCAATGGATATTATAATAACAGACTCAAGGTAGATGTTTATAAATTGAAGAGGGCATATAATCCTGGGAAACTGGGAATCTCTTTTTCCTGACATCTTTCTTCCATGTCTTATGCTAGGAATAAGACCTGGGGGTATAGACTTAACAGTCATATCTCTGGCTCCAAAGGTCTTTTTTGCTTGAATAAATCTAAATCATTTTCTAAAATGGATGAATCAATTCTAAACTCCACTACTCTGTTAATGTGCCTGTCTTTCCACAACCCCTCCAACATACATAGTGAGTTGATTTTTTTTCTCTTTTGAACAGAGTATTATTTAGCACCTATGTGAGTCAATCAATCAATAAGCATTTATTAAGTGTCCACTATATACTATATGGGCATTGTGCCAAACTTGGGATACAAAGGAAGGAAAAAGACAGTCCCTGCTATTGAGGAGTTTACAATCTAATGGGTTATTCATAAGCAAACAAACTTACAAATTTACAGGAAAATAGAAAAGAACAAACAAATGGAAGGATTAGAAATAATTGAGAAACATTTACTGGAGAAGGTGCGATTTTAACAGGGATTTGAAGGAAGCCAGAGAAGCCAGGAGGTGGAGATGAGGAGGAAGAACATTCCGGGTATAGGAGACAACCAGTGAAAATACCTGGAGCAGAGAGATGTGAGTTTCTCATGTAAATTGTAAAAAAGACTGGCAAAGTGCTAGGTATTGAAGGGCTTTAAATGCCATCAAACCAAGGATTTTCTATATTTGACCCTGGAAGTGATTGGGAGCTACTGGATTAAGAGTATAGAGGTGACATGGTTGGACCAGAACTTTAAGAAAATAACTTTGGCAGCTGATTGGAGGATAAATTGTAGTGGGGAGAGACTTATGGCAGGAAGACCAACCAATAGGCTATTGCAGTAGTTCAGGCATGACGGGATGAAGGCCTGAACTAAAGGGGTGGCAGTATCAGAGAAGAGAAGGGGGCATATTCAAGAGATGTTACCAAGGTGAAATCATCAGGCCTTGGCAACAGATTGGATATGAGGGAGTGAGCGACAGTAAGGAGTTGAGGAGGACACCTAGGTTGCAAGCCTGGGGGACTTGGAAGATGGGGGTACCCTAGACAAAAATAAGGAAGTTTGGAAGGGGGGGGGAGTGTAAGGGGGAACGATAATGAATTTGGTTGGGGGCATATTGAGTTTAGGCTATCTACTGGACATCTAGTTTGAGATGTCTGATGGGCAGATGGGGATATGAGACTAGAGGTCAGTGGAGCAGTTAAGGCAGTATAGCTAAATCCAAGAATCATCAGCATAGACATGCTAATTAAATCCATGGGAGCTAATGAGAAGTAATATAGAGGGAGAAGAGAAGAATCCAGGATAGAGCCCTGTGGGACACCCCCAGCTAAGAGACTGAGGAGAAGTAAGAGGAGAACCAGGTAAGAGGAGAACCAGGAGAGAGTGGTGGCCTGAAAACTCAGGTCTTCTGACTCTAAAACCATTTCTATTTTTTTCATACCACATCACTCTCTAAAGGTCCCTTCCTGAAATAAGATTCTATGCTTCTTTTAATCTCTATGGTTTGTCTTTACTGTATGCAAGTCTGCTTTAAGAGAAATGGTTGTAACCTTCCAGTCCAGAGTATCATCCCTAACTTAGGAGAGGAAGAGAAAGTCCCTGACATCAATCAGCACTGTCATTATTACTCCCTTCCTATGGGTACTCTACTTGTTAGTTTTTCTGGATTAGCCATGTGAAGATAGAGGAATTTATTAAAGAAGTGATCAGTTCTCAAAAAGTTTTAAGCCTGAAAAGAAAACATATTTTTCCCTCAACCTCAATTCTCTGGCAATAGAGCTGGAAAATCTATGTCTTAGTCCCCTAACTCCATGGACAGCAAAGGCCCTTTCCTTTGTAGATTTCTAGGATTTCTCTTCTAGTGTTACAGGCATCCTGCCTTAAATTATACCTCCTCCCTCACCCACTCACAGAGATCTCCCTGGAGTGCTTTTTGTTTTTCCATTGACTCATTCTCTTTATACTGGCTCTTCTGACCAGTAAGATTTGAATAATCAGCCTTACCCTTTGAGGTAGAGTTGCCTCTTTCATCTACTTCCCTAAAATGATGTAAGGATCACTTTCTTGCATAGTTACACAAAATTTCAGAGTCAGAATTGACTTCAGAATCCATAGAATTTCTGCCATATCTGAAAAGAATCCCCAGGATAATATACCCAGGTGGTCATCCAACCTGTGCCAGAAGACATCCAACAACAGGGAACTCACCACCTCCTGAGGCTGCCCATTTCTTTTCTTTTCTTTTTTTTTTTTTGGTGAGGCAATCGGGGTTAAGTGACTTGCCCAGGGTCACACAGCTGGTAAGTGTCCAGTGTCTGAGGCCAGATTTGAACTCAGGTCTTCTTGACTCCAAGGTCAGAGCTCTATCTACTGCGCCACCTAGCTGCCCCACCCATTCCATTTTTGTATAGCTCTGTGAGGTAGTTTTCCTGATATCAAACCTAAATTTGCTTTCTGCAAATTACTTTTGATTCTTCTCTCTAGGACCAAATAAAATTTCATTAATTCATTTCACATGGCAATCCTTCAAATATTTGGAGAAAAAAAACCCAACCCTACCATTCCATCCTATACCTCACCAAGTCTTCTCTTCTCCAGGCCAAATCTTTCCAGTTCCTTCAACTGACTCATCTGAAATGAACACAAGTTCCTACACCATTATGGTGGTCCTCCTCTGGACACTCTCCAGCTCATCACTGTTCCTGTTTTGAGGCATCCAGGACTGAATACAGTACTTCAGATGTGGTCTATTCAGAGGTGAAACTTGTCCAGAGAAGGCATGACCCAGAACAAAGTTTAAGTTACCTTGATGCTCTCAGGTAACTCCAAACACCTCTGCTCTTCAGTTGCTACTAATGGCTTTCTCCCCATTCTATTTATAGGTCCACTAAGTAGGGTGGCTTACTTTTATTCAGGATCACACTTTGAAAATATTTTAACATAATAATTACATAATAACAGATTCTATAAACAATATCCACTAGCCTAGGGATTCCAATAACTGCTTGGCACACTGGTAAGAAATGTCCTATATTAACAATAAATCTGCTTCAAGGTGCCCAATTCAATTCAATAAACATTTCTTAAAGATCTCTTTACGTGCAAAGAATAGTGCTAAGCACTAATAATCATAATGATAATAGCATTTACATAGCACTTTAAGGTTTGCAAAGTGCTTTATAAGTATTATTTTATCCTCATACAACCCTGGGAGGTGGGTAGTAATATTATCCCCATGCAATGGATGAGGAAACTGAGGCAGGCTTGCCCAGAGTCACATAGCTAGTGTCTGAGGTCAGATTCGAACCTATGGCTTTTCTGAATCCAGATCCAATGCTCTGTCTATTGTGTCCCTTGGCTGTTTCACCAGGAACAAAAACACAAAAATAAAACAGAACCTACCTTAAAGAAGGTTCCATTGAACTGGAGGAAAGTAACATAACATGAAGCAAATACAAAGTAGGCGGAAAGTAATTGCAGCGGTAAAGTGCTAACAATGAGGGTGGGGATGAGATAGCAAAGGCCTTATTTAGGATTTATTGGTAGTTGTTAAGTAGGAAAGAAAATTAAGATAAAATGGGGGATTTTTTAAAAAAATTGTTTACCTCCATATAATAATTCTCAAATGGATGGCTACATAGAACCATGATTCATGCCTCTAAAGGATCCTGCAGACTTTCATTTTAATCTCACTAACATCTATATGGTGTTCGGTTAGTATTAATAGTTTTATTTAGGGGTAGAAGCATTCAAGGCATTGTCCTCAAGTACCAAGCACACCAATAATAGGCTTGAGAAGCCCCCAACTCCCTCAAATTCTGCATCCAAAATCTTTCCTCACTTTCCTCAGTCTTGGCATACTCATTTCTTCCTGGATTTCTCAAATCCCTTGCCTTGGAAACTGACAAATACTAATGGTTGGCTAAAATCAGAGCAAAGTGGCTAATGGTTTGGCCTTGCCTCACCTCCATGTAACATTTAGAATCTCACTAAAGTAAGCTCATCACAGAGGGGTTACTTAAAGCGTTACTTCAAGAAAAGGTAGGGAGAAAAGACACCCAGTGAGTGAAAGAGTATCAAATATTTTGGATACTGCATACTTTACCAGTTATGTCATGCTGTTTGAATGACTCACTGTAGATCTGATACTGATTTGGACAATGTTTCTTCAGCCATTTGCAGACATCCTGCTGGGTCCACAGAGCCACTGGTTTTGACAGCTTCACTGTGCCAGACTGTAAACACAGAGAGGAAAAAGAAAACCCATTAAAGCCAGCACCCTGCTTTGAAAGGCACTGCAATGAAATCCATTTATAATCCATTAATTCATTGGTTTATAGGCTATAAAGCTGCAATGGACTTTTGAGATGAACTAGTCTAAGTTCTACATTTCACAGCAGGAAAAATTGAGGACCACACACAAAGTGACTTTTCCAAGGTCACACAGATAAGAAGCGGTGAGGCAAAATTCAACACTAATCTTACACTGAGGGTAGTATTCCTGCCACTATACCACCCGACCCCTCCTGTTCAATCCAACTCAACATGTAATAAGCATCTAATGAGTGAAAGGATGACAAACAAGGATGGAAATGGCAGGATGCCTACCTGTAAAAAGTTTACTATCTAAAAACAGTATAAAAGCAGCAAATAAGTCTGATGCACGGTGCTAAGTGCAAATGATCATAGGAACGGTTTGATCCAACATCTTCCTTTCAAAGATTACGACATTGAGTCCTGGGGCAGCTAGGTGACACAGTGGATAGAGCACTGGCCCTGGAGTCAGGAGGACCTGAGTTCAAATCCGGCCTCAGACACATAACACTTACTAGTTGTGTGACCATGGGCAAGTCACTTACCCCCATTGCCTAGCCAAAAAAAAAAAGAGCTTTTAAGAAATTGAGTCCTGAAAAGGGTAAAGTGACTTCCCAAGGTCACTGAAGTAGTAAGTTTCAGAGTTGAGTATGTGACTCCAAATCCAGCCATCTTTCATTGCATCAAAGTGCTAGCAATGCAAAATTAGAGAGGGGGGCAGGTGAAGGAGAAGGAGAGAAAAGAGGGAAGGAGAGGGGGAGAGAGAGAAATCATTTACATCTGAGAAGATTTGGGGAGGTTTCTTTCCCAGGAAGGAGGAAGTGAAAGGGTTTTGATGGATTTTGGTTGGCAGAGATATAGAAAAGAGTACATTCTAGATATATAAAAAGCTAGTAAAAAGTCTCTTAGTTCAAACCCCAGCCTGGTAGGGGATGGTCAAGGGCATTCACAGACTATCTCTAGTTTATTCCTAGTCCATAGCATTCCAGGAAGGAGAGGCAGCTGCATAGTCAATATGGAGGCTTAGTTGATATAATCAGAGGATTATAGATTTAGAGATCGAAGAGACCATTGTATCTACCCCCTCCCATTTTACAGATTAGGAAATTGAGACATGGAGAGGTAAAGTGTTTTGCCCAGAGACAACAATTAATCTGAGATTGGATTTGATCCCCCATCTTCTTGACTCTCAGTCCAATGCCTTATCCACAATACCTCTATATGTGAAGTATATATTACTGTAGGTAAAGTCCTTTGCAAACATTAATACCAATTATCTTTGTTATTTATCATTTTGTAATATTTTTGTTGGATCTAATAACATGCCACATGGCTTCAGTAAAACTATCTGCCCAGCTTACAATTCTATTGATTACAACGTCATTCAGAGACTTTATGAGAAAGCAAGATTTCCCTCCATTGTGTTGTCTTCAAAGTCTAGGGTTGTAGCCCAGATTTCCTTTCTATTAAGGACCTCCACTGTACCCTGAACACAACTTAGCACTGACCCCAATCTCCAGACAATTCCTAGAAATACTCACTTTTCTCCAAGTCAGCAAGAAATTCTTCAGCCCCTCACCCTGACCCCCAACTTCAGGGCCTTAAGAAGGCACTTTGGCATGAAGTTCCTGATTACTGGAGTTATTTGCCCAATGGTATTCAGCGTTTGCTGAAAAACACAGCAGTTTTGTGTTCTAGCGCAATCCAAGCCCTATGAAACAGTCTATTTATCAAGCCGTCTTCGATGTGTGTGTGATAAATGAGAAACATTTTTTTCCAAGTTTCACCACTGGACTGATGAAAGAAGGGATTGGTACTTGGTTCATTATCTTGCTTAGCACAAAAAATTGCTGAGCATTTGATTGGCTCCTTCACAGCCTACAGGAGCGCTTTTTTGTTATGACTAGTAATGCTAAGGTTGACTTCCTCAGCACCTCAAAAGATAGATGAACTTGCTGGCATGGGTATTCCCTCCCTTGATGCAGATCACAACCCCTTACACGCCCTAGTGGATGCTCTTTATGAGTTGCTGTTACTGAAAAATTAATCATCTCATAGGTTGCCTTCTGGTACCAAGTCTCTCTATACTTACACTATACTAAGTCCATTGCCAGGCTTGCACCCAAAATTTTTCCAGATTTGTACCACTTGCACTCCACTGTCTTGGACTTCTGGAGCCAAGGGGTAGGATATTCACCTCCATGCCATGATGATTCATTGAAATAAAATTTCAGTGGAGGAATACAGACTTATGAATGATTGGACATATTTATATAGTTTATGTTTATTTTGTCTAATTTACATAGTTTTAATAATCACTCAACATGCATTCAGTAAGTGCCTACTATGTACCAGGAACTATGCTAAGTTCTGGGAAAACAAAGAAAGGCAAAAGACAGGCCGTGTTCTTGAGGAGCTCACAGTCTAAAGTGTCTGACAGCCACTTGTTCTTTTGGACATTTCCCCCAATACAAGAAGCAGTTCTTCATCATCACAATCAACTTTATAAGCTGGTGATCTGGTTCATCATTTAATATAATCTTAGCTTAGTAAAGTAGTCTGTTCTCCTGATTACAAGTGCTGAATGACACATGCTTATGTGACCTATTTAAACAGTACTTTGCAGTTTCAAATCAGTTTCATATATATGTATATATATATATATATATACACACACACACATTTACATATATATATGATGCTATCTAAATCTATCTATCTATGTGATCCTCCCAACAATTTTAATTACCAACTACAACAACGTTCTTAAAGTCTCCATTTTTTATTGAACTCTGTATAGTATTTGACACTATTGGCCATTTCCTCCTACTAGATTCTCTCTCCTCCTTTGATTTCAGTCTTCACCATACTCTTCAGATCCTCCTTCTACTTTGCTAACAGATCCTCAGTCTCATTCCTAACCTCTTAAGATGAATGATCTGTCCCTGAACTTCAACTCTTCTCCCTTAGCCATCTCATTCATTCCCTAGGTTTTAATTATCCCCTTTTATATCTTCATTCCAAGTCTTGGCTTCTCTATAAGTGGATTTGCACCTAATTATAAGGCATCTACATCTGGATGTTCCATTGTCACCCTCAGCTGACATTAGAGTAAATGGCTTCTAAGGCCCCTTCCAGTCCTATGATTCGATTATTTCCTCCTGTAAACTTGTTGCCTGTAAATTTGTATGACAAATAAAATAATCCATATAAAGCACATTGCAAATCTTAATGTACTGTATTAATATTTGCCATTTTTCTGACTTTACCATTTCTATTACTGGCACTACCATTAACAGCTTCCCATGTTTGAAACCCTAGTGATATTTCTGACTCTTCCTCACGACTCATATCTAAGCATTCACCAAAACCTTTTGCTTCTATTTCCATAAATGTCCCTTCCTTTCTATTCCCACTATGAATACCTTCATAATAAGCCCCTGTTACCACCTAATTCAACCATTATTATAGCCTTATAAAAATTATTCCTGCTTCCATTTTCTTTCCCCTCCTATCCATCCTTAATTTCACTATTAGACTTATTTTTTCTAATGTATCAATTATTTAATTCTTCTGCTCAAAAATCTTCAATGGAGTCAGTTGTGAGGGTACCTGTAATTACAGGGCATACCTAATCCCTGCTACCAGGTAAGTTCAGGCTGGTGGATCATTTGAGCTCCAGTTTTGAGATTCTGGAGGGCTAAAGTTGACTGGGTGTCCCCCTAAGTCAGGCACCAATATGGTGAGCCCCAGGTAGCAAGGGGCCACCAGGATGCCTAAGGAGGGACAAACAGAACAGATCAAAACTTTTATATTGATTAACAGTAAGATTGGGTCCATAAGTGGCTGCTGCATTTCTAGCCTGGGCAAGATAGGGAGACAGAGAGACTACCAACCCAAAACCTGGGCAAGAAAAGGAGATAGAGAGACTACTAACCCAAAACCCAACCAAAAACACACACCCACAAACACACAAAACAACAGCAATAACAACAATAAAAAACCCACCACTACAACCCCCACCACCAATTAGCCTTTTCACTGCCTAAGTAAAAGAGCCTGAGGCCTTGGACCTGGTATTGAAGGCCCTCTAAAATCTGGTGGTATCTTTCCAGACTTATATTCTCTCATTCTTCATCACTCCTCTGCACTTGCCAAATTGGACCCTCTATGTGTTCTCTGCTTCCTTTTCCTCTGGTCTTTGTTGACATTATTCTTTGTTTTATGAGTATCTTCCCTCCCTCTCTTTGCCTCTAATTTCCTGCTTATCCTTTAAAGCTAAACCCAAATGCTACCTCTTAGATAAAGTCGTTTCTCATGTCCTATCTATACTAAACTGTTCCTTTGGATCTTAGCTAGCTCTTTGTTCAGTCCCTCTCTAAGGTACTTATTATACATCAGTTATTTGTGCTTATCTTATTCTTTTAATAACGCATAAACTGCATGAGGGCAGGGGCCATGCCTCATCTAAATGCTATATTGTCCCCCAATATCTAATACAGTGTTCTCAATACAAGAGATGCCTAATAAATGCTGAGAGAATAAATGAATGGATTTTGGAACACAACAAAAGGGTGATGCTTTTAGAAATCTAAAAAAAAAAGCCCCAGGTAAATTTAGAATGACAAACATGGTAAATTAGATTTTTTGTACTTGAGGGGTAAAAGCAGATGTTACTCTTGCATTCCTTCTCTCCTCTCATTCTCCTCCGAGGGCAGCCCCTTACTCAATTGCAAAGCAGAGTTCTGTAGGATAATACTGTTGTTCATCCTTCATTTTTGAAAAGGACCAATGACATCAAGATGTGATGGGTGATATCTTGACTTACGAGTTGGATTTAAATGAGGCAGAGTTGCACAAAGTCATCAGTCTCACTCTTTCTTCAAGAGTCATCGAAGTTCGCTGACAAGACAAAAGTCAGGATGACTGGCCTTCTATTCTAATAAGAATAATAATTCTAATTCTAATAAGATAAGCACAAATAACTAATGTATAATAAGTACCTTAGAGAGGGACTAAACAAAGAGCTAGCTAAGATCCAAAGGAACAGTTTAGTACGGATAGGACATGAGAAACGACTTTATCTAAGAGGTAGCATTTGGGTTTAGCTTTAAAGGATAAGCAGGAAATTAGAGGCAAAGAGAGGGAGGGAAGATACTCATAAAACAAAGAATAGTGTCAACAAAGACCAGGGGAAAAGGAAGCAGAGAACACATAGAGGGTCCAATTTGGCAAGTGCAGAGGAGTGATGAAGAAAAGACAGGATCAACGGCCTTCATGGCCACTGGAACAAATTGTTCTCATCTATACATTCCACCAGAAGAAGTCTTCTTGTGCTTGGGATTGGTGTCACCCTGATGCACCAACAGTTTTAAAGACCATCAGCTACCCTCAACCTGGTTTAGCCCCTCTGTTGAGACAGTTTACCTGGGTGTGACCAATGGACGTGTTGTAGCTACTTGAAGTCACAGGTGACAGTTGAATGATATGACTCTATGAAGAGGGAGACCATCAAGGGTTTGACCCTAAACCCTCTGAATTATTTCCTATTAATCCTGTATATAGCTTGCTTTGTCCATATTAGTTTGCAGGTTGTCTCCCCAATCTGATTTTAAGCTCTTTGAGGGCAAGAACTATCTTTCATCTCTTTTTGTATCCTCAGTCTAGCACATAGCAGGCACTTAATAAATGTTGGTTGGTTGATTGATTATTGATTGATTAATTGATTTGGAGAGTTCTTTGCAGGAAAGAATAGTAGCCCCAGAGGGATCTGTGGACAAGTAGGAAGGTAGATGCAGAAAAGAGTATAAACTGTTTGAGAAAGGGGCCTTTCTGCCATCAAGGTTTTGGGAGAGGGGCAGACTTCTGAGAGGGCCTGCAGCAGGAATAGGCAATTCTTAAGAAACTTCAAGGGGGTGGAATTTGAGATACCACCAGCAGCTGTAGCAGCAGCAGCGTCCAACACAGGCTTACACAGCTTCCTACACAGTATAAGAACCTGAAGAAAGAAAAGCTCCTTTGATGAGAGTCTGCTGGGGAGAAGAGTAATGTTTAAGCTCTACCTTAGTCATTCACCATAACTATAGGTCATCCTCAAATTTTATTTATCCAAACTAGGGGTATGGGGAAAATATGGTCTATAGCTAGATCAATACAGCATTCATTTTATGAACATTTCCATGCTTTTAGATTTTTCTATAAGTAGTAGTAAATCCTCAAAGATCTCATCTAGACTGTGGCCTTACTTCGAGGTGTGGTTGCTTATTGCCGGCTGGCAGTGGAGTAGGTATAATACATTATGTCACAGTCCTTCAGTGTGGAATATAATAATAACACTGACAATAATTGCAACAATCATTACAAAAAGTTCTCAGGAAAACAGTTACCCAGTATTAAAGATTAATCAATACACAAACATTTATTAGGCACTTATTATGTACCAAGCACAGTATACTGTGGTACAGTGGAGAGAGTAGCAGATTGGGAAACAAAGTTCCTCCTACATGATACTTGGTAACCTCAGTAGGTCATTTAAATTCTCTGGGCCTCAATTTCCTTACCTGGAAATTTCCTCATCCTTAGGCTGGACTATGTGGCCTCAGTTTACCTTAAGATTTAATTCTATATCCTATGATAAAAAGTAAGTCTCTGCTGTTAAGATTATATTCCATCAGGATAAACAACAGGTTTTATATACAAATCATATATATATACACAAAGTAAATATAAGATAAACACTTTTTAAGGGAGAGGATGCTGGGATGAGGAGTAGGGAAAATAATGAAAGGCATCATGTAAGAAGTGGCTTGTGGGCAGGTCTTCATCACCCCCAACCTGGACTATTGTAATAGCCTTCTGGTTGGTATCCTTGCCTCAAGCCTCTCCTCAGTCCAGTCCATTCTCCACTCAGCTGCCAAAGTGATTTTCCTAAAGTACAAATCTGACCATGTTACCCCTGCTCAATAAAACTCCAGTGATTCTCCATTACCTCCAGGATGAAACATAATATGCAAAGATAGGAGGAGAGTACACATTGATGAGGTCCTGGGACCCACTAAATTATTTAAGTAATAAAACAGAAATCAGTTCATTTACTTATTAAATCAAGCAATACAAATAAAATAAAGGAAAGGGAGGCGTTACCTCCTAAGTCCAAAAAAAGGACACTCTGCCCTTCTTAGCTAGAATATGACTATTTAGCTTCAGTTATATTAATCTCTGCCATTCTTAGTTAATTTAAGCAAAGTCCCCAGTGCTTCACTACCACATTCACACGATTTTGTTATTTACTGGGCTAGCATTTCCTAAATTAATTTGGTCACTCCAGCCTCAAAATATCCTGATAAAATTTATTAATACTGTAAGTGCTGGTCTAATGAGTTCTGGAAACATCAAACACTCTTGAAATAAAATGGAACTTGGGAAAATATTGGGGCAAAATGGATGAAACAGACTATTTTCATTAAGAAAAGTCACCACATGTGACAATAAGGATTTTTGAATCAATCAGAAAATGTTAGAACTGTAAGGAGGTTAAGAGATCATCCGAATCAACCACGCATTTCACAAAGGTGGGGGGGTGGGGAAACTAAGACACACAGATATTAAGAGACTTAGCCCAAGGTCCCACTTCCCCTTAATTCTAGTGCTTTCCCTCTGATGTTTACTCCCAGATTTATCCTGTGTGTGTGTACATACATATATAGAGTATATAAGACATGTCAAACAAACACACGTCTGTTGTATAATGTGTGGCACACATATCACATATTTAGACATGTGTCTGTACATGTCACACATGCATATATATTTATAGGTATGTCTTGTTTGCACAGAGTTGTGTGCATACTGTTTCCCTCATTAGACTCTGAGCTCTTTGAGCACAAGGTTGGTCTTTTGACTTTTTTTGGTATCCCCTTTGCTATGCTCAGGGCTTGGCACATAGCAAACACTTAATAAATGCTATTGATTGACTGAGGTCATACAACTGGTCACTGGATGAATTGGGACTTGAACCAGGGTACCTCACTTCCTGGCCCAAGGTTGTTTCTTTCTCCTACGCCACACTGATTGATATTCATAACTTCATATTTAATATTTTAAAGCAGAAAAAAAATTGACATTGAAGTTTTCTCATTTACATCTTATAAACTCTCAGAATGTCCCAGCACACAATTCTGGAAAAGTTATACTAAGTTACTGAGAGCCACGGTGTCTTGAATTTACCCAGTTAACTTCTTTCATGGTTTGTTATGGTGGCCAGGGTCTACTCCAGTCTCCTAGAAGTGACTATGAGAGCCAGCATATTCCAATCCTCCCCTTCCCCCCCCAGCCATTCCCTGATAAAGTGCTTTAGCAACCTGACTTTGTAAATGAGAACTTCCTTGATCTACCACTAACACATCTTCCAACAAAGTTAACCTACTTATCATATCAGTATAGCTTAAATATTATTTTGTCCCAGGCCTCCATCAGCAGAAGTTAGATACCCTGGAGACAGCCGAGAATAATGCATGCCCACGCAAACATACATACATATGTACATACTCACACATACACAGTGCATTTGTTTGCCTCATTCTGGGGAGAATGAAAATTATAGTATAATGATTTACCACACAATAGCAATATCCCCTTTCCCCAAGATCAGACGACTGTTCTTCAGTCCATTTAGAAAAGACGGGGGGGGGGGGATTTCAAATTCTTTCATCTCCTTGCATTATGTGTGTCTTCTCCTCCCTTTGAGTAGAAGCCATAACCAAAACAAACAGATGCACCATTTCACAATGACTTTAAACAATGAAATAGGAAAAAAAGTTCAAGCTGCCCAAGGACATGCTAATACAAAAAATGTTAGAAAGAGGACCTGTTTTCAGTGACTTTCCATTTGCCTCCTTCCTCTTTCCCATGTACATGTATACCACATCATCCTCTTGATTTAAAACATGGGAAACAGGGGGATTTGTTTTTTAATGTCCACAGAGAGACCACAGCACAATCTCCTTCTTATCTCAAGGTCACCATGTTGTGACATAGAACAAAATCTGAGGCATTTCCTCTAAGAACTGGTCATTGTACCGTCCTGTAGCCAAGGCCACAAATGAGACGCTAAGGCTTTTTAACTCTGTTCAGGACAGTGAGGTGCATTAGTGGGGAGGGGCGTGAAAAGTGAACTTTGTGAAATTAATCACATTTCTTGTTTCCTATTATAATTTCAAGATGCTTTATCCTTCTATTTCTCATTAGTCAACTTGGCAGTGTCTCCCACTGCTTCTATTTGTTTCCTTGTCCAGGTCTTTGTCTCAACTTGCTCATTACCTGTAAACAAACTAAGATGAAACAAAGCAGTATGGTACTTAAAGGAAACTTTGGGGGAATCATTTTAAGAGTCAAAATTTCTTTTTTTAGAGGAGACATTCACTCATGACTTAATATTTTGAAAGTCTAACTTTTCCTATATTGACCTGGATTTTTCTTGAAGTGGAGGAACATGTCTATTTTAGGTCCCCAAAGGTATGACAAAATCTTAGTTGAGGCTTCCCTCATTATTCCCCGAATCTAGTATACTATGAGAGGCAGACAACCACTGCACTGCATCCATGGACTATTAGAGGAAAGTAGGGCTTTCTATGGCCAAATCTCAGAGTGGTAAACATGTTTTCAGCATCTCATTATTAGCATGTATTGGAAAACTCCAAGCATTGCCTAGTTCTTCCCTTACCATTCTGCAATGTCCTTTGCTTACTTCCCAGTCCTCTCTTTTACTGTCTTCCATTGTGTCATCTTATTCAAGGTTAGGAGAAAGGGGAAAAAACACACAAAAAAACAGATGTTAATGTCTATCTCTACATCCCTTAATGGTGCTTATCAGTCCAGAAAAGGGCATTTTGAGACATTTGAGGAAACAAAAGACGGAGAAAAGTTTTCTCCTGTGAAGGGATGCTTTTCAAATGAATTCACAAATGCTAATATGTCCTTCTGTTCAACTGGATCTGTTCAATTGTAACTCAACCCACGAGGTCCAAATTCTAATGATTTTTCTTGGGATTTGGATAAGAAAACCCCCAGGAAACTTAACAATCCTTATATTTTATTTCGCAAAATAATGAACAATAAGACCCTCCTTTTCATCCCAAAGATGTCTGCTAGAAAGTTTCTAGGTAGTAAAATACAGGTTATTTCTTAGGTCTTCCAAGGGGAACTAGGTGTGCTGTTGGACCATGGCACCCAGCTTAACCATTGCTTCAAAATTAAAGGGGTATGGGGCACACTTTACATGTATGAAGCCAGCTCCCTCCTGGTTAGGATAGGAAGCCTTTGATATCACTGGTGGGTCAGCAGTGGTAGATAATTCTCCCTTCTGCAAGCCCGAACTGACATGTGGCAGAGCAACTGGGAGTTTTAGTGGACTATAAGCTCAAAACACATTGCCAATATGATATGGCAGCCAAGAAAGTCACAAAGAGGCAAATTTAGGCTAAATGCAAAGGGAAATTTTCCCAACAATTAGAGCTATCTTATAACAATAATTCTCACACTTATATGGTGCTTTATAGTTTATAAAACATTTAATATATATTATCTCATTTGATCCTCACAACATTTCTGGGTATAGGTGGCATTATTATGCCCATTTTACATATGAGAAAACTGAGGTTGAGAGATATTAAGTCACTTGCCCAGGGTCACACTGCTAATAAGTGTCTAAAGTAGGATTTGAACCCAGAATTTCCTGAATCTAAATTCAGCCCTCTACCCACCATTATGCTGCACACAGCTCTATTTCAAAAGATGATTAGGGAAAAAGGGAAAGAACCTACATGTTTGAAAATATTTATAGCAGCTCTCTTTGTGATGGCAAAGAACCAAAAAAATTGCAGGGATGTCTGTCAATTGGGGAATGGCTGAACAAATTGTGGTATATAAATGTAATGGAATTCTTCTGTGCTATAAGTAATGATGAGCTTGTTGATTATAGGAAAACATGGATACACCTGCATGAAATAATGAAAAGTGAAGTGAGCAGAACCAAGAGATCATTGTATACAGTAACAGTAATATTGTTTTAAAAAAACTTTGAGCAAATAAGTCATTTTGACTATTATAAATACCCAAAATAATTACAAAGGACATATGAAGGAAGATGTTATCTGCATCCAGAAAAAGAATTGATAAATAGAAGTATGTATAGAATGATTTTGCACATATATACACTCATATTTTTATCTGATGGTAGCCATTTCTAGGGTGGGGAGGGAGGGAAGAAAAAAAATAAATTTACACAATAACTTTATTATTAAAATGGACAGCAAGTTGTATATAACAGATCTGCAGTTTCATGTGCTATCATCTTTTTTTATTCACTGTTATGTAAATTTATTTCATAAATTAAAAATAAAACAAAACAAAATTTTAAGTTAATGGACTACTTTGAGGGATAATGGAATTCTCTTTAGTGGATCTCTTCAAGCCATGTCTTATGACCTTTAATGATATATGTTTTATAGAAGGATTTCTTTTTTAGGTGTGGGTTGAACTAGATGGCCAATAAGGTCCTTCCAGTCACCAAATTCTGTGAAGCTCTGAAGCTCTGGAACTCACAGATCCTGTCATTCTGTTATTCTTATATCCTGAAGAAAAATCTCAGGTCATTCTGGCTTATCTGGGAGAATACTATGGTAAAGTTTCTTTAAGTACAGGGTAAACAGGTAAACAAAAGAAAAACTTGGAATGATCTGTAAGTATTCATGGATAGAAAAGATAAGGTCAAATTAACTATGGAATGTATCGCATCAATGTTGGATGTACAGAATTTCATCCTGTGACTATCAAATCATAAACTCTCAAGAATGGGAAAGTAACTTAAGAAGTCACGTAATCAAACTCGCCTCCCAACATAGGTACATCACATCTTTTACTAGAGCCCGTTCAGGGAGCCACTCAACATCTGTTTGAGTGCTACCAGTGAAACAGGGCACTTCACTCTGCAAGGCAGCCAATACTGGTTATCCTAAATTCTCAATATTATTCAAGAGGTAACAACCAAAACTGGACAGATAACTTAGACGAAGCTCAAACCATGCATGGTTTGAACATTCTACTTCTACAATAGTAAATGATGGCCTTAGGTCCCCACCCTTTAGCCCCAACAGTCGTATCACGTTGTTGTTACATAATGATTTTGTCATCAGCTAAAACTCCCAGATCTTTCTGACATAAATACCTGCCAGTCCAGGTGTCATCCACTTTATACTTACGCAAGTAATTTTCTGAACCTAAGGAGGACTTTACAGTAATTCTTGCTAAACATAATCATGTTAGTTTCAATCCACCTTTCTGAGAAAATGTTCTGTTCTTATTTGGTCATCCAATGAATTAGCTCTCTTCTTAGCTTGATCTTATGAAAACTTAATAATCTTGCCATTATTCAAACTGTTAATATAAATGATGAGTAGGACAAGACCAAGGACAGAGCATTGTAGTATGTCACTAGAGACCTCCCCAGACTGACACTGAACCATTACTCAACTAGACACCAAATCTGCCTAACTACTATCATTCATAACACATTTCTCTATCTTGTCCTTGAGGATATCATGAAAAATTTTGTTAAATGCCTTGATTAAACCCAGATATATTATGTCTATGGCATCCTCCTGGCCCATTAGTTTATTAACTTTATCAATAAAAGGGATGAAAACTTTAATATGACTTATTTTTAGTGAACCTATGCTTTTTTCTTTGAGACCATCTCTTTTTTCTTCTTCTAAGTAATAAGAACAATAATAATAGATGAAATTTATATAGTGTTTTGGCTATATTATCTCAATGATCCTTATAACAATCCTATGAGGTAGATATTATAGGGCATCATTATCCCACTTTCACAGATAAGGTAACTAAACTTAGTGAGGTTGAGTCATTTGTCCAAGGTCACATAGTGTCAAAGGCAGGATTGAAACCCAGATCTCACATGACCACATCCAGCACATTTCAAAGTTGGAAAAGCCCCTATAGAAATATGAATCCTATGTACTGAATCCCTTAATGCAGTTATTCCTATTTAGTGATTAGTGAACTCCTTAGAGGGGTTTGCAACAACAGTCCAAGGGGTTAGTGCTAAAAAAATCTTTAATAATAGTGTTTTACACAGTAAACAATTGTAAAGCATATTTTGAGTAGTATATCAAATTATCCCATGGGTTCACAGCATATTTTTGCAGTAGTTAAAAGGGATTCATAGAATAAAAAAAAGTTAGGATATTCACACTTAATGGGTGATCTAATTCAATTTAAACACTTACAGAAATGTAAAATTACCTAATAATGACTGTTCCATGTCCTCACCAGCAGCCTTGCCTACCTAGACTCAGGATGCTGTCCTGAGTGGTAGGTCCCTGGCCAGGATGGCCATTTCATGAGGGGTTCTAACCATGATCACTTCATTCCTAGCTCAACCTGGTCTCTGGGTGACTCCACCTCCTCCCTAGGAGTTTTTCTCACCCAGAGAAACCTCTGCTATGAGATTTATTCCTCTGACTGGTGAGTCACGGTCAGGGTGGCCATTTCATGAGAGACCCCACCCATTCTCACTCTTTGGACTGTTCTAAACTGATTGAAACTATGGGACGAGGGTGACTGAGTGAGTAGCGTGCAAAAGAGAAAAAATTGAGAGCAAACATCGGTTGTATAAACAACCTCATCTGAGGGAAAGACAGAAAGGAGAGTAAACTAGAAGAAAGGAGGAAAGTGGAAAATGACAAAGGAAGGCCAAATAGTGTGGTAGAAAAGAAAGAGGGAGAATCAATCAACAAGCATGTGTTAAGCACTGGTGAAGAGTTGGGATGAGGAGAATGAGGCAGATCCTGCTTCTTCCTCAGGCTTGGCTGTAAACCACACAAAAAGCAAATATGTTTATCCATAACAGCATGCTGTTGTCACTGGTTTCTGGGTGAATCTCTGAGTTTACCCTCCTATTACATCATTAGGTTGAGCTTGGGTACAGCTGTGCATCCCTTCTGACTTCCTCCCTCCAGAAAGATTACAAGGTGCCTACCAAGTACCCCTGAGAAGTGAAAGAGCAGGCTGACTGATTCTAATGCAGGCAGAGTCATACACAAGGCTTCCTAATATCCATGCAAACAATAGAGCCTAAGACCAGCAGGCCCCAGGGAGGACTATTTATAAAGGGCATTGAAGCAATGGGGAAGCTCAACTGTTCATGCATTGCAATAAGGGTAGCTGCACACTGCTCTGGTAGGGGCTGGCACCTCCCAACTGCACTGAATGATAAGTCATGGTTTCTAACCATTAGCCCTGGTGGAGGAGAAATACAGACATGCACAAACAACCAGCTGAAGACAAGATACCTCAGGCACTGTGGATGGCACTGGTGATCAAGGCTTGCAAGTTCTGCCTATACAATCTGTTAAGGAGAATGTATAGGAGTGGGGAGGGGGGAATCACACTATATTTTATATCTTTACCAACCAAATACAGAATAAAAACCCATTACTCAGCCCAGGGAAGCTCATACTACAAGGAGATGAAAATGTTTGCAAATCATACATAAATACACACACACACACACACACACACGCACACACACACACGCACTTACAGAGTGTCCTGAATCATGCACAAATCTTAAGGAGATATAGGCAATTAACAAATGCAACGTTCCTGACAAAGCTATGTCTCAAATGTCTATGAGGCCTTCCTTGGGAAAGTCTCAAAATGGTTCCCAGGCAATCCTATTCACTCTTGTAACACTTTTGTAAATAGCAGGAATCCTACTAATCCCATTCCAGAGTAAGGAAAAACAGGCTTAGAGATTTGAGGTATGTTGTTTGGGAATATAATGATAGATCCCTCTCAGGATTATCAGCCAATACCCTTCCCACTTAACCCTTTAACATTCCTGGATCCATGTAAGAAAAGCAAAGCTGATGACTTCTTTATTTTCCCCATTTACCTCCTGCATTTCGCATTCATTCCTTGGGGCCACTTGATTAGTAAACAGTTCCTTCATCTAAATTGGAAGCAGCAATATCTTAAAAGATAGCTAACATGTCCAAAGCTGAATCCAGTAGCATAATCATTTTAGGGATGGTACAGAAAGAGCAAACCAGTTTAGTACTTTCTCTGAAAACAGCCACCAAGTTGAAACTACTTAGCTTGGCAAACCTGACAACATGAAGCAAAAGGCATTTACATTTTGGAGACTAGTGGTGTATTAAATAGAAAGCTAATTTTGGAACTGATCAGGGTTTGAGTCCTATCTCTGACATATCTCCATTTCCTCAGACAATTCTTTGAGACTATAAATTGTAGACAGAGAAGGTGCCAATCTGCACTGATAAAGTAAGTTTCCTCACCGAGAGTGCCCTGTATCACTGAAATCACAGGTCCAGTCTAAGGACAATTCAACTCTTTAATTTACCCTCCAATCCATTCAAGCAGATTTTCTCACTGTCTCTTAAATACCATGTCTGTTCTTACTAACCTGCCTCTGCTATACAGTCCTGCACTTGGACTTTAAAAAAAAAAAAACATGAATTGTGCAAAAAAAAAAAAAGTCCTATTCTTGCATTTAAAATATGTACAGGTATAAGATAAGAGAATCATGGTTAGACAACAGCATATGTGAGAAATATCTGAAGGTTTTAGTAGGCTGTAAACTCAATATGAATCAAAAGTATGGTATGATGCCCAACAGAATGGTTAATACAAACTTAGTCTGCAGTAAGAAAAGCATAGGCTAGAACTCATGAGGTGATAATCCTTCTGGTCTGCCATGATCACACCACAACCGGGGTACTGGGTTCAGAGCTACGGTTTAGAAAGGCCATTAATTATCTGGAAAGATTCCAGAGAAGTGTAACTAGGATGGTGAAGGGCCTTGAGATCATGCCATAAAAGTGAAGAACTGGAGATGTTTAGCCTGAGAAGAGAAAAGTGAAGAAGACACAATAAGTACAGGGTTCTCCTATGGAAGAGGGATTAGACTTATTTTGTTAAAAACCAAGAGGTCAGAACTAGGAACAATGGATTAAAGTTTCAGACAGGTAGAATTGGGCTCAACAAAAGGAAAAGGTAACTTCCCAATAATAAAGCTTTCCCTGAGGGGAACGGGCTATCTTGGGCTGTAGTGCTTCTCTTTTCACTGGAGTTTTTCAAGTACAGGCTGGATAACTGATTGTGTGAGAGACTGCAGAAGGGATTCGTGTTCACACACAGGTTGGAATAGATGGCCCCTGGGCTCTCCCAACTCTGAGATTCTGTGATTCATGGGATTCTTCTTACTTACAATGCCCATTTTCATCCACTCTATCCTAAATCCTCCCCATTCATCAAGGCCCAGCTTACACTCTACCTTCTCCAATAGGTTTTATTTGCTCACCCCATCCAAATTCACTTTTCTCTTCTCTGAACGCCATTTTCACTTAAATATCACCGGGTGCAGCACATAATTGCTCTCTAGTTGTTTCATGTGTGTGTCATCCATTGAATTAGACTGTAAGCTACTTTGGGACAAAATCACTTTTCTTTGCAAGTAACAATTATTTTAAAAATTAATCTGTCTCTTCCCTGTCATCATTCTATAATTTTTAAAAAAGTCTCTGAATACATACCTACATAATCCAGCAAAAGCAATTTCCATGTTAGCCAGGCCTCAATAATCTTTTTTTTTTTAATTTTAAGCCCATTACCTCTCAGTCATGAGGTGAGTGGTTTATTTCATCTTCCTTCTTTTTGGCTCCTAGTTTATCATAGAATTGATCAAAGTTCTAAAATCTCTCAGAGTTATTTTGTCTTCTAAAATATTCTCACTATATGAATTGTTTCCCTAGTTATGTTCACTTCATTCTGTAACGGTTCAAAACGGTCATCTCAGTTTCCTCTGAAATTGTCCATTTCACAAAGTTCACATATTACCACTCCTTTTGCATTTCCTTCAGTCTGTGGAGCACTAATGATCACACAGATTTGTCACTCAATGAATGTTTTTTGAGGGACTGAGAAACGAGAAGTAGGCTGACCAGTCAAGTGACAAAGCGATAGATGAAGTCACTCCTCTAAGAATTGCACGACTTAAATCAATAATGGGATCTGAGAACTGTTCTGGTCTATGAAAAGGCAAAAAGAACATTTCATTGAATTCAACAATTCAATGAAGTAAGCAGAACCTGAACAATATACACAATGACTAGGAGAATATAAATTAAAGATCTTACTAAAAGGAAATCAAACTCAGTAACTGAAAAAAAGAAGAAAAGCAGAGGTAGATCTGGGGAACAGATAAATAATGCAATATAGCCCCTTCCTGGGGCCAAGCACAATTGGAGAGCTGGGGAGATACCCAGAAATAATGGTGATGTAAAAACACAAGACAATAGCAAAAATTAATTTTAAAAAAGGTTTGCTAGTCCCATGCAGATACAGCCTCGAAAGCCTCTATGAATAATCTATATTAGCAGGAAGTAGGGTTGGAGGTGGAAGTTGTTGTGAGGAAAGAAAGGAAGAGGAAATTCTTCCTTATGATATCCTCTTCTCAAGACTCTTTTGCCATTCTTCTTTTCCTCAACAGAGATAGCAGTTTTTACTTGGTGATGATGCAAGGCTCTAGGGGTTTAGGCAAGATGACTTAGAGATGGAAAGTTACATGATGGTGACAGGCAGTCTTTACTTTCCCACAGAGAGGCAGAGTAGGTGGAGTGCTAAACGGGGAGACAGGAAGAGCAGTGTTGAAACCCCACCTCAACTACTAGCAGGTTGACTTTTGGCGAGTCACTTGAATTCTCAGCCTCAGTTTTCTGTTTCTTTTTTTTTTAAATGGGAATAATAACTGTACCTACCTTATAGCTGAGAACATTGCCTCATATTTTACAGAAAAAAAATGAAGCTATTGGCCATGAACTCTGTCTTGTCTCCTCTTTCCCATCTCCTAACACTCAAATGCCTTCTGCCACTTTCTCCTTCTTCCTTGTTTCACATGATGAAGTGGCCTTACCCCTTACCAAGGCTAACCTCTCTGTTTAAGTGATCTCATTCCATCCCGTCTCCTCCACCAGCTTGACTCTGTCATCCCCACTCTTTTCACTTCTTTTTCAATCTCTCCCTGACTACTGGCTCATTTCCTCCTGCCTACAAACATACCCATATCTCCCCTATCCTGCAAAATCCCTCATTTGATCCTTCCATCCCTAACTATTGTCCTATATCTCTTCTGCCCTTTGTAGCTAAACTCTTCAAAAAGTCTGTCTACAATAGGTACCTCCATTTCCTCTCCTCTCACTCTCTTAACATCTTAAAATCTGGCTCACAACCTTATTATTCACTCCACAGAAACTGTTCTCTCCAAATTTACTAATGATCTCTTAGTTGCCAAATTCAATAGCCTTTTCTCAATCCTCATTCTTTTCGACCTCGCTGCATCCTTTGACAGAACTCTCTCCTCCTGGATATTTCCTTCTCTCTAGGTTGTTGGGGCACCATTCTTTCCTGCTTTTCCTCCTACCTAGCTGATCTCTCCTCTGTCTCCTTTGCTGGATCCTCCTCTAGATCACATCTTCTAACTGTAGGTCCCCCTCAGCATTCTGTCCTGGGTCTTCTTCCCTTCTCCTTCTATACTACTTCAGTTGGTGATCTCGTCAGCTCCCATGGTTTTGATTTTCAGATCTACCTTTCCTGCCTCAATCTCTCAGCTCTGGGCATTTTCTCTGGCTTTCCTCCATGCCAAAAATGCGCTCCCTCTTCCATTCCAATTACTTACCTCTCTGGTTTCCTTTAAATCCCAACTAAAATCCCACCTTCAACAGGAAAAGCCTAACCTCTCATAATTTCAGTTCTCTCCTTTGTATAATTATTTCCTATTTTCATTCATTCATGTATATGTATACATATCAAATATAGTTTTGTCTATGTTTGTATATTGTCTCTCTCATTAGATCATAAGCTCCCTGCGGACAGGAACTGTCTTGCCTCTTTTAGTATCCCCAGAGCTTAGCACAGTGCCTGGCATACAGTAGGTGCTTAAGAAATGTTTATTGATTGACATTTATCATCAGCATCAACAAATTCCTTTATTTGCCTCTCAAGTCATTTATTGGGTCACAATCTATTTCCCCATTGGTCAACATATTCACAATTGTGAAACACAAATTCATATTAGATACATCCCAAATATAGGAGGGAGGTAGGAAAGGGGAAGAACAGAGTTTAACTTATTTTTTAAAAATTACCTTTAGGGTTATAGAGTTAAATCAAAAGACCTAATTAACACATATCCACAGAGACAAATTCAATTCAGCCTGATGGCTTCTGCTGTTTTTTTTTCTTTTTTAAATATTCAGAATAATCCCAAAGTTTTCTGACCATTTTCTAGACTTGGTAAATGCCAGTCACAAACAGTATATGCAATCAATATTAATTAAAGAGAAATTTCAGTTTTCCACTAGTTTTCTATCAGTAGCTAAATGCCCAAACCAACAAGGGTGAAGTCCTAACCTAGCCCTTCCCTTACACACACACACACACACCCCCTCAGTCAAGAGAACATTCGGCATTCAAAATTTTTCCTTTCCCATTTTTAAAACTTAGGTCCATGAAGCTGAGTGATTTTGTCTAGGAAGTATAGTTCTCCATAAATAGAAAGTCATATTTCAACAGAGCAGCCTTCCTTGTTTTTCAAGAGTTGGGATTTTGAAAGTTAATCTAGGATTCTACATGAGTATTTAACAAACCCAAAATAAGAAAAATCTTCCCCTAACATACACATCACCCCTAAATTCATAATGAAGGAATGAATACATATAGAAGATAAACAGAATGCAATTTCTGTTCTTACCAAATCATGTAACCCCCCCAAAATGCCACCTAAAATATTCTTTCATGTTTTTATCCTCTCTACTGCCTGTTTATTCTCCTTTAATAAGTTTCTCCATTCATTTTTTATTCCATTTCCATTTCCCCTTGAATATAGCCAGGGAGTTAAATTAAAAATCCTCACCCTCTATCTTCACATACACATTATTTTCCATTTCTATTCTGGGTCCAATTCTGATCCCAAAGCCATTTGGTATTCCAAACAGGTACAAGAGAAGGCTGAAGGATCAGACGTAACTTTTACATTTCTTGACTTCTTTGGCTTGAAAATGTGTAATTTTAACACTGAAAATACCCAGGCTACACAAAGGATATACAGACCTGGGTACCCAGTACACTGAAATTCCTGTTCCTCCCTCCATGATTTTAAAGAAAAGCACAGAAAAGGATTCCAAACTAATTTTCCACTGATTCTTGGTTCCTCCATTCCATTACTCTCCAATACCTTTTCTCCAACAGCAGGGCCCCTCAGTGCAGTTTATTTAGGCTTATTGATTACGAAGCGGCAAAAATCTTTCACACAGCAAGCAATGCATGCCAGTTTTTCCAGCTATACTTTCAATCATATTATGTCTATTTATCAAATGTGGTTCATTCCCTAAGTCTTTTTAAAGGGTGAAACTAGTTTTCAAGTTGCTGCTACTTTGAAAAGTGACCATAAAAAGTTTAAAATCTACAGATTTAATGTGTCTGTTTAATTTCATGCTCTGTTTGCCCCATTGTTCAAAATCTCTACCTCCAAAATATATTAAAAAAAAGAAATTAAATTCATAAACTTGTGTATGGTAGAGTGGTGGGCCTCCATTTTCTAGAATAATATTGGTATTTAAGGTCTATTTTGAATCTAAAAATCAGAGAGAAGCATTGAACAATGATTTACAACCTGGCACATCGGCTTTACAGGTGCTATTTACAAAACTTTCCAATTTCCAGGGTTAACATATTCACCCACATTTCCACATTTTTATTTATCTTACACTTTAAACAAGACTACTGTACTCTGAGATGACAAAAGACTGGAGAGGAGGGCAGTACTGAAAGCAGGAAAAAATGATTTTGCATATTATAATTCAAATTATTTAAAAGGCACTCAAAACAAGCAAATAATTACTAATAAATGCAGATGTCTATTCTGTGCCTGGGAACATGCATAGATTTTAAATCTGCAGAAAAGTGGACTCTACTTAACCCTGAGAAGTTTTATAGGAAAAAAAAACTTTTCAAGTATAATCATCTAAATCACTACAATGAAAAACAGATTAGAACACAGACTTCAGCATAATGATAAGAATCTGTATAATTAAGTAGTTATTTTGTGAGCAACTGATTCCCTCATATAGTGTCCCATCAAAACCAGTCATTAAAAATCTCTATGTAGAGATACAGAATAGAAATATCTCTATATAGAGATACAGAAAATCTGGTATAGTCAGTTACAAGCACTTTGAACACAACAAAAAGCATAGAGATCTGAGCAAAAGAATAAAAATTAAAATTACAAATTGTGATGCTTCATTGAGTGTGAACTAAATACTTCTGTACATAGAGATGAATTTTCCCATGGCGATAATACAACTTCGAATGTGCATGGAATTCTAATATCTAAAATGTAACCTACTATCAGCCCTTGTAATCACTCAGCATTAACAGTTCATATTCCTCTCTGAATTTATTGCCATTATTTAAAGACTGCCAGCGGAGTCTATCACATACCAAATAGCTAGATGGACCAGATGTCAAACAAGATGACAGTTAAGAATCTCAATTTTAACAAAATGAACAAAGAAGGAAAAAACCTTGATGGGCTGGAGATGGAGACAGGATGGAGACCATGTTGGCCCATTAGATGTGAGAGAAACAGAATGGCAAAGTAGGAAGAGCACTGATACTGGAAGACTAAGGTTGGAATGGATTAACTCTGCCAATCAGAACTCATGCATGGTACCTTGAACAAGTAACGTAAAGTTACCTCTCTAGGCCTTAGATTTCCTATCTATAAAATGTGGAGGTTAGACTAAAAAAGTGATTGCTAAGATGCTCTGCATCTTAGAAAATATTAAGGCACAGAATCAAAGAATTTCGGAGTTGAAAAAGACCTCAATAACTGTCCAATACAACACATGTCTCCCCCCTGCACCCGCCCCCCCAAAACAACAACCCACCCCACCATCCAATTAGCCTTTGATTTAAGTCTTCCAATGAGGAAAAACCACAAACTCCTGAGGTGGCCCCATTTTTCTTTTCAACAGGAATTTTTTTCCTCTGAGTGCAAGCTTACATTTGTCTCTTTGCAACATCCAACCATAGCCCCTGTTCTCATCTTGGGAGTGAGACAGAAGAATGACAATGATACTTCCACATGACAACCTTTCACATACTTGAAAGCAGTCATCATGGTCTCTAAGGTCCCTTACAGTTCTAAATCTAGAATCCTATGTCCATCCCTGTCATCCCTGTCCCCCCCTTCTCTTTTCCAGCTTAAACATACCCGGGTCCTTCAACAAGTCTTAAAATGGTATGTACTCATAGCCTTTCCTCCTCATGATCTCCTTCTTCTAGATGCTGTCCCCCTTAATAATATCCTGCCCAGGGTTCCTGCAGCTCTATGGGGTATGACCATGGCAGCATACAGTGGGACTATTACATCCTTATTCCTAGAAGCTATGTCTGTCTTAACGAAGCCCAATATTGCATCAGCTTTTTTAGACTACAGTCCACCAAAAAAAAATTCCTAGATCTTTTTAGATCAACTGTTATCTAACAATGACCCTCCATCTTTATTTTCAAAGTTAAATTTTGAATGCAAACATAAGCTCTTGAATTTATACCTGCTAAATTTTATCATAGCTCAATATTGGAATCTATCAAGATCTTTGTAAATCCTGTCATATAGGACTCCTTCAAAATTGACATTACACCAATAATAACTATTCTTTTAATATGATCATTTAACCAGATCCAAATAATAATACCAATCATAATAATAATATTTATATAGCACTGTAAGGTTTGCAAAGTACAAATATTATCTCATTTTATCCTCACAATAACCCTGGATGGTAGATGATATTATTATCAACATTTTACAGATGAGGAACCTGAGGCAAGCAGAGGCTAAGTGACTAACCTAGCATTTGACATCAAGTAAGGGTCTAAGGCCATGTTTGAACTCAGGTCTTTCTACCTCTTGTCCTGACTCTTCTATCTACTGCACTACCTTAATGCCTCTAATTATATTACCATTTGGTTCCAGTCTCTCCATCATTTCAATAAGAATAGCATGAGATCTGTATCAAGTGTCTTGCTAAAATCTAGGCAGATTATACATACAACACTCCTCTAATCTACCACTTTAATAAGTCTGTCATCACCTATTATTGATGAAATCATGCTAGCTCTTCATGAACACTATTTCCTTTTCTAGGTTTGTTCATTAGCTATTACTTCAAAAGTCTGTCAGGAATTCAAGTCAAATTCACTGGTCTATAACTAAAAGACTCCTTCCCCCCCCCTTTTTTTTTTGGAAAATCCAGATTTTCTTTCCCCTTCTCCAGTCCTGTGGTACTCCTCCAAGTCTTGACCTTTGTCTTGCCACTGGAATCAGATGACTCTGGAGGAGAGAGTGAAGCTGAAGACTGCACAGCTCTGTCTCACTTAAATCCAATTCCTGTGTAAGTAAAGATACCAGTTTCTTGATGTCATTGGTCCTCTTCAAGAAGGAAGGACAAACAACAACATTAACAACAACCACCACCTTTCAAATATCACTAGCAGTGGTCCAATGATCACATACTGTATTTCGGTACCTAGAGAAATCATTGTTAACGAGAGCTAGGTGCTCTCCTATATCTCCTTACATAATTTTAAGTGGCAACTCCCCATTGGCCATTTTTTCTGTCCTAGTTCAAATGTCATTCTTCTTGCCAAAGAAAACAGAAGAAAAATAATATTTGAGCAGCTCTGCCGTCTCTTTGTTGCCTATAATCATTGTGTCATCCACCTTCAGGTAATGGTCTTATCACTTATTTAATTCCTTTCCTTCCCCATAGAGGTAAAAAAAAAAAACAAGGGAGGGAGGGGGACAAAATAAGTTGAAGAATAAAAGAAGCACAGACTATGGTACAAGACCACAGTAACAAAAAATGGTAGGAAAGGCTGAAGAAGACAGAGACAAATCCAAGCAACCACAGTTCAGCTCCAGAGTCGTCGAAGTCCAGTGGCTAGACAAAGGTCAAGACTTGGAGGAGTACCAGAGGACTGGAGAAGGAAAAACATCTCAATTTAAAAAAAGAAAAGAAAGGAAAGGAGAAGGAAAGGAGTCTGTTAGTTATAAGCCAGTGAGCTTGACTTGAATAGTTTAGCATTTCTACACAATCAAAGGTTTTCTTTCCAAAAAGATCCTGAGCGGAGCCAGAGGTAAACATTACACCATAAATATAATGGGGCTTTATCCTATTAGTCCCAGCTGTATGGCATTAAATTGCGATCCTCCCCAATGTATCTGACTTGATTTCTGCTCCATGTGTGTCACCTACTTTGGGCTGATTCATGTTGCTTCTCTTTTATCTCGATGTTTTAAAAAAAATGCAATTCAGTATTATCTGCACATCTGGAGATATTATTCCTTTAGAATTGTTACTTATTTTCAGAGGGGCTAAAGAGGCCTGGCTTAGTCTTCTTTTGTTCAGAGTGATGGGCACAGTTTTGTTTTTGTGTTTGGTTTTTTTCCCTAGAGCCTAGCATAATGGCTCTCATCATCAGACTTTATTTCTGCATCAAACCTGAATTTGACATGGAATAATTTGCCAAATTCAACAAACTTAATGAATGACTGCTAGATAATCCCAGTGCTAGGTGCAGGAGGAGAGACAAACATGAGTAAGATCCAATCACTGCTCTTAGGGGCTTATAATCCGGTAGACAAGGTAATCAACACACACACACACACACACACACACACACACACAAAATATCACACAGAGGGTGGATTATTTTTGGATATTGTAAGAGGGAATCTGGAAAGGCTATATTGAAGCCCACAAGAATACATATTTAGATGTAGGGGGGATTTTAGAGGTTAACACCCTCATTTTACAGTTGAGGAAACTGAGACACAGGGAGGTTAAGTAACTTGCTCAGGAAATCTGAGGAAAAATTTGAACTGACATCTTCATTCCAAATTTAGGGCTTTATTCATTGTATCCTCTGGATAGATATACCTAAACTGGATCTTGAAGGATAGATATGACTTCAAGTGGTGGAAACAGAAGGTGGGAGTTAGAAAAGTCATTCTAGACACAGGGCTCAGCATCATCAGTGGCATGGCCATGGGAAAGGGTATTATGTCTTCAAGGACTGGAAAGTAGATCAGTGTGTCTAGTACATAGGGCATATGGTAGAGAATGGTTTGTGATAAGGCTAAAAGGTAAAAGAGAGTCAGATTGGGGAGGGTCTTGAATGTCAAACTAAGACATATACATGTATATGCATGTGTGTGTGTGTGTGTGTGTGTGTATACTCAAATATACTTATATTATTTAGAATTCAATGGATGATAGGATCAGAAAGTCATTAAAGTCATTTTAAGAAGGTATATGAACCTCATCAGATCTTTGTATTTAGCAGGATTCACACTACAGGTGTGTTGTTTGAATTTGAGTGACAAAAGAATAGGGGCCAAAAGACCTATGTAGAAGATACTTGAATAGTCTAGGAAAGAAGTAATAAAGATTTTAACTAGGGTGGTGGTAGGAGTGGTGTTAGGGAGTAGGAAAATGAATGGGTCAAAAGGGAGATATGGGAGAAAGACTGCAGGAGTAGAATTGATAGGATTGTAGGAATAAAAAATGAGTACGAGGTTGTTAGCGTGAGATAATAATGGCATCATCTGTAGATTCTTTATAGACAAGAAGTATGACGCAATGGGTAGAGAATTGGTTTAGGAGTCAGACATCAAATCCCAGATATGAATAACTCTTACTACTTTCTCTAAATTATGGCTAGATGATCTCAATGCAGTGGAGTGGGCAACTCTGGGATCACTGAAATAATAAAGATAATGGGAGATTTTGCCCTCTTATAATATAAAGAAATTGAAGAATAGAGCAATGGACTACTATGCCATGTTAGGTTTTAACAAAACAATGTGAATATAACTCTAAATAATAAAACACATTAGAAAGTATATCAGGTCTTAATGGGATCTCCATTTGGTAAATAGACTCTTGCTCTTACATTGAGTTGTTAGGGTTGAGAGTACAGTAGGAATGGGGTACTGTGGTCTTCTAAGAGTTCTAGAACTAAGCGAATGAAAGCACTTGATATGAGTGCTAGATCAGTTACTGGGTAGTGCTGAACATTCTTGGGGAAGCAACATAACCTCTCAGCAAGACTATCTCAGTTTTCTCATGCCTACAATGAAGACAATGGATCAGAAACAGCTCTAGGGAGAAGCTAATGAGCTCCTTACATGTGGTTAAAGGGATTACTAGTTCATCTTCGCTACAGCATCAGGAAAGGGTTAGTTAATAGCTCATTAAGGTTTAAAGTATATTTTTACTTATATTATCTCATTTGAGCTTCTCATAAGCTCAATTGTTGTCCTCATTTTACAGATGAAGAAATTGAGGCACAGACAGCTTCACTACTGTCATATACTTCCTAACTGTCCAAGGCAAGATTCAAATCTGGTTCTAACTGCAAGTCCATCAAGTCAACATGCCAAGTTTCCTCTGTCTTTTTCCCCCTTCTTAGAATACAAGACATGTTCTATTTTAGCAGGCAGAAAATGTAACACACACACACACACACACACACAAAACCTCACATCTGTGACTATAAACAATCAAGGTGATTGCTCCTTACCTCTTTGGTGTACCCCACCTTTACCACAGGACTATATTTATAGCACTTCCCTGTGATTGAGGCTCTCCCTCAAAGGGAAAATACTCGGAGTCATTAGAGACTTAAAACCTTCCTTTCCCTGGATCTCCACAGTTCACAGAACTCACAGGGCTAAGGGAGGGCAAAGTCAAGGTTTGCTCCCCTCTATCATGACATTTCAAGTGACCTCTGTAAAGCATCTATGTCTCCCATTTATATGCTTGCAAACCTTAAAACACTATAAAGTATGAGTTATTATTATTATCATCATCCTCATTATTCTTATGCACGATGGGTTACATGGAATTAACCTTGAAAGCTTTATATTATAAAATAGTATTCCTACTTTAAAAAGCCAGTTTCTTGAGTCATTCACCAGGAGATCGCCTGAGTACAGATAAAAAAACAGCTGGGAGCAGGCACCGTGACATCACATAGATTCAATGTCAAAGGCAGAGAAACACTCTTCATCCAGCTCAGGCAGGAAAGAGGGTTGTTACCAGCAAAACAAAGAGGGGAAAGAGCTCCAGGATGTGACATAGACCTGAACAGAGACTTGACTCCCCTAAGGCCCAAGAAAAGATTAGGTCAGGATATCTGAAGGCCAATCATCAGAGGAACCAAAGTGAAGACAGTGTGGGATTGAAACACCAAGACTTTGTTTAAACAAATGAAAATTTACAGAGATAGAGAAGATAAAAGAATAATAATTACAATCAGAACCAATAATGACACAATGCGGACACAAATGAATTGTCTATGACCTTTTACCCCTCTCTCCTCCAATCTCTTGTCTTTTGTTTTCTGCCGTACTTGGCATTATCTGGCTCACTTATTTTTATATATCTAGGCCTTCCCCTGGACCAGAATTCCTAAGACCCTTCTCTTCCTCTCTCCTTCCAGTAGCCCCATTGCTTCCCATTGCCCAGAGGTCTCTTCGTACGGGATGGAGGTCACAGCTAAGCCAGATAGCCTAATTAGATCACAGGACTAAGAAGGGGAGAGAAAGGAAGGGAATGAACATTTATATAATATCACTATGGGCCAAATGCTTTTACAAATATTATCTCATTTGATCCTCACAACTAAGGTAAGAAGGATCAGGCAGAGGGATTATCACTACACAACTTGCATTCAATGGCTGTTATTCAATTCAATAAGTATTTATTAGGCACCTACCATGTGCCACACATTGTGTAAGGTGCTAAGGTGCATAGGGTGCAAAGACAAAATGAAATAGTTCCTGCCCACAAGGAGTACACATTCTGTTGGGGGTTGGGAGTGGGAGATGGAGGACAGTGTGATATACTATGTACACATATAAGTAAAGGTCAAGTAGACTTTTAAGCTATTAAAGCCTAAAACTACATTGAGACTTTTGAGATGCTATATAACAACAGGGACTGGAACTGTGACTTCACTGGCATTGGGAACGTTTGGGTGGAGGAATATATGTCAGAACCTTCTCTGAAGTACTGAGATGTTCAATCACGTGCCCAGTGGGGACACACAAGACAGTACATATCAGAGGCAGGATTTGAAGCCAGACCTTCCATTCTATCCCCTTTGCCACACTGACTCTCAGAAACATATTTTATTATTTGTCCTTTGTCTTCAAAAAAGGGTGATGTCTTGACTTGTACATGAATAAGATTTAATTGAGGCAAAATTGCAGAGTCGTCAGCCTCACTCTCTTTTCCAAAGTCATTGAAGTCCAGTGGTAAGATAAAACGATGGCTTTGGATGCCGTGGATGACCTTGGAATGTTCCATGTCTGACCAAGCTCTAAGCATTCCAGAGCACTTTTTTCAGCCGCCTTCATGGCCTTTGGAACAAATTGTTCTCATTTGCCCATTTCACTGGGGGAAGTCTTTACATGGTTCAGCCCATCTGCTGAGATAGTTTTACTTGAGTGTGGCCTCTGTGCATGCTATGGCTTCTTGGGGCCACAGGTGAGAGTTGGGTGAAAGGTGGACACCAGAGGTAGATGAGCAGGCCTGAAAAGGGTTCAGCAAGCCCTCACACTAGAGGTGCTAGTCCTTCCTAAACACCCCATAATTCCCACCAAATATACAAAGTAACTAGGGGTTGGGTATGTATGTGGTGGTACATAGTTTTTGGTAATATAAGAACAGGGCTTTCCAAAGGGAATAATAGAGGAATAGGGACACTGGAGGGTGGGGGCCTGGTATGAATGGTGGTAAAGGAATGGGAAGTAATATTCTGTGATGAAGGCCTCAGGTCTTCTAAGGCTTCCTGACCTCAGGTGGGTCGAGTCAGGTCTTCTCTCTCTCCCAGAATGGGACTTTTAATTCAGCACTAAAAACTTTATGAAGTGCCCACTCTGTACGAAGCACTATGCTGGACATTTGGAGACATAAAGACAAAAATTACAGTCTTCACTTCTGAAGAGTTTAATTTCTATCGAAGAAAGACCACACATGCACAGATAAGTAGATAGGGATAGAACTAGGCTTGTGAATTCACTGGTGTCGGGCACTCTTGGATAAGGAATCTTCCTCTACTAACACAGGCTGGCATCTACTCTGCAACTTATTATCTTGGAGAAATAAAGTATAAACTTCTCTAAAGTGAAGGGGCCTCAATGAGTCCTGACTCATTTTGAAGTGAAGTGTCTTCTTCATACACCTGTAAACTTTTGAAGTACAAGTCTTAGCAAAGAAGAACATCTTACAAACAGGTATGAGACTTGGATAGGGTTTGCATCTTCAGAGAGATTATCAGGCCTAAATCTCAGAAGGGAAGTAGGTACCTGACTATAGGGACAAGGTTACTCATATTAAGAGCACCATAAAATCATATTTAAACTTTTGGATCCCCCTTTTTAACACCTTTCCCGCCTAATATCACCTTGCATTTAACTTGTCTATGTATTGATTCTATTGCTCTGAAACACTGAATTCTTTGCAGACAGGTGATGTTACTTTTTGTTTTTGTATCCCCCGGCTCTCATCACAGTGCCTTCCATCTGTGCTTAATATGTTTGCTGAATGGAATTTCTTTTAGGTCCCAGGTCCTAAGTTACTGAGCTATCTGCACCCCTAACTAATTCTTTATTTGTTAACTACAGAGCTCACAGTTATGAGGATGTGAGATGACAGACACAAAACTGTTTTAGAAAGCTGGAAATACTCTCCAAAGAGACACCCAAGGTGCCCTGAAGGTACTACCTTAAGAGGAAACATGGCTACAGTAAAGCATAGGTGGGAACAGAAAAAATAAAAAGCCACAATCTGGATGTATGGGAAATCTGAAAGATGGAGAAGAAAAAGCATAAGGAAGAGAGGCTAACCATGATCTGGTTCTGAATCATATCCTTGGTCAAGGAATCGACAACTCCTGGAAAAAGATATGGTTCATACATTGCTAATACTCAGTGCAATAATCTCTTTGTTTCATGTGCATGTGTTTATATCAAATCTGTATTTGCGTATCCTGTTTCTCCACTAGACTGTTAGTGTCCTTGTATTATTAGTTTAAGGGAATTTAATCTGCAGACTGTATTTACTGAACAGGACTGTTGACACAGGAAACTTTTTGTAGAGCACCTGAAGCTCGAGCTGAAGGAAGTTTTAGGACACAAGACAATCAGCATCACCAGTCCAACCCCTTCATTTTATAACTGAGGAAGTGAGGCCTAGAAATGTTAAGTGACTTGCCCAAGGTCACCCAGGTTGTAAAGGTCAGAGGCTAGATTTAAAGAGATTAAGTAATTTGCCTAGGTTCATACAGTCCATATATTATAAAAGTGGGACAGTGAGGGATTTGAACTCAGATCTTTCTGACTTTCAGGCTGGCTCTCTATGCCTGATGCCAGTCTAACCAGACATTAAAAACATCCTGACCGGGGCAGCTAGGTGGCGCAGTGGATACAGAACCAGCCCTGGATTCAGGAGGACCTGAGTTCAAATCTGGCCTCAGAAACATAACACTTACTAGCTGTGTGACCCTGGGCAAGTCACTTAACCCCCACTGCCCAACCCCCCCCCCAAAAAAAAACATCCTGATTACAGGAGGAAAAGTGATATATCTGAGACTCCTAATATAGAGGCATGGGGGATAAAATATGACAGTTACAGGAGTCAAAGTAAAGATACGATCATGGTATCAGGAGAAGGCTACAAGGTCTGAAATAGCTACAAAAAATGTCAACAAATACAGCAATGGGACAAAATTACTGGCATACAACAAGATTAGTGACCACAGGAAGTACAAAATCGAGAGTTCATCTCCTCATTTTAAGGGTGAAAAAACGTAAGCACAGGGAATTGATTTGTTTATCTTAATTGCTTCCTTACTAAAGATTTTCCACTTAGACTATTAGGGACTTATTTCCCAGTGGGAAAAGAGCTCTGATTTTGTAAGTGACGTCAAAGGAGGGGTGGGGGGGTAGAAAAGAAATCCCTTTTCAGTCAATTTTTTTGAGGAGACCTTTTTTTTGAAAAGTAAAGGGTACTAGTATTAGATCTCCAGCTATACTACCACAGCAGTGATCCCCAGTTCGGTTTGATGCTGGTTAAAAAAGAGAGGTTGATCAGTGAAATAAATTAGGTACACAACGTATAGAAGCAAACCAAAGACGCTAACGACTGAAGGAAAAACTCACTATTGAACAAAAACCCTTGAGAAAACTGCAGAAATGAGGCACAGACCAACACGTTATACCATATATACAATAAGATCCAAATGGTTATGTGACTCAGATATAAAATCTCAAATTACAAATTAGAGGAACAAGAAAGAAATTATCCAGCACATCTATGGATAGGGGAAGAGTTCATGAATAAAGGATAGAGAGGATCATAGAAGTGAAAAGAGAAAATTTTGATTACATGAAATAAAAAAGATTTAACACAAACAAATCCAAAGTAGCTAAGATTCAAAGGGAAGGAATTAACTAGGGGGAAAAATTTTTGCAAGAGGTTCATCTGATAAAGGTCTGAAATCCAAGATTCATAAGGAACTGATACAAATTTATAAGAACAAGAACCATTTTCCAATTGGTTAATCATCAAAAGATATGAAGAGGCAGTTCTCAAGGAAAGAAATCTAAGGTATTGGTAGTCATCTAAAAATGCTCCAAATCACTAATAATTAGTGAAATATGAATTAAAGCACTCTCTGAGGTGCTACCTTATACTCATCAAATTGGCAAAGTTGACAAACAGACAAACATTGGTGGGCCTGAGGGAAAACAGGAACATCATACTACTACTACTCGAGCTATGAATTGGTGTGTACCCACATACCTTTGGAATCAGTTACATCACTACTAGATCTATACCAAAGAGAGATCAAAGAAAGAAGAAATTCTCTTATAAGTACAAAAATATTTATAGGGGCCCTTTAATAGTGCTGCAAAAATAGAAACAAACCAAAAAATTAGAAACTAAGGGGAGTGACTAACAGCTGTAAGATGGCTAAACAAAGTATGGATTCTGAATTATTATGTCTGGATATTATATTTTGTTTGGTAAGAAGGCATGAAAGGGATAGTTTCAGAGGAACCTAGGAACATTTATATGAATTGATGAAAAATGAAGTGATCAGATTCAGGGAACAATTTATATAATAAACAACTTTAAAAAACTTAACTCTGATCAATACAATGACCAATCATATTTCAGAGGACTCATAATGAAATATGTTACCTACCTCTTGATAAGAAAGGTGACAGATAATGATTAGATTGAAGCACATATTTTGGACATGGCCAATGTGAGAATTTGGTTTGTTTTACTATGCCTATTTGTTAAAAGGGTTTTTCTTGCTTTCTTTCTTAACTTCTTTTTTCCCAATTTTGGAAGGGAGGTAGATGGGAGAGAAAAGGAACTTTTGTTAACTGATAAAAAATTTAAAAATATCATTTTGAAAAACAGTTCAATGCTCAATCATGATTCCAGAGGACCAATGATGAAGAATGTCACCAATCTTTTGACAGAAAAGTGATGGACAAATATTCATGAGACATATTTTTGTACATAGTCATTGTGGAAATTTCTTTTCCTTGACTATGTTTATTTTTAACAAGGGTTTTCTTTTTTCTTTCTTTTTTTTTGAAATCAGAGGAGAGACTTAGAGAGGGAATAAATGCTTGATAATTAACAAAACATGTAAATGAGCCCCCTTCCTATAAAAAAAGTCAGGAAATAAATTTGATTTTTAAAAACTAAAAAAAAAAGACAAATAAGATACTAAGGGCATCTATTCTCTAGGCATGCGAAAACTTTAATCTGAGGAGAGTAAAGATGTTAGTGTTGGAGGTAAACAATTAAAACATGCTCACCATCTCTCCAGGTCCTAGGGAGCTGAGCTTAAGCTAGATAAAAAGGAAAGCATAGAGAAAGAGGGCTGTAGTGGGAGTCAGAGGACCTATAGCACTTTCACATCCCAGTTTTAGTACTTGTTACCCATGAGACCACTAGTAAAATTACTTCCCCTATCTGGGCTTCAGTTCTCTTATCTGCAAAAGGTTACCAAAGAGATCAAAGATAGAAACAAAATCCCAATATATACAAAAATACTTATGGCAACACTTTTTGTGTTAGCAAACAAAACAAAAGAAAACTGTTAACAAAGTAGGGGCCTACCATATGGTATCTCAATGTAATAAAATATTATTGTGCCATAAGAAATGGTGAATATGAAGAATTCAGGGAAACATGGAAAAAATCTATGTGAACTGATACAAAGCGAAGTAAGCAGAACCAGAACAATCTATACAACATCAAAAACAATACAGATACAAAGATCATTTAAAGGAAGTCATACTCTGAATTATTGAAAAACCAATAACAGTTCCAGAAAATTGATAATCACACATATTTTCCCATCCTCTCAGCAAGGAGACACAGGACTATGAGGGCAGAATATTGCATACATTATAATAAAGTTTTTTTATATATTGTTTTTGTTTAACTGTTTTTCTTTATTGTAAGAGGAATGCCCTTGCATTCATTAGAGAGCACAGATAAGATAGTAATGTTTAAAAAGGCATCAATAAAATTGACATTAAAAATAAAATGAAGAGGTTGGTCTAGATTATTTTTCAGGTTTCCCCCCAGCTTTACTCCTGTGATCTAATAAGACCAAGGGTCTATCACAAAAGAATCATGGACTTTTCCAGGAATGTTTGGAGTTTATTTAGGCTAAATATACATTGAAATCTTTAACTGACCATTCTTTTACAGACTCTATCAAGTTACTTAAACAAAGGCACGATGGAAGACAGCTAGAGATGATTATTATTAACCTCACATTCAGGCAAGGTGATGTCACTACATAATCTGGCTAACAATAATGGGAAGCTAGAAGGAAGACAATGGAACACGAAAGTCAAGGAAAGAAATTAAACTGAAAATTGGATTCTCTGCCTACAAATTTTGAATAAAAAAAAAGTTAAAGGAAATTAATCAACTACTTTGCACTTGCTTTGTTGATCACCAGAAGGTCTCTGACTCCACTTGACATAAGCAAATAAAGACAGTAACACTTGACATGTAATTCTTTGCTCACTTAATTGGATAGCTTCACCACCCTTTGCAGTAATCAATGGTTTCTAGTAAGAATCACAAAGAGAATACCAGGCTCTTGAGAACTATGAATGCTGCATTTTCCTAATTAAATGTTCTTTTATAGGATACCAATTCTTAAACACATCTGCCTTTTTTATCTATTTCCTAGTTGTATGTCTACCTCTATACTACCTTTCAACTTTTATACTTGATTCCCTCCTCTTTAATCCCTTTGTCTGTACAGTTTCGTCTTCACAAAATTGCTAGATAACTGGTCTTTTCCTCTAAGGATAGCTGATCCAGAGTCAATTGAAAGGTGTGTAGCTGCTTTTACACTAAGCTTGCCAACCTAGATATGAGTAAGATGACCTAAACTTTTCAGCAGAGAGGGTCTAGTGAAATACAAGAGACATTAAGACCTGTCCATTGCATTCACTTATCTTTCAAGAATGTCAGACATCAGCAGTAAGTCAGACATCAGACGTAAAAGCACCTAACCAATTTCTCTCTTCTTTGGTAGGCTGCCCTCCCTCCTTGAGGGAACAATGAATTACGCTAGCTGCTAAGCTGTTACCCAAATCATTAGCCATCACTAATTTTTCTAAAGTTGAGTTCCATACTGGGTCCAGTTCTTCTTAATCTATTTTTACATAACTAAGCTCAAGGACACAGCAATGCATGTGGCAACAAATATGAGATAAAATGCTTTCAAATCAACAGACCACAAAAATAATCAAAACATTCTTGAGACAGTCATTCCATTTTGCTACATGGCATAGAAGAGATGATAGGTCATTTTGTATCAGCAGCCTAGAACTGGCCTACCAGTATATCTGGAGAAAATGAAGATTGTGTGTCAACCTTCACCACCAAAATGCTATGTAGTAATAATTCTCATAACCAAATTCTACCGCATGCTGTCTATGCCACGCTAAAAGACAAAGTAGAAGAACATATATTTAAGAGGGCTGGTATACCTTTAAAAGGCTGGAGGTCAAGATATGATAACAATGTGGCATTAAGGTCTATATCAAATTAAAAGGGCTACTGAGTAGTTAAGAGTATTGAAACTCCTAGATGGTCAAGACAGCTGCACTTTCTAGAACTGACTCACTTAGGTCTTAGGGCAGTTTCATCCCTGACAACTATTATAAAGAGCACAAAACAGGAATTGGAGCACACCTGAGTTTTAATCCTAGCCTGCTATTTATTAGCCATATGGCCTTGACCAACAGCAGGGACAAACACAAGGGGGCCACTATCGACCCCAGAAGTATCTCTAGGATTGAGTGAACTGAAAACCATTAATGGACCAACTATGGCTTTGGATGTATATGCCTTAGTCAAAGGGAATAGGATAGATAAAAGTTAGGCTAGGAGAGGTGGGGAAGCATAAAGTAGCATTCTATATTGACAGCATTTAGTCAAGTGAAGAAATGCAAGAACCAGAGAGGAGAATTGTGGTGGAGCGTATTTAGCGAAGATCAATGGAGGGAGAGAGGGAGAAACAGAAAGAATTCTGTCATTTGGATATACTACAGACAACCTGGACAGCAAGAAGAAATCAATGAGAAATTTTAAAAAAAACATCAGAAGCCTGAAGCATTATCCAGAAAAGATGGAGGACTTAAGTTACCTAAACATATGCCAGCTAGCACATGAGCACATGCTCTCGCTCTCTCTCTCTGTCTCTCACATACAGAGCAGTTAATAATTTGCATTAATAATTCTCTCCTTCAAAGGAAAATATTATTCTCGATCTGATTCTCATTAACAAGGAAGAACTGGTTGCTAAGATGGAAATGACAGCGACTTTGGGCAAAAGTAGCTATTCCCTCCAAGAAGTTATGATGGAAAAGGAGTAGAAAGTTGGTCAGACTATGACATATACATGAGATTTGGGGAAAGCTGTTATCAAAGAGTTCTCTATACTCTGTCTTAAGCATCCTTATCAAAATGAATTTATCTTATCAATGCAGATGATTCTCAGATTTTTAAACAAAACCATAGACTTTTGCCTGAACTAATTTCTTAACCACCTAGCAGATATTTCCAGATGGGGGTCCTACAGGCAACTCAACATGCCTAAAAAGAACTTACTATTATCTTTTCCCAACACTTGCTCCTCTTCCTAAATTTTCTATTGCTATTAATTCTAGGCACTCAGGTTAACAATCTTGTGATCATCTTCACCTATTCACTCTCCTTTGCATATAAAGCACATGAGAGATCTTATTGATGATCCCTCCCTGATATCTGTTGCATCCACTCCCAAGGTCACCACCACAGCTCAGGCCTTTATCATTCTTACCTAGATTACTGTAATAGTTTCTAACTGGGTCTCTGTCTCCAATCTTTCCTTCTTCCAATCCATCTCCCACTCAGTTATCAACGTGACTAACTGAAAGCACAATTCTGACCCCATCATTCCCCTACTCAAGAAGCTTCAGTGGCCCACAATTGCCTTTAGGATAAAAACCAGATTCCTTTGTTATTTAAAATATTTCATCATCCGGCTTGCACCTTCATTTCCAGGCTTTTCATGTTCCAGCCAGACTAGCCTTCTTGTTAGTCCCCATTTCTGTATCTTTGCCTCCAAATGCCAGGCATACTTTTCTCCTTCCCCTCCACTTCTTCTAATTCATAGCTCCGTCAAGGTTCACTTCTGGTGTCATCTCATACAGAAGGCCTCTCTTCATCCCTGTGGTTGCTTGTACCCTCACCCCAGAAGGGATGTTGCATGTATTTATCTGTATTCATGCTATTATCCTTAAAACAGAATGTAGACTATTTGAGTGAAGAGGACATTTCATTTTTGATCATGTGTTCCCAGTGCATTGAACATAGAGGATGCTTAATAAATATCTGAATGTGAATAGAGTGGACCTAGTGAATTAAAATTCTACAAAGGAAATTATCTCAGAAGGGGATAGAAACTCAAGAACGAAATTCTGAAAGCACAAAGGAAATTAGTTTACATGAGGAGGGAAAATGGGAGTTGTTCAAAGAGACCAACGTGGATGTATAGAGACCTTGCCGATCAATTTAAGATTTTTAAAAAAATGTAGAAAACAGGAAACTATATTTTAAAAAAATAATTAATTAATTTTTCGTTTTCAACATTCACTTCCACAAGATTTTGAGTTCCAAATTTTCTCCCCATCTCTCCCCTCCCCCCACCCTAAGATGGCGTGCCTTCTGAAAACCCCTTCCCCTGATCTGCCCTCCCTTAGATCACCCTACTTCTTTTATCCTCTTCCCCTTCTATTTTCCTGTAGGGCAGGATATAACAGATCATTGCCTGTATATCTTATTTCCCAGTTGCATGTAAAAACAATTTTAACATTTGTTTTTAAAACTTTGGGTTCCAAAGTGTCTCCCTTCCTCCCTGTCCACCCACCCTCATTGAGAAGGCAAGCAATTCAATATAGGTTATACTTGTGTAGTCATGCAAAACACCTCCATAATAGCCATGTTGTGGAAAAACTAACTATATTTCTCTTCATCCTATCCCACCCCCCCATTTATTCTATTGTCTCCTTTGTCCCTGTCCCTCCTCAAAAGCGTTTGCTTCTGATTACCCCCTCCCCCAATCTGATCTCCCTTCTATCATCCCCCCCTCTTACCTCCTTCCCCCCTATTTTCCTATAGGGCAAGATAGATTTCCATACCCAATTGAGTGTGTATGTTATTCCCTCCTTAAGCCAAATCCAATGAGAGTAAGATTCATTCATTTCCTCTCATCTTCCCCTTCTTCCATTCCATTGTAAAAGCTTTTTCTTCCCTCTTTTATGTGAGATAATTTACCCCATTCTACCTCGCCCTTTCTATTTCTCCCAGTACAGTCCTCTTTCACCCCTTAATTTTATTTTTTTAGATAAAACAGGTGACTATAAAAGCATAGAATGATCCTGTACAAAATAGTGGTAGAACTGCTAAAGTTTGATATGAACTGAGGCTGATCAGGAAAGTTAAGGACAACAAAAGAGGTTTTTTTTATTTGTTTTAGGCATCTAAGTAGTGCAGTGGATATACAGCATTGGACTTGGACTTAAGAAATTCTGAGTTCAAATTCTGCTTTAGAAACTTCCTAGTATGATCCTGGGTAAGCTATTTACATTTGTTTGCCTCAGTTTCCTGATATGTAAAATGGGCATAATAATAGCACCCACCTCTCAGGGTTGTTGTGAGGATCAAATGAGATAATATTTATAAAGTGCTTTGCCAACCTTAAAGTGATAAACAGATGTTAACCATTATTATTTTAGCTGTATTGGGGAAAGAAAAGGATCAAAGAATATCATTTTGGTACATAATAATTGACAACAGAGAGAAGGTATAATTATTCGATTCTTATGTTTTTGCTTTTGTTGTCTCTGCCAAGTATGTCCTCTGGATTGGAAATGGTATTACAAAAATAACTAACAGTCAGTCAATAAACACTTATTAAAAGCCTATTATATGCCAGGCACTGTGCTAAGCGCTATGGACACAAAAAGAAGCAGAAGACAATTCCTCCTGTTGTGAAGCTTATGATCTAATGGGGAAGACATGCAAACAAATACGCACAAACTATGTACAGGATAAGTAAGAAATAATTAACAGATGGAAGGTGCTGGAATTAAGAGGGGTTGAGAAAGGCTTCCTATGGAAGTAGTAGTTGGGACGTAAAGGAAGCCAGGAGGCTGAGATGAGGAGGGAGAGTATTCCAGGCATGGTGGACAGCCAGAGAAAATGCCTGGAGCTGCAAGACAGAGTGTCTTGTTTGCAAAACAACCAGAGAGCCAGTGTCACTGGATGGAAGAGTACTGAAAGTTGATATTCAAGACAAGTAAGAAGACTGTATAAGACAATGTCCAGTTGTCCTTAAGAAGTTCTAATAATTTGCCTAAGAGAGACTTTGGTCTTAGGATTGCAGAAGTCCTGTCAATGATGTCAAAAAGATCATGAATAGTAAAAGAGGCATCACCAGACTGGAGATAGGAAAATGTCCTTATTTTTTTTTTTTAAAAAGGAGGAAAAATTAGAATTGGAAGTCCCTTCCAACCCTGATATCCTATGGTTCTGTGAAATTGTTATTAGGAAAGTCTATCTTAGCCCGAGTCAAAATCACCTTCCCTGTAACTTCAGCCCATTGGGCCTGCTCGTGAACACAAGGACAACCCACCTGCCAGAAATGCCATCTGCAGAGGAAATGGCTAAACGTAGCTCCAACACAACAGAACTACTTGTACTGGCTTCACAAAATTCCTTTGGGTAAGGCACTAAAATGAAGCACTCAGAACTTTGCAAATTAAGTGAGAAACCAAAAGTTCAGTTTTGATATCCTTAATACTGCTGAGCACTGTGAGACTCTCAATGTTATCCTTAATTCTAAGCTCTGATAATTTTACCACCTCCCATTCATTTGAACATTCATTTCAGGAGAGAAATTTGAAAGTTTATGAATGTTATCCATGACAAGCAATATTATCCTTACTCTGCAGAGGAGGAAAGGGAGGATCAGAAAGGAAAAGCCAGATGGAAGTCAAGCTGAGAAGAGAAGGCAAGGTGTCCTGACTTTCAGTATATCATTACACACAGAATAAAAACTATAATAAAAAACAATGAAGGAATATGGTTGACACATCACCCAAAAATTTCCCCTCAGATGTGATTTTTTTTATTATACATTCTGTCTGCAAAAATATACGTTGTGCTTTCTTGGCTCTATGCTATTTGGAACTACACTGTCCTTGGGGCAGCTAGGTGGCACAGTGGATAGAGTGCTGAGTTTGGAGTTAGGAAGACCAGAGTTCAAATCTGACCTCAGACACTTACTAGCTGTGTAACCTTGGGCAAGTCACTTAATCCTGTTTGCCTCAGTTTATTCATTTGTAAAATGAGCTGGAGAAGGAAATGGTAAATCACTCCAGCATTTTTTGCCAAGAAAACTCTAAATGGGATCATGAAGAGTGGGGCATGACTGAAATGACTTAACAACTCCCTATCTACCTAAGGGATCCTTACTTATCCATTAAGGATCACATATGTAGAGGCCATCTTGTTCAATCCTGTCATTTTACAATTGAGTAAACTACTGAGGAAACTAAGGTCCACAGATGTGACATGATTTGACTAAGGTCAGACAAATCTAGGTGTTGAACCTGGGTCCTCTAATTTCAGAAATTGTGTTGTTTCTACTGCTCTGGGACAACCACAGGCCCAGATCACTTGCTACCTTTTCCTTAAGGCCTTTCTGGTCACTCCAGCCAGAAGTAATCATGCTTTCTGTTGACCTTATTATCTATACCAAATATGATAAATATTGCTGCTTTCTTTTATTAATAATTAGCATATCCTTTGGATTCCTCTAACTAGATCATAACCTAGTTAAGAGCAAGTTTGTTATTATTGATGCTGAGTCATTTTTCAGTCGTATCTGACTTTTAATGACCTCATTTGGGTTTTTCTTGGCAAAGATACTAAAGTGCTTTGCCATTTCCTTCTCTAACTCATTTTACAAATGAGGAAACTGAGGCAAACAGGATTAAGTGACTTGCCCAAGATCATACAGCTAGTAAGTATCTGAGGTCACATTTGAACTCAGGTGTTCCTAACTCCAGACTCAACACTCTATCCACTGTGCCACCTAGCTGCCCCAAGGGCAGTACAATTCCAGTGAGCTTTACCTCATCCCATAGATGAGAAAACTGAGGCAAATAGGATTATGTGACTCGCCCAGGGTCATACAAATAGTTAATTGTTTGAGGATAGATTTGAACTCAGGAAGATGAATCTTATTGGCTCTATCCACCGTCTTGAGAGCAAGTACTGTCTCTATTTGATACACTTAATAACACCACTACACTGTTTCATACGAAGTAGACCCTAAATAAATACCCAATCATAGGATTTAGAGCTAGATGCAACCTGAGAGATCAGAAAATACCACATTTTCATTTTATGGATGAGGAAACGGATGCTCAGAGAATTTAGTGATTAAACAATTTCATTTGCTGATTTAGTTTTTTCCTAAAATTTTCTATAGAATATTAATGTTTTCTGGGAAAATGTTGAATGCTAGCCATTCATTTGAGATGTGGCAGATTGTGGCAGACTCTAGAAAGAGTCAGGAAGCCCTAAATTAAAATTCCACTTTGAAAAGTATAGCAGTGTGATCGTAGGTAAGCCACTTCAAATTTCTAAGCCTATTTTTTTATTTGTAAAATAGAGATAACAGGAATGTAGTAGCTACATAGGGCTGTTGTGAGGTTCAAATAAGATGTCTGCTTCGAAAATGTTAAGTGCTACATGTCAGTACCTGTTGTTATTATTTGTTATTCCCTCTCCAAAATGTTAAATCTTAACAAAATGGATCATGTGCAGCAATTTGGAGGAGATAAAAATAGTTTTAATTTCCTAGAGATGGCTCCAAATTTTTTCCCAATTTCTCTTTATTCCTAGGTTTTTAAAAAGTTGTATCCTCTCCCCATCTCCAACCCAATATGAACACAGCACTTATGTCATCCATATACTGTCTCAAGCTCTAAAATTTTCTGGAGTGAAATGATTTAGGGAAATACTAGCTTAATGGATTCAGTCCCAGTAAAATTACTTTCAACTCAAATTTGTATCATACCAGCATAATGAGAAACAGCCCACCTTCAAAAGGGTTATTTTGAGGATTAATGCATTAATTTTATAAAGACCTTTGAGTTATGAATGAAAGGCTACAAACACTCAATTAGTCAAACGTTTATATATGGTGTTACTCAAATAAAGTTACTTATTTGATAACTATGTTTTCTAAAAGAGAGTCTTTTGGTATCAGTGGTATTTCATAGATCAGATTTTTCTTGCATGTGCTAACTAGAGCAATTTTTAAAAATTATAATGAATAGCTAATTACTGGTGAATGCTGACCTGTCCCTTATTCTGAGCAATTAGCTATTAAGAGCATCGTGTACCTTAAATCGGTACACAGATTATTCAATTACATAATACATAATTGTAGGGGAGTTCTCTCTCTTTGTTGGTGGAGAAAGGAGTAATCCTGAAGATTCAAGTCAAAAGATGTAAATTTCCTGATATGCTACTTCAGAAACATTCCAGTTTGTTGCTCAATCATATCTGACTCTTCACGACCTTGTATGAGGTTTTCTTGGCAAAAATATTGGAGTGGTCTGCCATTTTCTCCTCCAGTGGTTTAAGGCAAACAGAGGTTAAGTGACTTACTTGCCCATGATCACAGAGCTAGTGGGTATCTGAGACCAGAATTGAACTCAGGTCTTCCTGATCTAGGTTCAGCATTCTATCCACTGAGCCACTCTGAATCCTGAAGATTCAAGTCAAAAGATGAAGATTTCCTGATATGCAACTTTAGACAAATTTCAGTTACTTAATCACAAACCTCCAAAATGAAGAATAAGATGTCAGATTAAATTCACTTTTACTTGTATTATAATCGTATAAGAAAATCCCTAAAGCAATGACTCTACTGAAATACTTAATGGTACCAAAGCGAGGGAAATACATGGGAATCCTTTCGTTCGGGTTTATTCTTGGAACCCTTAACTCTCTTCAAGGTTCAACACAAGTGCTACCTCTTACACAAGGAATTTCTTGATTCTTTCTGCCACATAGACTCCCCCACCCCAAAATTACTTTACATTTATTTTGTATTTACTTATCTCTGTTCATGTTGCTTCCCTCAAGTAGGATATAAAATCTTTGCAAGCAGAGACTTTAATTTTTGTCTTTGTATCCTCAATGCCCAGCATATACTAAGCACTTAATAAATGCTTATTGAATTGAATTGAATAAAGCCATTATAGAGCACACTGCAAAGAATGAACACAGGGTAAAACAAACAAAACTTTCACTAAATGAATAGTTATCATTTTGCTTTATGCCAGAAGAACCCCTATCATCAAACAATCTTTGTTTTGCCACATCTCTCCTCTCTTCCTTTAATTCACTAACCACTTATGTAATGCCAGTTCCAAGTGAGATAGTGCACAACACGAAAAGTCAAGTTCTGTCCTCAAGAAGTTTATGGGGTATTGTTTGTATAAAATAACTCTAACATAAGTTAATAAATGGTACATGTCATAGAACTGGTACAGATAATAAGCACTGTAGAAACCAGAGGAGCACAAGGTCACTTCTGACGGAGATTAACAGAGAAACCTTCATGGGAAGGTGGCAAATGAGATCTGGGCTTTGACTAATCTGATATAATTCTGATGGATGGCTCAGTGGTCAAGTGAGTTCCACTAGTTTCATATAACACCCAAGAGTTGCTGCACTTAACAGCTGAGATTCACAACCTGGAATTTAAGGAAAAACTTGAAAAAAACTACACAACTGCACTCATTTAATAAACTGTAGAGAAAATACTGAGCATACAACCTGCGCAATTAATTCCTCTGAGCCCCAGATAATTGGCACAGTTGCTTACCCAGCACATTGTCTCCCAACAGGGTGTGCCCATTAAGGAAAAGATTCCATTCTTTTTTAAGAAATGAAAAAGAAAAAAGGACAACCCTTTTGAGACAGTCGGCTTAACCATGATGCCTGGGAAGATACTACAGCAAAATCATCAATCAGCCTGAAGACACTAGGAACAGATGACAGGGCTTTGTGGAAAGCGAATCAAGGCAGCTCAATCTAATTTCCTTCCACCACAGTGTAACAAGCCTTGTAGATAAGTGAAGGGAAGAAATGAAAGGTTGTGTCTCTGATTCTCTCCTAGGTGACAGCTGCTGGTGACAGTGGTTGTCATCCCTTGGCTACTCACTGGCCCTGCCATTGGATCTGATGTTTCCATGATTCTGCCTCTCCATTCTCAGGGTCCTCATTACCAGGGAGGTGGTTTTGTCATTTGACATGTAGCTAGTTGAGTTGCTGTGACACCTGACTGTTGTGGTAATACGGTATGCTACAGCATAGCAGTTGCAGGCTCGTTTTTCACACCTGTGATAGAACTTGAAGACTTAAGTTCTTATGAAAGGAAGGTTCAGTAGCATCACTGCCTGGTGGATGGTTTCTGCTTCCTATCTGGAGCTTTATGCTGTGCTCCTGTCAGTGTGTCTGCCTTCCAGGACTAAGACATGAATATACTGTCAGGTTCATATTCAGATCCAAAATGGGCCAAAGCCTATTTCAAAAAATGTACAATATCTACTTGATGGATGGTATTTTGGTAGACCTGTGATTTCATAGATACAGGTCACAATTTCCTAACCCCTTTTTATCTTGTGTCATTTTTAGCCGTTTTTCCATAAATTCTTTAGAGAGGATGAAGCCAATACACTGGACAGCACCAAACCAATCTTAAAAAAAAAATAGCAAAGAGCCAAGATGGCAGAGTAAAAAGGTAGTCACTCTCACCCTCCCCATATCAACCTCTGAAAACCCAGAAAATATCAACCCAGAAAAAACCCTGGAGCAGCTGAACCAGAAGAAAGATGGGATGCAGCAGTACAGTAGCCCAGGTAGCTAGAGGGATTAATGGGAAAGGCCCCTCTTACCCTGGGGGAAGGGGAGCAGTATGAAACAGGAGTCGCCCAGCCAGCTAGTGGAAAGACCCACTTTAGCACACCAGGAGGAGATTCTGGTGCCTTGGCATTCTGCAGCAAACGGGTCTCCCAGTGCCTCAGCAGAAATACAGGAAGCAGCACTACAAAGGGCCCCAGGAGGATAAGTACCCGGCAGCATTTGTCTGAAAGGAGCTGAAGAAAGCAACCTAGAGGTGCCTGAAAGTTCCAGCCCTGTTGATTCCAGCCCAACACCAGGTAAGCTGTCAGAACCCTACAGCCTCCAACTGCCAACCAGGAGGAGATCCTGAAGCCCAGGTGGTCAAGCAGGCAAACGCCAACAGCTGTACCTCCGAGTGCCTCAGTGAGGGTGGGGTAACTGGTGGAAACCTGCTCAGAAATCCACCAGGTGCCTCAGCATTCTACAGCAAAGAAGTCTCCCAGTGCCTCAACAGAAATAAAGGAGGCAGCACTGCAAGGGGCCCCAGGCAGATAAACACCTGGCAGCACTTGTCTAAAACGAGCTAAACAAAGCTAAAGGAAAGGAAAAGCAGGCAACCTAGATTTGCCTGAAAATCCCAGCCTTGCTGATTCCAGCCCAACACCAGATAAGCTGCCAGAGCCCTACAGCCTCCAATTGCCAACATAAGAGGCCCCAGCACACAAAGCTAGTGACCAAGACCTAGGCTCCCAACACAAGAAGCTTGGGTCAGTGCCCTCTGCTCCCCAGCAGGACAGCATAATCTCTTTAAAGGCCAGGGAATAAAGAAACACTATGAGTAAAAAGAAACGTATGATAGATTCATATTATGAGAAGAGTGAAGATCAAGACAGAAATTCTGAAGAGGACAACATTATCATCAAACCCACATCTTCAACATCAAAAGGGAATATGAACTGGTCTGAAGCCCAAAAAGCTTTCTTATAATAACTCAAGAAAGATTTTAAAAGTCAAATGAGAGAGGTAGAGGAGTCCTTTAAAAGTACAATTGGCCAATTGGAAAAAAAGTACACTGAAGAAAACAAGTGCCTAAAACACACAATTGGCCAACTGGAAAAAAAGTACGTTGAAGAAAACAAATCCCTTAAAAATACAATTGGCCAATTGGAGAAGAAAGTACAAACTCTAACAGAAGAAAACAATATGTTAAAAATTAGAATTGAACAAATGGAAAGTAATGACTCTATGAGACAGCAAGAATCAGTCAAAAAGAAACAAAAATATGAAGAAATAGATGAAAATGTAAAATACCTCATGGGTAAAACAGCTGACCTGGAAAATCGATCCAGGAGAGACAATTTAAAAATTATAAGCCTACCTGAAAGTCATGATGAAAAAAAGAGCCTGGACAATATCCTTCAGGAAATCATAAAGAAAAACTGCCCTGAAGTCCTAGAACCTGAAGGTAAAATAACTGTAGAAAGAATCCACCACTCCACACCTGAAAGAGATCCCAAATTGAAAACGCCAAGGAATATAATAGCCAAATTCCAAAATTCCCAGATTAAAGAGAAATTACTGCAAGCAGCCAGAAAGAAACAATTTAAATATCATGGAACCACAGTCAGGATTACACAGGACCTTGCAGCCTCTACATTAAAAGACAGTAGGGCATGGAACATGATATTTTGTAAGGCAAAGGAGCTTGGATTGCAGCCAAGGATTAGCTGCCCAGCGAAAATGAGTGTGATTTTTCAGGAAAGGAGATGGATATTCAACGAAATAGGGGACTTCCAAACGTTCCTGCTAAAAAGACCAGAGCTCAGCAAAAAATTTGATCTTCAAGTACAAGATTCAAGAGAGACATAAAAAGGTAAATGGGACAGAAAGATACAATATATTGTTAATAAGGGCAAAATGTTTACATCCCTATAAGGGAAGATGACCCTTGCAACTCTTGAGAACTGTATTGTTATTATACCATGTTAAAGGAGTATACATAAAGGGGGTAGATATAAGTTGACTTTGATGTAATGATAAAAAAAAATTTAATCAAGTGGGTTAAATGGATCCAAGTAAGTGGATTAGTCTGAGGTAAGAAAATGTACTGAGAAAGGAGGAGGCAGACAAGGGTAAATTACATTACAGGAAAAGGCACAAAAACCTATTAGAGCAGAGATAAAGAAGCGAGGGGGATGAGCATTGTTTGAACCTTACTCTCATCAGATTTGGCTCAAGAAGGGAAAGACATAATCAGTTAGGTATAGAAATCTAACTTGCACTATGGGTAGTAGGAGGGAAAAGGGGAAAGAAAAGGGAGGGGGGATGGAAGGGAGGGAAGAAGAAATAAGGGTAAAGGGGAAGAAAAGGAAAAGGGAAGGGAGGGGGGACCAAAGGAGGTGCTGGTCAAAAGCAAAACACTAGTGAGGGGGGGAAAGGAGAAAGGAGAAAGAAAAGCATAAATGGGGGGGGGAAGGATAGTAGTAATCATAACTGTGAATGTGAATGGGGTGAACTCTCCCATAAAACGGAAGGGGATAGCAGAATGGATTCAAAACCATAATCCTACAATATGTTGTTTACAGGAATCACATTTGAAAAAGAGTGACACACACAGGGTAAAGGTAAAAGTCTGGAGCAGAATATATTATGCTTCAGCTGAAGTAAAAAAAGCAGGGGTAGCAATCCTGATCTCAGACAAAGCAAAAGCAAAAATAGATCTTATCAAAAAGATAAAGAAGGAAACTACACCCTGCTAAAAGGACAATGAAGTAAAATCATTACTAAACATATATGCACTAAATGGTATAGCATCCATATTCTTAGAGGAGATGTTCAGGGAGTTACAGGAAGAAATAATGGCAAAACTATACTAGTAGGGGACCTCAACCTCCCCCTCTCCGAACTACATAAATCTAACCACAAAATAAACAAGAAAGAAGTTAAGGAGGTGAATAGAACATTAGAAAAATTAGGTATGATAGACCTCTAGAGAAAACCGAATGGGGATAGAAAGGAATATACTTTTTTCTCGGCGGTACTTACTAGGGCATACAAACCTCACAATCCAATGCAGTAAGGCAGAAATATTAAATGCATCCTTTTCAGATCATGATGTAATGAAAATTATATGTAATAAAGGGCCATGGAAAGATAGACTAAAAAATAATTGGAAACTAAATAATCTAATCCTAAAAAATGATTGGGTCAAACAACAAATCATAGAAATAATCAATAATTTCATTCAAGAGAATGACAATAATGAGACAACATACCCAAACTTATGGCATACAGCAAAAGCAGTTCTTAAGAGAAATTTTATATCTCTAAATGCTTACATAAATAAAATAGACAAAGAGGAGTCTTTGGGCATACAACTAAAAAATTGGGCATACAACTAAAAAAACTAGAAAAAGAACAAATTAAAAATCCTCAATTAAACACCAAATTAGAAATATTGAAAACCAAAGGAAAAATTAAGAAAATTGAAATTAAGAAAACTATTGAACTAATAAATAAAACTAAGAGCTGGTTTTATGAAAAAACCAATAAAATAGATAAACCTTTGGTTAATCTAATTAAAAAAAAAGAAAGAAACCCAAATTACTAGTATCAAGAATGAAAAGGGTGAAACTACCACCAAGGAAGAGGAAATTAAAACAACAATTATGAATTATTTTGCCCAACTATATGCCAACAAATTTGACAGTCTTAGTGAAATGGATATATATTTACAAAAATATAAATTGCCCAGATTAACAGAAGAGGAAGTAAAATACTTAAATAACTCCATCTCAGAAAAAGAAATTGAACAAGTCATTGATGAACTCCCTAGGAAAAAATTTCCAGGGCCAGATGGATTTACATGCGAATTCTATCAAACATTTAAAGAACAATTAATTCCAATACTATATAGACTATTTGGTAAAATAGGTAAAGAAGGAATCTTTCCAAATTCTTTTTATGATACAAATATGGTGCTGATACCTAAACCAGGAAGAGCCAAAACAGAGAAAGAAAATTATAGACCAATTTCTCTAATGAATATAGATGCAAAAATTTTAAACAAAATATTAGCAAATAGATTACAGCAACTTATCACACGAATAATACACTATGACCAGGTAGTATTTATACCAGGAATGCAGGGCTGGTTCAATATAAGGAAAACTATCAGCATAATCCATCATATCAACACCAAAATGAACAGAAACCACATGACCATCTCAATAGATGCAGAAAAAGCTTCTGACAAAACACAACACCCATTCCCATTAAAAACACTAGAGAGTATAGGTATAAACGGAGTCTTCCTTAAAATAATAAATAGCATCTATCTAAAACCTTCAGCAAGCATAATATGTAATGGGGACAAGCTAGAAGCATTTCCAATAAGATCGGGGGTCAAACAAGGACGTCCATCATCACCACTGTTATTCAACATCGTACTGGAAACGTTAGCTTTAGCAATAAGAGAAGAAAAATACATTGAAGGCATTAGAATAGGCAAAGAAGAAACAAAGCTATCACTCTTTGCAGATGACATGATGTTATACTTAGAGAATCCTAGAGAATCAAGTAAAAAACTACTTGAAATAATTATCAACTTTAGCAAAGTTGCAGGCTATAAAATAAACCCACATAAATCATCGGCATTTCTATATATTACCGATAGAAAGAGAAATTCCATTTAAACTTACTGTAAACATTATAAAATATTTAGGAGTCTACCTCCCAAAACAAACACAGGAACTCTATGAACACAATTACAAAACACTTTTCACGCAAATAAAATCAGATCTAAATAATTGGAAAAACATCAGTTGCTCATGGGTAGACCGAGCTAATATAATAAAAATGACAATTCTACCTAAGCTAATTTACTTATTCAGTGCCATACCAATCGAACTACCAAAAAATTATTTTATAGAGTTAGAAAAAATAATAACAAGATTCATTTGGAAGAACAAAAGGTCCAGAATATCAAGAGAACTAATGAAAAGAAATGCAGGGGAAGGTGGCCTAGCCATTCCAGATCTTAAATTGTATTATAAAGCAGCAATCATCAAAACTGCTTGGTACTGGCTAAGAAATAGAGTGGTGGATCAGTGGAACAGGTTAAGTATGCAAGACACAGTAGTCAATGACTATAGTAATCTATTATTTGATAAACCCAAAGACCCCATCTTTCTGGGATAAGAACCCACTCTTTGAAAAAAACTGCTGGGAAAACTGGAAAAGAGTATGGCAGAAACAAAGCATAGACCAAAATCTCACACCATGTACCAAAATAAAGTCAAAATGGGTACATGATTTAGATATAAAGGCTGATACTATAAGCAAACAGAGAGCAGGGAATAGTTTACCTGTCAGATCTATGGAGAACAGAAGAATTCATGACTAAACAGGAGATCGAGAACATTACAAAAAGCAAAATAGATAATTTTGATTACATTAAATTGAAAAGTTTTTGCACAAACAAAGACCATGCAACTAAGATTAGAAGAAGGTAGAAAATTGGGAAAGAATTTCTACAACCAGTCTCTCTGATAAGGGCCTCATTTCGAAAATATATAGAGAATTAAGTCAAATTTACAAGAATAGAAGCCATTCCCCAATTGATAAATGGTCAAAGGATATGAACAGGCAGTTCTCAGATAAGGAAATTAAAGCCATCTATAGTCATATGAAAAAATGCTCTAAATCACTATTGATGAGAGAAATGCAAATCAAAACAACTCTGAGGTATCACATCACACCTATCAGAATGGCCAACATGACAAAACAGGAAAATAATAAATGTTGGAGAAGATGTGGGAAAATTGGAACACTAATGCATTGTTGGTGGAGCTGTGAAATGATCCAACCATTTTGGAGAGCAATTTGGAACTATGCCCAAAGGGCTATAAAAATGTGCATACCCTTTGACCCAGCAATAGCACTTCTAGGGCTGTATCCCAAAGACATCACACAAATGGGAAAAGGACCTACATGTACAAAAATATTCATAGTAGCTCTTTTCGCGGTGGCAAAGAATTGGAAATTGAGAGGATGCCCATCAATTGGGGAACGGCTGAGCAAGATGTGGTATATGAATGTGATGGAATACTATTGTGCTATAAGAAATGATGAACAGGCTGACTTCAGAAAAACCTGGAAAGACTTGTATGGTCTGATGCTGAGTGAAGTGAGCAGAGCCAAGACAACGCTGTATGCAATAACAACCACATTGTGTGATGACTAATATAGATAAACTTAACCCTTGGTGGCAATACAAGGATCTAAGACATTTCAGAGGCCTTGTGACGGAAAATGCTATCCACATCCAAAGAAAGAACTATGGAAGCCGAATTGTTATTTTTTTTCTTTTCTGCTGAGTTTTGTTTCCTTTCTGATGGTTCCTTCTATTGGTTTTAATTTCTACTTACAACATCACTAATGTGAAAATATGTTTAATATGAATGTAAATGTATAGCCTATATCAGATTATGTGCCATCTTGGGGAGGGTGGTGGGGAGGAAGTGGGAGAAAAATTTTAAACTCAAAAGCATATGGAAGTGATTGCTGATAAATCAAAATAAATTAATAAAAAATAGCAAAGAGAAATGAATTTGTATTTAGTGGGGCTTCAGGCTGAAGCAATTTAGTAGTTCTTCAGACAGCTGGAAAACAGCAGCTGGGGACAGAAAAACATCTGGCAACAAACAGGATGGTTCAAGTCAAGGCAAAGTGACAATCAGGTCCTCTCAGCAGCCATAATGGCAGCCTTCTGTTTACTTATATTCAACAAGTATTTACTGAGTACCAATGAATGGAAAAAAATGTATTAAGCACTTAATATGTGCTAAGCCCTGTGTGAAACCCCAGTGATATAAACAGAAAAGGGAAACAGTTCATGTTGTTAAAGAATTCAGACTCTAATTAGGGAAAACAGCATATATAGGAAGATTGAACCGCATGGTGCCTAGGTGATATGGTGAATAGAATACTGGACCTGGACTCAGGAAGAACTGAGTTCAAATCCGGTCTCAAACATATGCTAGCTGTGTGACCCTGGGCAAGTCACTTAACTTTTGTCTGCCTTCATTTTCTCATCTGTAAAATGGGAATTAACAGTAACACCTGCCTCCCAGGATTGTTGAGAGGACTCATTCTTTATCACGGAGATGGCTTCAGCTTTGTTACTCATACCTCATCAGTACTCTTAGTTGCTCCCACCCCTTCCCATAGCCTCCCTTTATAGAGGACTCAAAATCTCAGCCATCTCTTTATTTGCCTCCAGCTACTTGGTTGGTTACAACTCTATTATCCTCTTCTTCATACATGCTGGGCCTTCCCTGGAACTCTCCTATCCCTTCTCAGCTTCCCTTAGTGTATTGTCTTCCCCAATTCCTTTGTAAGTTCCTTGAAGGGAGAGACTGTCTTTCTTTTTCCTATTTGTATCCTCAGTGTTTATCACAGTACCTGGCAAAAAGTGAGTGCTGTATTGTATTGTGAGGATCAAATGAGATAAGATTTGGAAAGCACTTTGCAAATCCTAACGAGCTATATAAATATTTTTGTTGTTGTTTAGTAGTTTGTTTGTTTGTTTGTTTTTCAGTAGTGTCTGACTCTTTGTGATGCCATTTGGGGTTTTCTTGCCAGAGACACTGGAGCATGGTTTGCCATTTCCTTCTCCAGCTCATTTTACAGATTGAGGAATTGAGGCATACAAGGTTAAGTGACTTGTCCAGGATCACACAGCTAATAAGTGTCTGAGGCCAGGTTTGAACTCAGAAAGATGAATCCTCCTGACTTCCAGCCCAGTGCTCTATCCATTCATTGTACCACCTAGGTGCCTATATAAATATTAGCTATTAGTTATTATGGTAGATGGAAAGGCCCAGAATTTCTAGGTGTGGGGTAACTGGACAAATAGCAAAACCCAGGGATTCTGAGGTGTGAATCAGTAGGTCAGATGTCAGTGCCTGGGAGCACAGGAAGTAAAGCAATGAATGGGGAGATAGTAAGAACCTTAGGACATAGTAGCAAGCAGATGGATAGCAAGGCTTGGAGGTCCTCCATCTTACTGGGAGGGCTACACTTAATGATTCTTTGCTTATCCTTGAAAGTCAAGCATGTGCCAAGCCCAATGCCAAGCAACGGAACAGACAAGAAGCATATGACACATACCTCGTCCTCCAAGAGCTTATAATTAAATTCAACAAACATTTATTAAGTGCTTTCTAAGTACAGGATGCTTCTAGGTATTAGGGGAGATATGAAGATTAAATAAGACACAGGCCCAGGTGTATGGAGCTTTCAGGCAAATACAGGAGTATAAAACACAAATAACCGTAATACAAAAGAATACATGTTGATTGAAATACGGTATTTGGCAAGTGAATTCACGAAGCACAAAGTGATATGTGAGACCTAAAGGAGAGAATTTTTTTTCTGGCCTGGGGAAGAAAACCTTTGGATCAAAGAATTTAAAGCAAGAAGGAAAATGGAGAGCATTTAGTGCAAACCTTTCTTTCAACATATGAGCAAGCTGAGGCTAGGAAGAGGAGGTAACTTGCCCAAAGACACACAGACAAGTAGCAGAAATTGGATTCGAACCTAGGTTTTGTTTTGTTTTTTAATTTAAGATGATAGAATAGTTAGATGGATTTGGAACTGGTTACTAGACACAAAACATAATTCGTAATGGGTTAATCTCAACTCACTTCTCACCAGGCTGTACTCCAAACCCATCATGCTGCAGAAATTCTTCATCGTGGAAGATTACTCTGGACCTGGAATTCACTCACTGGAGGTACCCTGAGCTCCTGCAACCACTCCCTCTGATTGGATGGCTCCTCCCAGCATGTGTAGTTAAGGAGAACACATAAGCCAGTCATTTCTTCATTTCTTAACCAGGTTGTAGTCCTTTCTCCTCCATCACACCCCTCACATGCTATAGCTTCTTGGATCACGGGTCAGAGTTGAGTGCCAGCTGGACAACAAAGGGAGATGACCCCTAAAAAAGGGCTCAGCTAGCCCTCACACCAGAGGTACTAGTCCCCTCTGAACACAACTAGGTGGCACAGCGGATAGAGTGCCAGAGCTGGAGTAAGGAACAGCTATCTTCCCGAGTTCAAATACTTACTAGCTGTGGGATACTGAGCAAGTCATTTAATCCTGTTTGCCTCAGTTATTTATCTGTAAGATGAGCTGGAGAGGGAAATGACAAACCACCCCAGTATCTTTGCCAAGAAAACCTCAAATAGGGTCACAAAGAGTCAGACACAACAGAAAATGACTAAATGACAACCTTCTTCATGCAGTCTTCTCTTTGGTAATTTAAAATAATTTTGACCCCTTTTTCTCACATTTCTTACTCACTCAGAACGTTAACTGCCAGTACCATGTCTTTTCCCTGCACGATTTCATTACAGGATTATATTAAGTTTAGCACATTTTAGGCTAATATTGTCTAATTGATCCTGAACACATTCCCTGAATTTCTTCTCCACCTCCTTATCAGCTACCTTCTCATCCTGGCAAAATATTAAAAGCTACTGATTGATGATCCCTTCACCTAGAATTAATAATAAAACCTAGCATTTATACAGTGTTTTAAGCCTTGCAAAGGGTTTAAAAACATCTCATTTTATCCATCCAGCAACCCTGGGTAACAACAACAATAACAATAGCTTTACATAGCATTCACTATGTGCCAGGCCCTACGTTAAGCACTTTACAATTATTATCTCATTTGGTCCTCATAACAACTCTGGGGCAGGAATAGGTGCTATTATTATCCCCATTTTACAAATGAAGAAACTGAGGCTAAAAGAAATTAAGCGATTCACCAGGGTCACACATCTAGTAAGTGTCAGAGGACGGATTTAAACTCAGGTCTTTCTGATTCCAGGCCCCCACTCTATCCCTTGTGCTACCCACCTGCCATAAATCAGACCACATTAAAACGAGATAGTTTTGCTGCTTCAGTAACTCTCCTCCCAAGAACCGGCCTTGTACTGAATTTTGTTCTATTGCTACTAACGTCAAAGTAAGTGTTCGATGTATTGTTACATGCCCATAGAAGTAGCAAAGAGAAAGCAAACATATTTTGTATTCACTTACATTCGTAATTAAAAGGACAAAGACAAAAAGTATTTTTTAAAGGATCCAATTCCTATCATCCATCTCAATCTAAAAATTCAGGTGCAAATATAAGCATACTAGCTTCAGTCAATTTTTCTCATGAATAAAACACATAGAACCCAGTATATGACTATTAAACAAAATTATTTTAATAAATAATCACATGAGAAAACATAACCATTATTTGTTCCCATTAAAGCAACAAATGGATATGTTTGATGTAAGAAAAAAAAATTTAAAAAACAAGCCACTAGGCCCATCTCAGTAATTCATACCACTTGACATTTTAAGGAGACACTATTTTGCATTAACATGTACTTTTTATGGAGAAACATACTACTTAGATTTGTAAATTGAAAGAGACTGGCATTATAAGAACCTCGTCTTAAATCACTCTCTACATTTATTACTCTGCTTGTGTCTTCTAATGTGGTCATTTACAATTTGTTTGAACAAATGAGAAACTTCTGTCAATCACTCAACTTCTGCCATACTGAGAACAAGATTGCCATCTAGTGAGTTTCACTCCAACAAATTATTTAATGGTTAGTCCACAGCTTGCTTTATTCCCACTCTAGAGCAGCTCACTGATTGCAGTATCTACTCATTCATAGCATTAGTAATTTTTGCTTAAATACTTAAAATGGTAACACCTCTATTTAATACAGAAATTTACACAATTGAGAACTTCCATAATAAAACTAGAAAAGATTAACCAATAAAAACAAAAGGAATCAGAATGGCTATCATGGCAGACAAAACTTCATAATGAGAATGCCATCTGAGCACACTCAGTTTCCAGTGAGTTTGTTGTTGTTGTCACTTTCAGTCATGCCCGACTGTTTGTGAGCCCATTTGAGGTTTGCTTGGCAAAGATACTAGAATGGTTTGCATTTCCTTCTCCAGCTCATTTTCCAGATGAGGAAACTGAGGCAAAAAGGGTTAAGTGACTTGCCCAGGGTCACACAGCTAGTAAGGGTCTGAGGCTGGATTTGAACTCAGGTCTATTCTGACTCCAGGCCCAGTGTTCTATCCACTATGCCACCTAGCTGCCCCTAGTGGGAGGTAAGACAAATCTATGTAACGACCCACAGCTACCACTACCTTGGCTCTCCTATTATCTGCATACATCTGTGAATCCTTATTTTCCTGAGCTCGGAAGGATGTGTGAAACCAAGGTGGAAAGAGCTGGGTCCTGTTCTTGGGTCAGTGGCCATAACAGGAAGTGCTGAACTACTCATTAGTGTTAGAATCAGAGGTGCCGGTCCAACCTCCTCACTTACTGCATGTCTATTCCCTCCAGTCTTAGCTGAAGTGCTGGGTGCTAATCCTGCAACTTGCTTTGTCTTTACAGAATTTTCAGATTCTGAACTATATTTGGCTCTCTGTTACACACACACATGTCCCTCCCTATAGTAACGTGCCTCCTAGCCATGACCTTATATCTGCACAAGATCTCACAATTTGATATCTCATTGGCGTTACATGACTTCAGGCCTAACATTCTTTGCCTGCTGCCACTTAAGATCTGGCATTGATATCTTGTTCATTAGCAGTGTAAGAAGGCTCAACTTGGAGTGAAATGGTGTTCACTGAACTGAGTTCAAATCCTGAGTCTATCAGCAATGTGACCTTGGGCAAGTCACAACTTCTCTGGGCCTCAGTTTGCTGATCTGTAAAATTGATGGTTTGGATTAGATAATCCTTTTCAGCTCTAGACTTGTGATTCTGTGTCCAAGCTCCAATCTGAGGGAGACAATCCATGTTAAAAGGGAATGGAGGGTTTGGTAGACATTAGTCATTTCCATTATTTTCACTGGGTTCTAGGATTCAATGTTGTCAAAGACAACAAGAAGAAAGGGATCATAGATTTGGAGCTAGAAGGAGACTCAAAAGTCCTTTAGTTCACCCTCTTCTAAGAATCAAAGAGAATAGTTGGACTTACACAAGGTCATGAGGACAATCCTTCCAAAATGAAAACCTGACAATACCCCAAAGCATATTTAATCTAAGCATCTAAAAATACATTATTGGCGTAACTGAGGTGTTCAATTTTATACTTAAAATTCAGAAATCAGAATGACTGGTCCTTTCTAAGCAGTTATAGCCAGGTATAGGGTACAATCCAGAATCAAAACCACCAAACTGTTGAGAGAGA
>NW_020950062.1:6263891-6317795 GCF_900497805.2 Vombatus ursinus | reverse complement strand
AGAGAGAGAGAGAGAGAGAGAGAGAGAGAGAGAGAGAGAGAGAGAGAAGACAAGACAGAAGAGAGAAGAGACAGACAGACAGACAGAGTATGCACATGACAGAAAAGTAGCTAGTGAGAAAATGTCTAGGGAGTGAAACAAGGTTTGCTGTTCTGAGTTCTTCAACTTAAAGATAGCATGCTTGATCACAATCGAGTTAATAATACACTAAATTGGACAGCAACTCATTCTTTGTCATTACAGAAGTGGGGCTTCATAATAGGTCCAGTTTTACTCAATCCATTCTATAGAGGTATGTTCAAGTACATAATATGGGACGTGGAAGCATCTATCCTTCTAGACCTCTGGGAAATGCTTTCATCTCAACAGAAATAAAAGCATAATAATCAAAAGTCCCTGAGACAGTAATCTAGGAGTTTCTGCATGCTGACGACAGTGTTCACAAAATGAGCATGAAAGAAGACACACAAAGGATGCTGAATGACCAGACAGAGCCCACACCAAGGACTTAGAACAAGCATGAAGAAGAATTAAGTCATGAGATATACTTGCCTACAGAGGGAAATCCTAGATATAGATAGCTAATGATTTTCCCCTATAGAGGGCTGGAAACTTACTGAGCACTGGTCAATGATATGGTGATTGACAAAGACATAGAAAACAGCATCAGGACGACTAATCATGTTCTTTGGGAAACTGATAGATAAGTGTGGTCCAATGTGCTTTTGGGTCCTCAATTCTTTCTGGTTGGGAGAGATTAAGAGCTTCAAAAGATACTCTTACCTATACTGATTTATAAGGACCATTAATGAGCAACATTCAATATGGCAGATTTGCCCACAATGAGATGCAGAAATGCAGCCGGTCAAACATAAGACCCCTGAATACTCAGTATCAAATGCTAAGCTGATGTGGGATTATCATAAGGAAATCCAGCCCAGCTCCCAACAAGAAGCAAAGAAACTTGTGATCAAAGATATTGAAGCTCACCTGGAAGTGGTGCATCTGAGTTGCAGCCAATAGAGAAGGGAAACAGAGATGCTGATTGTGACAGGACCACAAAGTAACAGGAACAGGTGCAAATCAGAAGATGGACTTTGCCCATCTGCAGCACAGAGAAGACTGGCAATGCAGTGGTCTTAGAAGTTCCACTGACACATCAAGAGTTCCTGCATACCTGTTTCCTCTGAATGCAAATAATCTGTCCTATAAATTTTCTTTGTTGTTGTTCAGTCATTTTTCAGTCATTACTGACTATTCATGACTCTCTTTGGATTTTTTTTGGCAGAGACACTGGAGTGGTTTGCCATATCCTTCTCCAGCTCATTTTATAGATGAGCAAACTAAAGCACACAGGGTTAAGTGACTCGCCCAGGGTTACACAGTTAATAAGTGTGTCAGAGGCCAGATTTGAACTCAGGAAGATGAGTGTTCCTGACCCCAGGCCTGGCACTCTATCCACTGCACTATCTAGCTGCCCTCTGCACTACCCAGCTGCCCAGATTTTCTTACACAGATAAAACTATAGCACTGTGCAACAAATATAGCACTATACACAGCAACACAGGGATCTGACACCAGCAAGAAATTAAGAGTAATTCCCAAATGGTGGCAGTGCCCAAGGCAAACCATATGCCAGGCATTCCTTTTTCCTATGGTTGTGTATTGTTATAATGACTCAGCTAGATTACTAGAGTAAAAAGAGAACAAGGCATGAAACTTACATACAATACACAAAATTAAAGGCCAAGATGATCATTCCAAGATCCAACAATATTCCCTTTGGTGGTCTTCCATCATCACTTAGGAAATGAACCAATAAATCAATAAAGATTAATTGAGTATCTAGTATGCATAGCACTGGCCTAGAGTAGTAGGGGGAAAAGGTAGGAGGGAATAGAGATTTAGTTACAGCAACTTATATTTCCATAGTGCTTTAAAATTTGCAAAGTGTCTTGCATACATCATCTCATTTCAATCTTACAATAACCCCATGAGATCAGGGTTGTTGTTGTTCAGTCATTTTATAGTCTTGTCCAACTCTTTGTGACCCCATTTCGGGGTTTCTTGGCAAAGATACTGGAGTGGTTTGCCATTTCCTTCTCCAGCTCATTTAACAAATGAGGAAACTGAGGCAAACAGTACCTAGGGTCACTCACACAGCTAGTGAGTTTCTGAGGTAAGTTTGAGGCTCCATGATAGATCTGAACTCACAAAGATGAATATTCCTGGCTCCAGGGCCAGTACTCTATCTACTCCACTATCTAGCTGCCCTCTGCACTACCCAGGCTGTGAGGTCAGTGCTATAGGTATCATTGTTTTCCTTTTATAGATGGAAAAAACGAGGCTCAGATGCAGTCTAGTAACTCAGCCAAGGTCACACAGCTAGTAAAGGCATGAGGTGGGATTAGAACCCAAGTCTTCCAAATTCCAAGTCCAGCAGCCAAAGAACTTACAAGAAATTAAATAGCAACAAAAGACTTTATTGTGATTAAGGGCCAGGCAATAAGAACTAACGGAATTTGGAGAAAGAAGGGATCCTTACAGACTGTAACAGTCAAGGAAAGCATCATGTAAGGCACGACATTTGAGCAGGACCTTGGACAATGGAGTTATTCTTCACACCCAATCCATTAAATGCTAACCTACCATATGGCACCCAAAGCAACATTCCCAGAGGAACAGGAGTAACTACGCAAAATCACAGAAACATGACCTACTAAGGAAACAAACTGATTGTTATTCCTCTGCCTCCCAGTAGGTTTCACCTAAAACATCTAAGACAGATGTGCTTCTTCCCCTCAAAAACCTTGGTGGTGGGGTGGTGGGGGTGAGGAATAAGAATTTGACAAACCTCTTTTAGTGATCCATCTGGCTATTTACAAACCTTTCCTATCAAAAAGTGCTTCTTTCTATCGATGAGAAATTACAATCCTATTCATGTGATGGATTTATAATGCCTTTGAATTTCACATTAAAGACTAATTTAAAACATTTTTAGCTCATAATGTCCTTCTGTGCTATGTACAGCTGTTATGGTTTCTGTTTTATGGGGTTTCTGATGTTTGCTTTTCCTTTGTTAGCCTTGTTAAAAGGAAGGCATATTAAGTGTCCGGCATGGTTACAGAAATAGTTCAAGACTGGTAGGACCCTGAGGTCAGCAGATAGGGTCTTGGTGTAGGAATTCTGCTCATTCCTAAGTAACCTGGAATCTACAGAGGTAAAAAGAGAAGGAGGGCATCTTCCCAGGTAAAGAACAGCACTCTCCATGATAGATTAAATGCCCTCTTTTTGAAGACATCAAGGAGCATTTTTGAAAAATTCAAAAGATCTTTACTCATTTGGATGGGGGACAAGCATATTATATGTGAAGGGGGTTATTAGTATAAGTTAACATTCTGGGGCTATTCAGACATGCGAGTAAGGTAACTTTGCTATTTAAGATGCTAATCGGTTCCATCTCAGTAAGACCAAGGAGGAAAAAAGCTCATCCTGAGATTTGGTTCTCATATTTTAGATAATTACTTAAAGATTAGGGATCACACATTTGCCACTTTCCCATACATGAACTCATCAGCAGTAGAAAGAGACCAAAGTTCACAAAATGTTATTTTCCTTCATCTAGACCAATAGTTCTCAAGCTTTTGTGTGTCACTGGCCTCTTTGCCAGTCACCAGACTCCTCAGAATAATGTTTTTAAATTATAGGAGATGCTAAATTTTAGTTAGAGAGTAGCGAAAACATACAATTTTTCCTATCCAATTTCCTGGACTCCCTGAAATCTATTCATATCATTCCTCACCATGTTAAAAACCCCAGACCTAGATATTTTTTTTCTATTGCCCTTCCCCCAAGGGAAGGAAGAAAGGTGGAGGAATAAAAGAAACCAAAAGGACTGGAACGCTGATGAAAATGGGCACAACTTTAGGTTCGCTAAAGGGTCCCCTGGAAGAAATACCAGCTTCAATCTTAAGTTTAGTTCAGTTGAAAATATCATATATGTTCACATTTTTGTTCAGGCTGTTCTCTGGGATAGGTATGCCCTACCTCATCTACTTCACTTATACAACTGTCATTAATACTATTTTGTATTATTCTAATTGTTTCCTGTGTATGAGTCCTGTCTCCTAAATAAGAGGGGCAGAAGCTATGTTTTATAGTTCTTTTGTGTTTCTGTGTTCCGATGATATTTGTAGCACCACACTGGTCACCACTCAGGTACTCAGTAAATACTTGATGGATTGGATTCTTTTATTTGCTCAGGTGAATTCTTTTGAGCTCTCGTGTAAAATCTTTTTTCTTATGTATATGGAAGCCCATATCCTGCTCTTAGTTGATGGCAGACATTGATTTATTGACTCAAAGCAAGAACTTTATTTATTTATTTATTTACTACTGTTTTCCCAAATTTACCAAGACTCTGAAGAAAGAATGATATGGGTCATGACTCAATGTCTTAAAATTCCAATACTCGTCCTCTTCAGGTATTATTCCACAATGCAATTCAGTTGAAGAATAGGCCTGAATACACCCAGCATACCAAATGTTAATCTACCACCACAGAAAATAAAAATAAAAAACAGAACAGGTCATGAATAAACTCAGCTGGAAAGAGATTTACCAATAGTCTAAGCAACTAACCTTTTACTTAATCTGTATATTTAAGCTTATCCTGAGCAGTTATGAGGCAATTAATGAAAAATATAATTTTATATGCTTGTATTAAGGGTGACTGCCAGTGTTGATGGATAACTCATATATTAAAATAAAAGATATGAGTGTTGAGGGCAATGATTCAATTAAAATGGAACACAATGCAGGTCACTGATTTGTGACAGGAAATAATGCAACTCCTTTGGGAATGATGGGATAGGAATAAAGCCCATCCTTGAGGGTTTCTTGTCAGTTTCAAAGTAAGGAATCCCACAGTTGTTTGGTTTTTTCTCCCTAAGTTGAGCATTTTTCTTTTCTCAAAATGTCACATAATTAGTATATATAGCCCTTAAATAGATTAGAATAGATTAAATGCATTAATTTTGCCTTGAGAATTTTATGATGACTCAAGATTTATTCATTTATTCATTCAAACATGTATTAAGGGCCAAAGTTTAGATAAATAGTTCCTGTCTCATGGAGCTTATAGCCTAATGGGAGATATCACAGAGAGACAAAAATAATACATAATGTTATGATATAATATTTATATAATAGGAGAGCTTTTGGGGAGTCAAAACAAAAAACATAAAAGGGAATCACTGCTCTCTATTACTCAAATAATACAATAGGAAAAGACTGTAGAGATTATTCAGTCCAACACCCTCATTTTTACAGTAGTGAAACTGAGCCTACAGAATTCAACTGACTTGTCCAAGGTTACCCACATAGTAAGTAGTAGATGTAGGATTCAAAACCAGGTCTTCTGACTCCAAGTTCAGGCCTATTTCTGTGGTAGCATAGTAGATACCTCACCTATCTTCTACTGTTAAGAACAGTTTCCATTCCCTTTAGTTAACACCACTGCCAAATCAAAGTTTATCCCTGTGCAGACCACTGCCTCCCAGTTTGGGTCTAGGAAATCCCATAAATGGTAAATGGAACAACAAAGAAGCCTACAGGGTCAGGAATAGTAGTATAAATATGATGCTATATGATGGGCTGGAAAGACTTGAGTGACATAATTAGAAATATGATAGACCATGAAAAACCACTGTGAATTTTTTAACTGAAAAGTGACATGATCAGAGGACATTTGAAAGATTACTCAGCTAGTGTGGAGGAGGATGGACTGAACTGGGGACAGACTGAAAGTAGCAGGACAGAGGGCCATCACTGGAGTCATAGGAACGGATGAGAAGAAAAGAGGTTCTAGGGGAGAACTTTAAGGAATACTCATGTTTAAGGGACAGGAGAACATGAAGAACCAAAAGGAGAGAAAGAGCAGAGATAAGTGAAAAAGAAGAACCACTGGGTATACAGGATCACAAAAGCCAAGGGAAGAGAGGTTATGAAGAAGGATCAAGTAGTCCAATGTCATATGAACTCTGCTGGGAATATCATGCCTCCCTCAGGCTAAGCTGATCACTTGAAATCTCATCACCATGCTCATTGACTCAGCTTTTGATGCTTAACCCTTTCTTAATTCCTTTAGTTGCCTCTCCCCTCTGATTAGAGGGATGGAACGCAGAGCAATAAACTGCCAAAGCCTTCCTTTATAGGAAATAACCCTCCATTTTCCATCAGCAGCTCTGTTTGATGGAACATAATGCTCCCAGGTACCTCCTGGGGGCACCCCACTCCTGCTTTTCAGCTTCCTTTTGTATATTGTCTTCCTCCATTCAATTGTCAAATTCTTGAGGGCAGGGATCACTTTTTGCCTCTTTTTGTTACCCTAGCACTTAGCACAGTGCCTGGCACATAGTACGTATTTATTAAATGTTTATTAAGTTGAATTGAACTATGGAGAGTTTAAGATGGGGATAGGGGAATAAGGTCATTGTATCTGATGATAAGAAGAGAAAGGATGTCAGCTTAAGGGAATGGCTTGGTCAAAAGAAGGATTTCTTTTAGGATGATGAACTATTTTCCAATGAATAGACAAGAAGATATTAAAGATTCCTGAGACTGAGGGAATAATTGCTTTACTTAGACTAAAGACATAGTCATCAAGGATACATACAGGTAGAAGGGTTAGCTTTAGCAAAAAAGGGAGATCATCCCGGAGACTAGAGGAAAGAGGGCGAGAGAATGAGAGAAGTGGAGAAGTGAAATTGAGACAATTCATAGAGAATAATTTTAATCTTGTCAGTGAAGTAGGAGGTGAGATTTCTGCTAAGATTGGTGAAAGTATAACTGCAGATTTGAGGGAAAAAGAGATTATATACACACATATATGTGTGTGTGTATGTATATGTATAGCTATTCTTTTAACTGTGTAAGATAGTCCATAAGAGATTACTGGCACATAGCACTGCCCCCCAAGAGTTTATATTCTATTGTGAAGGAAACAACATGAACACAGATAAGTAAAATTGAAATGTGTACAAAAAAAATTTCTGGGGGTTGTGGTGTAGGTACTAGGAGAATTAGGATAGGCCTCTTGTGGAAAGTTAACACTTGAGCTGAGCTCTGAAGGAAGTTAGGAATTCTAAGGGGTGAAAGGAAGGAGGGAATTCATTCAAAAAATGGGGATAGCTTGTATAAAGACCCAGAGACTGGAAATAGACTGCTGTGTATGGAGAGTAGCAAGCAGACTAGTTTAGCTGAAATGTAGACTGTGTGATGGAGAGTAATGTGCATTTAAACTGGAGTCCAATTATGAAAAGTTTTACATGCCCAACAGAGGAGTTGTATTTTATCCTAGAGGTAAGAGGAAACCATTGGAACTTCTTGTGCAGTGCAGTGACACATCTAGACCTATGCTTTAGGAATATCAGTTTGGCAGCCATATTGTGAGTGATCTGGAGAAGAGAGAAACAGGATACTGGGAGACCAGGAAGGAGAATGGAGCATACTAAAAGGAAATGGTGAGTAGAACCTAGATAAGAGAAACCACAGACCACTAAAAACTTCTGCAAACAATCATTGTGTGGACAAAAATGTATACTATTTCCAAGCTTTGCCAGAATAATATGAGGCTGATATTTAACAATTTATTGAGCTCTCATTTTTGTACAAGCATACTGTTAGGAACTGGGAGATATAAAAATGTAAAATAAAAGAAAGACTTGGTCCCTGTCCTCAAAGAGTTTCACACTTGGAAGGTGCATAGGGCAATTGCCTAAATAAACTATATTATAAAGTAGAATATGTCTATAAAATGATACAATGTGCTATGCAAAACCTGAAGGAGGAAATATTATATTTAACTGGAGGATGTGGGAAAGGCTTTGTGGAGAAGAGGGAGCTGAGCTGGGTCTTGAAGGTAGAGTACCAGGAGATATGGATGGGGATGGTGGAAGAGGACATTCCCAGTATATATAACTCCATGAGAAAAAAAAAGCGTCAAGGAAAGAAAGTATAGAACATGTAGAGGGTTCAATGAGTAATCCAGTTTGGCTGCAACTTGAAGTATGAAATGGAGTAGAATGTGAGATAATATCAGAAAAATAGAGTACTGATAAACTGGGATTGTTTTGGAATGCCAGGTTAGGGAGTTTGGCATTTAATGAGCAGACAATGGAGGCTACTATAAAGACTTCTGAATAATATGATAAATTTGTTTAAACCTGGGAACAAGATGTTTTGGCAAAGAGACTGGATGAGGCAGAGACTAGGCACATGGAATTCATTAAGAGGCTACTGCAATATGGTAGTAAGGAGAATCTGGATTAAAGTTGGTAGAGCTGGGAAGAAGGAGATAGATTAAAGAAATATTATAGAGCTATAATCTATAGGAGTTGGCAAGTGATCCCATGTAGGAGGTGAGGAAGAAAGAACAAATAACGTGACACAAAGGGTAACTATGCCACTGACAAAAGGGAGGATATAGATGAACTTCATTCAGTTTTTGGAAATTTTAAGTTTGCGATACCTGTCAGGACACATGGGGAAAATTGTCTCAAAATGCCGATCTGGGCAACAAGAAATAGCTAAGGAATTGGAAGTCTTATGTATAGCCTTGGAAGACATTGGAGAGGAGGACATTGCTAGTGGAAAGATGGTGGAAAGAGAAAAGATCAAACACCAGAACTCTGATCAATGCCAACTACAACATGGAAGAGGAGGAAGAGCTTACAAAGGAGACAGAGGAGTGGCTTGAAAAGCAGAAGAGTTAGCAAAGCATGCTGTTACAGAAACCGAGGGAGAAGAAGATCTAGAAGGGTTTGATCAACAGAGTGAGAAGCTAGAGAGAGATCAAAGAAGACGAGAACAGATTTGTCCACTGGGCTTGGCAATAAGTCATTGGTGAAGAATACGTTTGGTAAATTCCATCGACTTCAAGTGGTTGAGGAGCAAATGGGTTGGGGGGATATCCAGCTGCTGGGTACAAACTAGTTTTTTCAAGATGTCTGGACGTAAAATGAAGGAGATGAAAAATCTTATGGTCAATGTTATAAGAGAGGGTTCCTGTTCAGTGTGAAACAAATGACCAACTTGCTGACTGAGCTGAGTTGAAGACAACTGGGAAGTAGAAAGAGAACATCTAGCTGCCCTCAATGAGTTCAATTCACCAGGCCAGTATAAACTACATCTCAGAGTAATGAAAGGACTTGTGGATGTGACCATAGTACTACTATTGATCTTTGAAAAAGGAAGAATGGTAGAGATCTACAGAAACATAAGAAGGCAAATGCATTATTGTCCCTCTAGGTTTTGGGTCATCTGCAAATTTGAAAACAATTTTATCTATGCTTTTATCTGAATAATAGATAAAACAGAACAGAATAGAGCTGGGACAGATCTCTGGGGCACTTCATTAAGGTCCTGCCTCCCCTCTGCTTTCAGGCCATTATAATCTTTGAGGCCCTGGGCCCTGGTTGTTAGCAGTTATTCAAGCGGAGTCAGCAGCAGGCCTGAAATCAGGGATCCCCAAGCACCGGAGAGATACATCCCAAATGGAAAGAATTCATAGGCTCACTCCTCAGCAGTCATATTTACTCTCATTCAAAATGAAGGCTCAGCTGACTACACCCCCAAATTTCATCCCAATAAATTTGTCTTCAGATAAGTGAGTTTTGTGCATGGGTCTCCTTTTGTTCCTCTGGTGCAACCACTTACTTAACAAAAAAATCACCCATTTAAAGAACATTTGTGCTAAGTGGTGAAGTCCAGTAAGCTCTCTACTTCTCAAAAACCAATTCACTCTCTCCAATCAATCCTCGAGACATTTATGTTTCAAAAGCACAGATTTGGCCATATCACTCCCCAACTCAGAAAGCTCCACTGGTTCCCTATCACCTCGAGGATAAAATACAAACACTTTTGACAGTTCAAACCTTTTAAAAACTGGCTCCAGTCTACCGTTCTGGACTTACTTGACTTCATTGTTGTTATTCAATCTTGTCCAGCTCTTTGTGACCCTGTGGACCGTAGCATGCCAGTACTGTCCATGGAGTTTTCTTGGCAAAGATACTGAAGTGATTTGCCATTCCCTTCTCCAGTAGGTAAAAGAGAACTTAAATAACTTGCCCAGGGTCACACAGGTAGTAAATGTCTAAGGCCAGATCTGAACTCAGGTCTTCCTGACACCAAACTGAACACTCTAAGCACTGATCCATCTTGCTGCCAGCTCTTTACTTGACTAACCCCTCACAATTTCATGCAGTAGCTAAACTGACCCATTTGCTATTCCTCCATACACAACATCACATCTTCCCCTAACATGCTTTGTCTAGGCTGTCCTCTACATCTATATGTTCTCTCTCCTGACCAGTGACTCTCGTGGACCCTGAGCTCCCTTGAAGACTAGTTTAAAGATATCATTTTCTGCATGAGGTCACTCCTAATCTCTTCAGTGCTCTGCCAAGCCAGGCTCCCTAAAAAAAATCTGCTTTGTATTTACTTATTTGAATACATGTTTTATCCTCCCCTTGGAATATAAACTGCTTGAAGGGCAAGATTATTTTGTTTGGGTCTTTCTATTCCAGTGCCTTGCACAGTGTCTAACAAAAAATAGTCATTTAAATAGATGCTTATTAAATGAAATTGGCCGACTATAATGAGGTTCCAGTTCATTAGTTTGACCCTACAGTTGCCTAAAGTATAAGGAAAGGATGTTTTCCTTATCACCTGTATCATTTCAAGTCGAAATAGCACATTTGTTATAGTTAAGGCATTCATGTGACAAGCACTACATAAATACACAAAGCAATAACCTTGCTTGCGTGTGTGTATGTGTGTGTGAGTGTGTATGTGTAAGCAACATAGTAAAAGAACCAAGGTAACAATTTGTTATGTTCAATTAATGGTTCTACCTCAATATTAAAGAGCTTGGTGGCATCTAATGATCGAAAAATTATTCAAACATTAAAAAACAATTTTGTGTAATTATTTGGAGTTTGCTTTCATTTTACAAACAACAATTTAAAATAAATCCATTAATGTTATTTGGTGAGATTTCTTACAAGTAAATGGCTCTGTATCATGCACTGACATGTGATTTAATATCAGAAAATAAGCTCACCTACCAGCAATTCATTATGAAGGGAAATTAAGAAACCTGAAGTGATTATTTCCATTACTGGCAGTGTGTCTTTAATAACAAAGGGGGAAACGTACTAGAAAGATATAATTTCATTTTTTCAATAAGCACTTTTCAGGTACCTACTGTGTTCACAGGAGTACTACCCTGCCAGTCAAGAGTTGTTATTTCCTTCACTCTATCATCAACTATTCAATTTGACAAATATTTATTGAGCAACTATGTGCAAAACATTATGTTAGGTGTGGGGGATGCACAAAAGAAAAGAATGAAACAGTCCCTTCCTCCAAGGAGGTTATATTTGATTACTCAATATGTTTTTCGGAGATTTCAGCTGAAGTCAAGTGTCCGTGCAAAGACAACTGGTATAACTGGGAGGATATTCCTTGAATAAGATGCCTTTTACGTTCTTAAGTGACAGCATTGACAAACTTTCAAGTATGCAGAAGAGAAGGACCAACATAGCAAGGGAATTGAAGACTATAAGAGTTGAATAAGAATTGAAGACCGTAAGAGCCAGTTAAAGTAACTGGGGGTATTTAACCTAAAGAAAAAAACAGTCATATGGATGTATGGCAAAAAAGCTTTCTCCAAGTATTTGAAGAGCTGTCTGTCCTCTGTAAGAGGGATTAGATTTGTCTTGCTTTGTCCCAGAGGCCAGACCTAAGAACAACAGGTGGAAGTGCAAGAGAAACAGATGTCATCTGAAGAAAAATTCCCTAATTATCAGAATTATTCTTGAGTAAAAGGAACTGTCTTAGAAGGGAGTGGTTTCCCCTGATCACTAGAATTCTACTAAGAACTCTTAGCTGATTGAGACTCTCCCATCTCATGCCAGCCCACACCTCACCATATTTCACATTTGTCAAGGAAGGCCCTATTGCCGCTGAAGACCTCTTTCTATAATTCAGATAACTGCAAAAATCATTCAGTTATTGACTTTCTATAATCCATCACATTTATTGCTTCCCTTTGTATCTCAAGAAAATGATGTAAAGGATCACTGCTATGTGTATGAGTGGGTGTTGTCAACATATTGGAAAATGGAACTAATATCCATCACTGGATGAAGAACCCTGAGAGATCATCCAATTCTCGATCTACAGATGAGGTTACTTCGAATGATAAAGGTATCGTATTTTTTTGCCCATGGGCACAGAGCTGATAAATTACAATGTCAAGATTAAAACCCAGGCCTCTTGACTAATAATAATAGCTAACATTTAGATAGTGCTTACTACGTTCCAAGTCTTTACAATTATTTCATCATTTGATCCTCACAACAATTCTTGGAGGTATATGCAATTATCCTCATCTTACAGATGAAAAAACTGAGGCCGATAGAGGTTAAGTGACTTTTCGAGAGTCACAGAGCTAGTAGGTGTCTGAGTGTGGATTTGAACTCAGGACTTCCTGACTCCAAGCCTGACACACTGTACCACCAGCTATTTCTAGGGCTCTTTCCAAATTTTCCATAATATGATTAGGAGTTACATAATCATGGTACTTATATAATAATCAGAAATTATATAATCATAGTGAGCAATTTATTGGTTGTTCTAATACTTATATATTCCTTTATCTTTTCAGTGATTTATTAGTTACTTTGAGTAACTACTTTAAAATCAATCAGCAACTATTAAAACATTTCCTTAGGTAGTTGGTTAATATTCTTACTATTTTTTACAGAAAGACTACTTGTAAGTATTGCTCATTTTTGTAAATACCTTTTATTTAATTCTTGGCTTACTAATTTTTAAATCCATGTCATGATTTTTTTTCATGGAACCAACTGTGCTGAATTTAATGAATTTTCAGGTTGAGATGCAGCATTAATTAGCAATACCTAGCCACTTAGTGTGATATTGTAACCTGACTCTATTATGGATTATACATTCTCAGATAAAAAGGAGGAAAAAAGTGTTCCCTCTGTGCAACCAAAATTTAGTGATAGTCAATTATGTGGCCAAGGAAATAAAAGATTCGGCAAAAAAAAAAGCATGTGTATGTGTGTGTGTTTGTGTGTGTATTCAGACCCACACTTATCAGCTGTGTGACCTTGGGCAAGTCACTTTACTGCTTTGAACCTCAGTATCCTCATCTGTTAAATGAAGGGGTTGAACTCAAAAGTCTCTAAAGTCCTTTCTAATTCTATATCTTCTATCCTATGATCCTCTTCTGTACAAGGAATAAACACTTGGTTATTTTATACATAATAAAAAATGGTTACAACTTAAAATTTGAAAAATTCAAGTTACAAACATTTTTATCACTTTAAACAGACTATGGCAGTAATCAGATATCTGGAATAGTCTTTTCTTTTTCAGGAAGCATCTCCTAAAATCCTAATAAAACATCTTCCATCATAACTGATAACTAGAGTAGAATTGTAGAGGGGGGAAATGTGCTGTGAGCAAAAGGCTGGTTTAGCTGAATGGATTCACCAAATTAGAAAAGATTATAAATAAAGAAATACAAAAACTCAGAGCTCTGGAGATTAATTTAATTTAGCTCCTTCCCTGGAAAGCACTCAAAGTGATGGGGATAGGGAGGCGGGGGAAGAAAAAGATCGATTCTTATTTAGAGCAACTGACAGCAATTGAAATTGAAATGTTCATATGAAAGAGAAAACCATGAAAAAACTGCAGGTGATTTGACAATTCCACTTTTATCATGGTTTACAGTGTTATTTTAGGTAACATAATATGCAATGTCTAGCAGGTCAATTGACAAATTCAGAAAGCTCTCAACATTAAGAAAAGTGCATGAATAGGCATTTTGTGGATTGGGAAATCTGGGTGGATTTGATAATGCAAACTTCAGAACAATGTGAGCTGAACCTTTGCTATGTCAACTATTAAGGTAGTGGTCTAAGCAGTTCTATAGTTCTGGCTGAAGAGGCCCTTTCTCTTTGAAAGCTTCAATTTTCAGGCTTCTATAACTTGCTCAAAAAGTAACATGCTGAGATGCAATTTAAAATATTGCCCCATGTTATACAACATGAAATCAACAGGAATAGGAGAAAAAAAAAAGGTGCTCTGCATTGTGCTTTTGTCTGATTTGTGGAGCCTCTAATAGACACTGAGATAGAACCAATTTAGGATTTAGGCTTCTGAATAGGGGTGGGGCACAGTTTTTATTCTTTTATTTCCACAGAACATATTGAGATAAAAGACTATTTCCATGTTGAGGTTTTTGAAAATTTTAGGTATTTTTGTAAGCACAGGGCACAGGGATGAGTCTGTCACCAGATTAGAAAAGATTATAAATAAATAAACATTTTTTAAGCACATACGGGGGATGAACACAAACCTAAATTCAATGAAATATCTAAACTTCTCTATATGGAATAATTTTTATTTTTATTTTTATTTTTATCCAGCCTCTTCTGTTAATCACAATCTATGAAGTCACTAACCCCAGAGACCAAAGTATAGGGAGGAAGGGAGGGAGGAAAGGAATGGAACCTACTTTGAACAGCGTTGGCCATATAATGAAGCCTCTCTAAATGTGACTTGCTTTTGCTAAACTCTTTCTTCGCTCTTACCTTACCCTCCAATCAACTCCATCCCTCAGTGGTCTCCCAGGACATCACCTGTAGTCTGGCTTTACTTGCTTTCCTTACCACTGCTGACTCTATAATTAACCAGGTCAACAATACACTGTCTTCAAATTCCTTGCCATTATATCCTATCATCACTCACAGCTCACCAAAACTGACAAAGCTTACTAAGCGTCTGAGCCAGAATTCAAGCCCAGGTCTCTCCTGACTCCAAGCCCAGGAATATGACCACTATTTTATACTCCTTAAATTGAGCTATAAGTCAGTCAGATGGTTATGCCTACCGTTTACAGTAAATGGAACACCACCTGAAGAGCCATTTGTCTGTTACGTAACTCAATTATGTTTTGCCCAGACCTATTGGTCTGACTGGGAAGAATAATAAAGACAGCTTATATGCTACTTAAAGGTTTGTAAAGTGATAAAAATGTGTGTGTATAAAATAAACATTTATTAAGCACCCATTATGTGCCAAGCACTGTGCTAAGTGGAACGGATACAAAAAGATGCCACTGTCCCTGCCCTCAAGGAGCTTACAATCTAATGGGGAAGACAACATGCAAAGACATATAGACAAAGCAGGCTACAATATGAGTAGCTAGGTGACACAGTGGATAGAACACAGGGCCTGGAGACAGGAACTCTCATCTTCCTGAGTTCAAATATGGCTTCAGACAATTACTAGCTATGTGACCTGGGCAAGTCACTTAACTCTATTTGCCTCAGTTTCCTCATCTGTAAAATGAGCTGGAGAAGGAAATGGCAAACTACTTCAGTATCTTTGCCAAGAAAACCCCAAATGTGGTCACCAAGAGTCAGACACAACTGAAATGACTGAACAACAATTACAACAAAGCTATCATAAAAAGGATAAATGGGAAATAATTAACAGAGGGAAGGCACTGGAATTAAGAGGGGTTAGAAAAGGCTTTCTGTAAAAGGTGGGATTTTAGGTGTGATTTAAAGAAAGCGAGGGAGATCAGTAGTTACAGTGAAAGAGGCAGAGCATTCTAGGCTTGAGGGATAGCCAGAGAAAATGCTCAGAGCCAAGAGACAGAGTGTCTTGTTCATGGAATAGTCAGGAGGTCAGTACCACTGATGAAAGAGTATACATCAAGGTGTAATGTATAAAAAGACGGGAAATGTAGGAGGGGGCTAGGTTGTAAGAGGCTTTGATGTCAAACAGAGCATTTGTATTTGCTCCTGGAAGCAACAGGAAGCCACTGGAGATTACTGAGTTTAGGGCGGGGTGGAGTGGCAGCAGTGTGTGACATGATCAGATCTGTACTTCAGGAAAATCAGATTAGTGGCTGAATGAAGGATGGATTGGAGTGGGAAGAAACATGAGGTAGGTAGACCCACAAGCAAACTATTACATTAGTGGTTGTGTGTATGTTTTTATTGTATTATATGTTTGTGTATATGCACATATACACATATGCACACATACATCCACACACGTGTATAAACATGTACATATGTACACATACATCATATACATGTGTGTATAAGCATGTATGTAAACTCTAGTATTCTTGACTCCAGATATGGCACTCTATTCACTATGCCCCTTAGCTGCCCTTCATTCTCAGAAGAGGCCCCTATAAACCATTGGAATAGGGGAAATTCCTACTCATTTTTTTTTATTTAATGAAATCTCCATCCTCTATACTTCAAATCACCTACAAAGCTCTGTCTTTTTGCCTTCCAGTTCTTTACCCAAGCACACAGCTCAATTTGTTTCTTCCTCATTGTAGAAAAAGAATAATGCTAAAGTATTCACACATAGACACACGTGAATGTGGAAAGGATTAGATTTTTGGTTTTGTTTTCTGGTCCTAATCGATGCACTGGAAAAAATAGGGAACAATTCTCCATCAGGATGATGGAAAAATAAGTGCTTTTCTCATTAGGAATAAAATCTACTTTTCCATCTATTAAAAAATTTAATGAGAATATTCTTTACATCCATTGAAGGCTTCCTTGTTGAAAGTATGAGAAAGGTACAGTCAAGCTTTTAAAAACATTACTCTCCTTCTCATACTCTATGGTCCGGCCACGCTTACTTTCCTTCTGCTTCTTACTCAGGATATGCCACCTTTCATACCTATGCCTTTGCACTGGCCAGCTCCCAGTCCTGAAATTCACTCCTTCTTTACATCTGACTCACAGAATTCTTCTCTTCTTTCAAGACATAGCTCAAGCACCATCTTTCCTGATTCCCCTCACTTAAGTGCTCTGTCTCCTCTTACTTCTTATCACCTAACTATTCATTTTGTAGTTATCCTGTATAAATATTTATAGGTACAGGGCATGTTATCTCCCCTGATAGAAAGCAAGCTCCTTGAGGGTAGAGGCATTTTTTAATGTTTATTCTTTGTATTTCTATCCCAGAGCCCAATGCAGAGGCCAAGCAGAGTAGGGGATTTGGCACAAATTACTAGGGTAGCAGTTTTGACAGGATCCTGGAGCCCAACCATGCTGCATATATTGTTTTTCTTGGTAGTATTATTATTTGCCTTATTGTTTCAGACATTCATTGTAAAATTAGTGAATTTCAAAGAAAAAATTATGATGTAAAATTTTTCTCAATTATAGACTAACTACTAGTTACTTATGAACAGAGTATAATTATATTTTAATATAATTCTCAACTACTACATATATTATATACATATGCAAATGTGTTCAATGAACACATAAATCTGCTTAACAGCTTGTTAACTTGTGCCATGAACCGAGTATTTTTGCCTCTATGCAAACATTTGCATCTATGCTTTGACAGTAAGCTCAGTCTTACTTTGCTCAGTTTCATCCAATTATGTACAGTAGCAAATGAATCAATTGTTTTTAAAATACAGCTTTTATAAATAAGTTTGAAATGTAGGAATTTGGAATATAATTTTGTTTTATCCTTCTATGTATTTTGACTTTTTAGTAATTTTTAATTACAAAAGCTTAAATAACTATACGCATATTTTTAAAAAGCACTCATTTTAAAAAATATTTCTATTTCCTCTTAGTTTTCAAGCAATAAGATCTCATGACAAGTGAAAAAAGCAACCTCATTTAATGAGTAAATTTTAAATGTCTCATTATGAGTGTTGTGATTTTCAAAAAGTTGAAATTTGCAAGACTTGTTTTTTATTGTTTTGCAAAATGAATTGCATGAAATATTGTTATTTTTGTTTATGTTCTAAAATTCAAGAATAAATGTTTTCTTTTCCCATTCCATATTTTATTTGTATTCTAGGCAGGGCATTTCCCCCCATATCAATTCAAACCTTCTGTAAAGATACCTAGCTGTTTTGCTGTAGGCTTCTTTTGTCTTCTTTCCTCCTCTTTCTTCATCCTCTCCTTTCCTCATTTTCTCCTCCAATCCTCTCCCTTTTACTTTTATCCTCCATCTCTTTTCTGCCCTTACTGAGGAACACAATTTTTTCCCCACCAATCCAAATGTGCTCTCAAAGGCACTCCCCTAGCACACAGAATGCTCTTAATAAATGTTTGCTGATTGATTGATTACAAATCATACAGTATAGCAGACAAATGTACACCTGTCTGAAAGGCACAATATAAAAAAACTGATAAGGTCAAAATGCGTGCACGATTTAGATATAAAGGGTGACATCATAAGCAAATTGTAAAAGCATGGAATATTTACCTGTCAGGTCTATGGAGAAGAGAAGAATTTAGGACCAAACAAGATACTGAGAACATTTCACAATGTAAAATCAATAATTTTGACTACATAAAATTAAAAAGTTTTTGCACAAACAAAACTGTGACCAAAATTAGAAGGAAAACAGGAAACTGGGGAAAATTTTACAGTAAGGAACTCTAATAAAATTCTCCTTTGTCAAATCTATAGAGAACTGAGTCACATTTATGAGAAAACAAATCATTCTCCAATTGATAAATGGTAAAAGGATATGAACAGGCAGTTTTCAGACAAATAAATCAAAGCTAGCTATACTCATATGAAAAATGTTCTAAATAACTACTGATTAGAGAAATACAAATTAAAACAAATCTGAGGTACTACCTCATACCCATCAGATTGGCTAATATGACAGAAAAGGAAAATGATAAATGTTGGAGGGGATGTGGGAAAACTGAGACACTAATGCACTATTGGTGGAGTTGTGAACTAATTCAACTATTCTGGAGCGCCATTTGGAACTAAGCCCAAAGGGCTATAAAACTGTGCATACCCCTTGATCCAGTAATACCTGTCTGGTCTATATCTCAAAGAGATAAAAAAGGGCACAAAATATTTATAGCAATTCTTTTTGTGGTGGCTAAGAAATGAAAAGTAAAGGGATGTCCATCAATTGGGGAATGGCTGAACAAGTTGTGGTAAATGATTATGATGGAATATTATTTGCTACAAGAAATGAAAAGCAGCATAAATTCAGAAAAAAGCATGGAAAGACTTGCATGAACTGAAACACAGTGAAGTGAGTAGAACCAGAACACTGTACACAGTAATAGCAAAACTGTATGATTAATACTGTGAATGACTTAGCTATTCTTAGCAATATAATGATCCAAGACAATGCCAAAGGACTCATGATGAAAAATGCTATCCTTCTCCAGAGAAAGAACTGATGTCATCTAAATACAGACCAAAGCATATTATTTTTCTCTCCTTTTTTTTGTTCAAGTTTTCTTGCACAAAATGATTAATATGAAAATGTTTTACATGATTGCACATGTATAAACCGTATTATATTGCTTGTCATCTCAGGGAGGAAGGAGGGAAAGATAGAGTTTGGAACTCAAAACTTAAAAATAAAACAAATGTTAAAATTTTTTTTATGTAATTGGGGAGAATAAAATATTATTTAGAAAAAGAAAATACAGGTTAAAAAAAGAATAAAACAGTTCATTGTGTATTTGTTTTATTGATACCCATTCCATTTCATGTGCAGTCAAAGGACCATAATGCCAGCTCTAGCAACTCTTCTTACGACCTGTGTGATCTTGGGAGAACCTCTTTACTTTTTTTGAGCCTCCGTTTCCTTACCTGCACAGTGAGGAACAGGACTAATCCTTTCTGAGGTCTACATTCCTAGACATCAAACATTTCTTTAATTTTCTGGCCCAAAGTAATATTTGCCTTCTCATGCAGCACTCACTGAGTGAGCATATCACTCAGTGACATAGTATAATGCCATGGACTGTTGGTTGTTTTCTCATGTATATGACCCTTATTCATCTAATTGGGCTCTAAGCTTCTAGAGGAAAAGAAATGACAAGTTTCTTTGTATCCCACCCAATACCTAGCACAATATCTGGCACCTATTACTTATTCAATTAGTATCTGTTCAATATCTGATTGGATAAGACTTTGCTTCATGCTTATATCACCTCTCCCCAGTATATTCACTTTTGAGGAAATGTTCCCCAGAAGTACAGTTCTCTAGTTTCCCCACTTCTGATGCATTTAGTCTGGCGAGACAACATCGATACCTTCCCAGCCACCGTCACTCAGTAAGTAAGGCTACTGGGGATTCTCTCTACATTCTAGGCACGCTCCCTAGAAAACGAGGAATGTGTATACACTAATATGTGTACAAGACATATACTCTAATACAATGTCAACTTCTTGACGGCTGAGGTGGTTTCATTTTTCTCTTTTACTAGCCCTTGCACACACGTAGTAGAAGGTCACATAAATGTCTACTGAATTGAATCTTCCTCCCAAGGGTGGGTACTACCTCTTCGCTTATTTTCTCAGTGGCCTGTAAAGGATCATGAGACTTAGGCTGGCAAAGAGCCCTACTCCAACCTCCATATTTTACAAAAGAAAATGATGTCCGTGGAGGTTTAATAACTTACTTAAAGTCACACAGTTAGTTATAGAAGTATCTAAGGATACCTCTGCATAGGTATTCTGACTGAGATGCTAGGAGATAGAATAAATTTCAAATGGGCCTAAGTAGAAAATACAACAGGTACAGTATGGAAACAACTCTCAGTGCAAGGCTAATTTTAGTTGAAAATATTCTTAGGCTAATTAAACCATTTAAACCTTAACTAGGTCAGAAGAAAATGAGTGTTGGGCAAATAACACACACTATGAAAGCTGCTAGAATGCTGTCAAGAGTGTGACAGTTCTTGACAGAGTCAGTGAGCAAATACCATTGACTGACAGGACCACCATTTAATAGAAAATCTCTCTTCAAACCAATTAGCTTAAATTAGATGAGTCTATGCTTAATAAAGATCCAATTTGACACAGCTATTTTTCCTAACTATTTTTATTCATTTAAATCACTAAATTAATTATTGGCTTACAAATAAAAAAATTTACTTTTCATTTCCAATGAACATTATCTTAGAGTGTCTGGTTTACTCATATCCTATGGTTCGTCAAAGGGTCCATCAGAGCACCTAGTACTTGGTACCTTCTAGCATTGGGTAGCTGCAATAGTACCCCTGAATAGGATTCTAAGAGTGTATAATAAGCATCAGTAGAGCAGAACACTGAAAAGCCTCCCAAAGCTACAAAAACATTACTACATAAATTCTAAGTGCTTGTTAAATGAGTTACGAGTTTTATCCATTCTTAAAGTTCTCTATAATAACATCCTCATCTGCAGAATGGAAATAAATATAGCCATCTTTCTTTAGTAAATTGTTAGTTAATTTGTGGGGGAAAAATCCAAGCATCATGTAAATTTTAGCTATGATTACTGATGGGTTCTCCCCCCCCATCACCATTTATATCCGCATAAATAGAACCATTGCTGTTGTCACTTGAAAACAGATGGAGTTTTTAAATTTAAAATTAATGTGGCTGATATAATTTTTGAGTATCTTGGTTTCTCCCCCAAAACTGTGATTTTGTGAGAATTTCTTTAGTGTAGACTATTAAATGTTGCCCATTGAAGCAGTGGCAGTAGAGTGTAGACTTGAGGGCAGGGACTATTTCTCTTTTACTTCTGTAGCCCTGGAAATGAATACAGTGTCTGGCACACAGTAGATGTTTAATAAATGCTTGTCTAATTGCCCTATTAACTGTGCTTCTGCTTTACTACAAAACCCACTTAATTCAGACCTCTATTTCAGTGTTTGGTACTGTTTCGCAAAACTCAAAACTGATATAATATTGAGCTGCATTAAGAAAAGCAGAAGGGAGGGATTTGGTCACACTACTACTATGTTTAGTTCTGGGCACTACATTTATAAAATGATATGGATAAACAGGAGAGCCTCAAGAAGAAAGCAAGGCAGAGGAGGATGATTTGGATTGGGATCCACTTAAAGGAATTAGGTAATTATGCTGGAGGATCAAAAGGTAAAGGCACTTCAAGTATTTGAAAGGCTATCAGGCAGGAAAGGAATTAGCCTTGTGACTCCAAAGAGCAGAACAAAAACAAAACAAAACAAAACAAAACAAAACAAAAAAAACAGAAGGTAAAAATGGTAAACAAGCAAATTTGGGCTCAAAACTTCTTAATAATTCGAATTATCAAGAAGTCCAAAAGAGGAAAGGTCTTCCTTGGGAGAGAGGCAGTGTAAAGGGATAGGGGACTAAACCCAGAGTCAGAAAGACATAGGTTCAAATCTTGTCTTAGTCATTCACCAGTTGTGTAGCCATGGGTCAGTCGCTTAACATCGCTCAGCCTCAGTTTCCTCATCTGTAAAATGTGGATAACAATAGTATCTACCTCACAGGGGTTTTGTGAGGATCAAAGCAGTTTGCAAAAGCAAAGGCTAGATGACCTTTTGTTGGGTGTGTTGTTATGGGGATCTTTTTTAGGTATGGGTTGGATTAGATGGCTTCAAGTTCTCTTCCAACTCTGAGGCTCTGTGATGATAACTCATCAAGACAGAAAGCATGTCACATAGTGGAGAAATACGGTGATGATTATTTTTAACAAGCATATATGTGAGGAGAATAGAATTAATTTTTTAAATCTCTGCTTACTATAGGAAAAACTGTAAGATGGAGGAGGAAAAAATAATATATCCATTCAAAATTTGTGGGCTATAAATGGTTAACACTACAAGATCAATACTAGAAACAGATGGAAAGCAGGTCAGGGAAATTACTGGTTGGAGACATGAGGGTAAGGGAGCTGAAGAAGTGGGACCAGTTTGATAGTCAATTCATAGAAGATTGATTTATAGTGAATACAAGGGCATCAGAATTCCATTAACAGTTAAGAGAGGCATCTAATTGTAGGTAGAATACTTTGATAATATACATGATAAGTGGTTATGAAAGACAAGCACACTAATACATTGTTGGTGGAGCTGTGAATTAATACAACCATTCTGAAAAGTAGCTTGGAATTATGCAAATGTAGGATAAAATGCCTATATTCTTTAACCCAGTGATTCTGCTGATAGGCATATACCTCAGGGAACTCATTGATAAAAAGAAAGTTTCCATATACAGCAAAATATTTATAGTAGCACTTTTTTGTATTAGGAAAGATCTGGAAACAAAGTTGATGCTCAGCATTTGAGGAACAGCTAAATAAATGTAATGGTATATGAATGTGGTATATGTGTATACTATACACATGCATGTATGGTATACACGTTGTGGCATGTGAATGTAATAGAATGTTGCTGTGCTCCAAAAATTATGAATATGATTAATATAGAGAAGTATGGAATTTCATGAACTGATGCAGAGTGATTAATATAGAGAAGTATGGAATTTCACAAACTGATGCAAAGTGAAATAAGCAGAGCCAATAACATGGAGGAAAACCACACAAAACAACCCAAAATGAAAATTACAAAATTACAATGAAACCAAAACCGTCCTATCGGTCCCAAATGAAACATACTAGAAAGTACCCCCCCACCAAGGGGGGGGGGGGGGGGGGGGGGAGGACACAGGTAACACTGCATAATGTCAGATTTTCTCCCAATTTATCAATTATTTTGCTGATCTTTTTCTCTTCCTTTTATTCTTTAAAAATCTGTTATAAGGGATAGCTCTCTGGTAACCTCTGAGGGAGAGGGAGGAATACAGGGGAAATTTTAGGTGATATAAAGACAAAATAAATCAAAATTTATTTTTACAAAAACAAAATGTATTCCATAAGATCCAATATAAACTACCTAGAACTACATCAATCAGAGTCAAAGTTGAGGAAAGAAAAAGCAATTTCTTTACTCTGGTGTATGAAAAGAGTTAAGCATCCAAGGATACATGTATTCTTCCAAAAGAAAAGAGCTCAAAGTACTTAGAAGCATCACATTGACCCTCCAGGCTATGCTACATCCCAATAATGTACGAAGAGCACATTTCAGAGTACAGTGGAATATTCTACATAATCAATGTGCTTAGCACATTTACGTCTACTTAAAATAACTTAGAGGATAATTTTGTTATTTTAAATTATAATGTTTTAGAGTTGGTAACTTTTATGGATGTTGTTGATTATGCCCATAATTTTCCTGATATTGTGTCTGGTCAAGACTATAAATTTACTCCTATGGGAAAATGTGATTTGCTTTGTTCTTGATTTACAGGAATAGACTGTGCACTTTTTATATCCACAGCAGAATATAGGATTCCTGAGGGCAAGGGGCAGTTTTATTTTTGTCTTTGTATCCTCAGTGTCTAGTATATAGTAGAAATTTAATACATGTCTAATTTAATTGAAAAGTGCAGATGGTCTGCCTAAACATTTTAAAGTAAACAGTCATCGTCTTTATTAGCCAAGACTTCATTTTAATAATCAAAACCACATAAAATTATTCAACAACTAGACTGTCAATTCCAAATAATTTTGCTAATAAAGCCAACACAAAGTCTTTTTAATATCCCAGCTACTAAGGTAAATTTAAGTTCACAGTATTGAATACAGAATAATAATTATGTTGGTGCTTCAATGAGTTATAATTGCCTCTTGTATGATTACTGATAATTTTAGATAATTGTCAGTGATAGGAAGTAGTTTTCTATGTCTCCACACTAGATATTACTCTAGGGAAAAGAGATAGGAGATGAATGAGGCTAGGGGTGGGGAAATGGCTCCATTATTATTATGTCTTTCTTCTAGTTTATTTTTTCAAATAAATACATTACTGGAATGAATTAATTCATTACCTCAAGTGACAACCAGAAGTTACAGAATAAAACGCATCCTGATGCACTAACTTTCTTGACACCTACTTTTTAAGGGAGAAGTGTATCTTTTGAGTGTTGGAAAATTATATTCACACCTCCAAAATCTCAACTAATATAGTTAGTAATAGCATTTAAAAATCCTTGCTTTCTAAAATAAAATAAAATCTAAAAAATGCTTGCTGATCATTCCTATAATTGGAATCTTTGCAATGGTAACTGTGGTACCTGCATTACTGGGAAAACATTTGGAAACCAGGCCATTACAATTGATGTAGCAAGGATAGGCACCTTAACAGATAACGAGTAGATTTTTCTACACTGAATCAGGAGGGAGATGGGGGGTGGGGAGAAGAGCGCACTGACATATTTTAACAATTTAAAAATGAAAAGCTCTAGGGAAACTGGAAACCGACATGTTTAGTTAGGAAATTTAAATGAACTGACCATTTCTGAAAATATGCAAACCATTTGTGAGAGGATAGTGTTTAAATGGTGAAACGCTTAAGTCATAAAAGGTATGACACACACAAAACATAGTCAGAAAGTCAGGTGGTTCACGTTCCTCTGCTGATAGACTCATCAATAAGACATCCAAGGACTATCATTTATACTTTTCCTTTAGATAAATACTAAAAGGTCACAGTGGCTCAATTTATTTTGTCTTATACAAACTTTTTCCCACTGATCTGGAAAGGGGAAAAAGTAAAAAGATAGTAAAACTCCAATCAGCCTCAGAGAAAGGTTAAAGTCATTCGTTTTTATATCCATTCTGGGTAGCGATCCATAAAAAATAATTAGGACAAGGGTAAACCTATTATGTAGCACAGAACCACCATCAGCCTCTTCAATCTGTATTTGCTTGGATGTGAAAAGGTTTGCTGGATTGTGTAAGCATTGCCTTTTTTTGGGGGGGGGTGTAAGCTCTTCTTTAAAAATAGGAATTTGTCTTCTCCTTTTTCATCTTGTCACTCTCTGTTTGAGCATACCTCCTTCATTCTTGCTCTTTTACCCTAGACTATCAACATATTGCATGCTGATCCAAAAATTGTACTGGTTTTTTTTCCCCACTCTACTGTATTTGTTGTCCTGTCCAATTCCCGTCATTCATTTCTAAACATACATCAGCCAGCTGTTATCTCTCCCCAGCACACTGTGTCCATCATATTTCCCTTGATCCTCTCTTTGCACTAAGCTACTTTAACACAGGAGGGGGCGGGAGTGTCTTGTTTTCATCATCCCTTCTCCGAGCTCAGTTAACTAAGCATTGGGTTTCCATCCCCTTGAAGGCTGACTCTTTGTCCCATGAATGCTTTTGTACTAGGATCCCATCAGCTGGACTGAAGGATGGTGCACTTGTAATCATTTCTCTTATGGAAAGATAAGTGTTCATTGCCAATTATTCTTCCATTCTTGGCTTTACCTTTCATATTACATTCTATATTTGTATATCATTCTACTGTACATTTGACAATGCTCTTCCTGATAGAGTTGCTAACAGAATGTACAAGTGTGGCTTAAATGAATGTGTGACCTTCATTTCATCCTAGCCTCAATGTACAAGTGTAAGTGCATCCACACCTGCTGCATGTCTCTTTTGAGATTCTTTGTCTTGAGGGGTGGTAATAATGATAAATGGTATGATCAGGAATTTATTAAGCATCTCTCTTCCCAGATAATTAAGAGCCATTTCCTTATACTTGCCTTACTTTCTTGGCACATCCACACTTGGAAGCCATAGACAACGAGCTTAAAGATGTTTCTTCCCTTCCCCCTTGTGGATTTTCTATCACATATCCCGCAGTGGTAATTCTAAACATTCCTTTCTCTATGTATGTGCCAACTCCATTCTTCTCCCCAAACTCTCTGCAGATGACCTGACTTCCTAGTACAGTAAGAAGATTATACTCATCCATTAGAAATTTCCTCTCCCCCTCTCCTCCAAACTACCCAATTTCTTCTGAGACTGAAATGAAGAGTCTTTGAATGAGTACAAGGTAGTCCTCTTCCTTTCTAAAACCAACTTTTCTACCTGTGTTCTTGACCTTGCTCCGTCTGTCCCTCTGTCACTTTCCTCTATCAATCATTTCCACATATTCTTTTATCTTCAATTGCTTCCTCTCTACCAGCTCCTTCCCTTCAGTCTACAAACATGCTTAGGACTTCATAATACTAAAAATCACGTAACAAAAATCTGACCTGGGCCTTACCAACTCCGTAAGTGATGTTTCTCTCTACAGCTCTTAAGGATAGCTCAGATTTACACAGCAGTCTTTAAGTTTTACAAAGCACTTTCCTCTTAGCAACAGTTTGTCACAGTCAGTTAAATGTTAAAGCTGGGACTTGAACCTACCACATCTGAAATCATGTTCAATTTTTTCCCCATAACACTACACTACCTCAGATGAGAGCAAGTTCCCTTTCACTGTCAAACATCCAGAAAGTAGTCTATGCTCACTAACACCACTTTTCTTCATGGCCATCACCCTTTAACCTTTTCTGATATGACTTCCTCCCTTACACTGTCCTCAGTTTTCTCCAAAGTCACTAATGACTTCCTTTTGCTAATTTCTAAAGTCTTTTCTTCTGTTTTTTTTTTTTAATCGTCCTTCACTTTTCTGTACAATGTAATATTAAAGGCCACCCACTCTTTCTTAATGTCCACTCTTTCCATGTTTTATGGGACACTGCAGTCATATGTTACTTTAATGAACAATCAAATGAAAACAATGATCAAATGAAATGATGTCTGTTAAGCACTTTGCAAATCTTGAAATACTATGTAAATATCAACCAAGATGATGGAGATTACAATAATGTTTATCTTACTCCTGCCCTTGAGATGTAAATGTTTCCCAAGATTCTGTCCTTGGCCCTCTTCTCAGCTTATATATACCTTACCCTTTGGTGATCTCATCTATATGATCAGTTACTACTTTTGACATGACTTCTAAATCTATATCCCCATTCTACTCCTAGAGATCCAATGTTACATTTCCAATTGCTTGCCAAATATTAGCATCTGGATATCAGGTCAACGCCAAAAACTTAGCATATCAATAACTTGATGCTTCTTCCATACCAAAACCTATCCTGCCACTGAACTTTTCTCTTTTTGTTGATGTCACCACCACCCTCCTAAACACTGAAGTTCAAAACCTTCAAATCATCTTTGGATGCGTGAGTAAGGGAGAAGAAAAATTTATTCAATTCCTGTGGTTTCTGCCTTCATAACCTTTCATATATCACCACCCCTTAGAGTAATAATCTAATTCAAACTTGCATATATTCTCATCTAAAGTATTATAATATCCTCCGTAATAGTGTTTGGACTAAGTCCACAAAAATGCAGGACAGATGTCCTGATTTTCATAAAGGGGAAGATGATAGAATCTTGATAATTGAAACTGACAAGCTTGACTTCAATTCCCAGAAAACTTGAGGACATATTACTAAAGGAACGGTTCATGAGAATTTTATAAAAGGAAATGGTAATCCCCAAGAGCCAACATGGTTTTATCAAGAACAGGTTCTGCCAGGCTGACCTTATTTCCTTTTCTTTTTAAGGGAAGCTAGTGGAACAGGAGATTTCTGTAAATGTAACATGCCTAAATTTTACCAAAACACTTCATAAAGTGTCTCATGTTACTCTTGTGAACAAGTCCAGGAGATACGTGCTTGGTAATACTACACTTAGGTGAATTCTTAACTATCTGAATGAGCAGACTCAAAGAATAGTCATAAATGGGCTAATAATGCTCTTGTTTGTGGACAACATTGTCTCGTGTCAAGACTTAGAACAGTTCAGAGCCTCCTAAATGATATCTATAATAACTCCAGAGAGATCAGCCAAAGAATTCACATAGACAAAATTAAGTAAACTAATGAATGTCTATGGACTCTAGAGTCAAAAACTAGCACATAAATCTACCTCTTCAGACTCCAAAGTCTTCATACTTTTTTGGGTTGATTACCTCTACCAGCAAAATATTTTTTTATCACATCTACCCAATGTGTGTATATTTATTTATATATAGATTATTATGTGTAGTATTAAATATACATGAAAATAGACATTTTTCCTCACTTAAGAATATTTTGTTTTTCCAATTACATGTAAGGATAGTTTTCAACATTTACTTTTATAAGATTTAGAGTTCCAATTTTTTTTCTCCCTCCCTTCCTCTTTTCCCAAGACAGCAAGCAATCTGATACAGGCTATACATGTACAATCATATTAAACATATTTCTACATTAGTCATGTTGTGAAAGAAGAATCAGAACAAAAGGGAAAAACCATGAGAAAGAAAAACATGAATAGATATTTTTAAAGGATGAGATAAAGTTGAAATAACATTTGACCCTAGAACTATTTGGCGTCACTGCAGTGTATTGAGTAGAGGAGTGAGAGGGTCAGTCTTATGCTTGAGAAAAATTCCTGTGGAGAATGGACTGGAGTGGGAGGAGTCTTGAGGCAAGGAGGCTGATTAAGAGGCTATTGTTGTTTGTTGTTCATCCTTTTTTTTTTTTTTTAGAAGAGGACCAATGACACAATGAGAGTGATGTCTTAACTTGTGCATGAATTGAACAAAGTCACAAGCCGCATTCTGTCTTCCAGAGTCACTGAAGTCCAATGGCAAGACATAAGTCAAGAAAATTGCAGATGGCCCAGGAGGCTATTGCAATAATTTAGGCAAGAGGAACTAAAACAGGGCAGTGATTGTGTGAATAGAAAGAAGGTGATATGCAAGATACGGTATAGAAGTAAAAATGGCAAGATTTGGCAACTAATTAAATACACTGGGTGAGGGAGAATGAGGAGCCAAAGATGAGACTGAGGTTGTGAATCTGGATGACTAGACAGATGGCAGTGTCTCAAACAGTAAAAGGGAAGTCTGGAAAAGGGGTAGGTTTTAGGGGAAAAGGTAATGTAACATGATTGGAGATGCGGATCATAACCTACCCATGCCAGCTCATTCTGTGTAAGCTCTCTACCACCAAAATGAAAAGGTGGGGAGTGGGGGTATTTACAGTCACAGTCTAGGAGTACTGAGCCCATCCTCCAAGAGGCACCTGCCATAGGGTAAGAAGATGTGTTTGCTGGAAAGGGGGAGGATTTTCCCAAGCATACCTGTACAGCTTCTTGTGTTAGTGCTTGGACACTAGCAAGGCTATAATTGCTTTTAGGCAACTCAGCAGAGAAGTTGAGGGTCTGCATAGTAAAAGAAGGGAGCACACTGAAGGAGTGTCAGGCATAGGGCAGGCACACTTCAGTTGGAGACAAGCCCTCAAACACATTTCATCAGGTCAATCCACTATCACCTAGGAGGCCATGGCCCTGACTTTAGATACTATTTCCTAGACTATGATATGCAGTTGGAAGAAAAATCCATAAAGAAGTTTGTCTGTCAGATTGTATAAATATGTGTATGTATTAAATACTGAAAATGGACAGTGAGTTGGGCTCAGAATTAGACAGGAGAACTGCCTGAATTGCGTTTGGGAAACTGCAAAGTTCTCTCCCTGAGAGCTTCTCTCTGAAACAAAGACCCATCTTTTGTTAACACCAATATTCTCCCAGGGGTGTTGTATGACTGAGATGTATTAAACAGTCTAGAATACCTGGAATAAAAAATGACCAAAGGGCAACAGAAGCACATGGCAGGCTTGAATAGGCTGCTATACTTGAAAAGTGGGCATCTAGGTGGCCCAGTGGATAGTGTGCCAGGCCTGAAGTCAGGAAAACCTGAGTTCAAATCTGGCCTCAGACACTTACTAGCTGTGTGACCCTGGGAAAGTCATTTAACCCTCTTTGTCTTAGTTCCTCATCTGTAAAGTGAGTTAGAGAAGAAAATGGCAAACCACTCCAGTATCTTTGCCAAGAAAACCCTAAATGGGGTCATGAAGAGTCATTCATGACTGAAACGACTGAACAATAACAACAATATTACAAGAAATTATTGAGGATAAGTGTTGTAAAGTATTCTTTAAAGATACATTTGGTCAAAAAAAGACGGGCTAGTCACATGGCAAGAGTGAGAGATACCTGACTGATACTCTGTGTGTTCCACTAGTGTGCTCACAAAGTTATTGCTATCTTCAACTGCATCAAAAGAAGCATTGAGGTGGTGCCATCTTAGAACGAAGGAAGTTACAGTCCTATATATAGTACTATTATACTTTGCCCTGGTCAAAATATATCTGGAGCATTGGTAAGTACCTATTCGGGATCTTGGAGTCATGTTTTATGAGGGATATTGATAAGCTGGAGAGAATGTCCAGAGGAGAGTAAGTAGAATGGTGAGAGACCTTTTGATCAGACCATAGAAGGATCAAATGAAATAACTGGGGATATTTAGTCTAAAGAAGAGAATACTTTGGGGAGAATATAAAAGCTTTTAAAACTGTTTTGGGAATTGTATTGTAGCTAAGAATCAGTGTCCTAATCTGTAAAATGAGTATGTTTATGACCACTATGGAAATGTTTTGCATGACTACACATGTATAATCTATATTGAATTGCTTACCTTCTCAATGAGGTGGGGTGGGGAGGGAGGAGGGGAGAGAATTTGGAACTCAAAGTTTTAGAAACAAATGTTAAAAATTGTTTTTGCATGTAACCGGGGAAAAATAAAATACTAAATAAATTTTTAAAATGAGTACATTTAGGCTAGAAGGCTTCTAGGGGCCCCTTCCAGGTCTACATCTATGATCCTATAATTGCTTGTCAGGTATGGGTTGGACTAGATTTCCCCTCAGGAGGTACTTTCCAACTTGGGATGTTGTGATTTTCTTCTTACCTCTAGCCTACATCCCTACCAATTCAACCGTCAAGCTGCTGCCCAAATACAGGTTCAAGTGGACTACTCTGATCATGTTACTCCAGTATTTAAAATACCTTCTAGAGTCTGCATTCTCCTTTGTACTTAGCTCATTTTCTCTTATATTGCAGTTATCTGTATACATATCCTTTCTTCTCTCCTCTCACCCTCTCCATTTAGAACGTATATCCCATGAGAGCAGGAAATGTGTCATATTAATCTTTATACCAATCCCCTTTTGCTTCCAGCCTGGCACACTGCTTTGCACTCATTTGACATTTAATAAATGTTTACTTACCCACCAGCTAGGGACGCTGTGAGGAAAGTGGTTTGTAAATTCTAAAGTATTAAATAAATATGAATTATTGTTAGTTTCTTGAATTAAACTAAATTGTCTATTGTCCTGATTTCCCCAACACAATTACATGTAGAATCTATTTTCCAGGTTTGAATTACTCCACATGGTTTCTCCCAGTACATTCTCTTATATTCTGAAACTGGATTAGAAGATACCCCTTTTTAGGGTCACAGGGTTAGTTAAGGGTTATTTAATTCTTCATGTATTTATTTGTCTTCCAGGCAAGATTATAAGTTCCTTGAAGGCAGCAAAAATTGCCTTATGCCCCCACCCCTCATAACATTTAACAGATAGTGAAATTCAAAAAATATTTCTTCATTGAATAACATACACACATACATGTATGTATATGCATTATACATGTGTGATACATGTATATATGTATACATATACACACATCTGCATTGTGTGTCTATATATATAGTTAGTCAATGAATAAATATTTATTGAATGTCATTACAGGGGAATATAAGACAATAATACATATATAGATACAGATACAGATGCAGATACATCATCATAAACCTTCTTCAAAAGCTTCCAAAACTGCTCCCAGTTAATTTGCAAATGACATCCCTATGACTTCAGGGAGGAGAAAGAGGTGCTTTCCCCATGTTTTAGACTCATTACCATGTTCTGAAATAACTTGAGGACTCTAGTACCAAACCACATTAAAATCTAATACTCACATCTAGGGATGCTGATATAATAAGTCAGGGATAGATAATCACAATGCATTAGCGGAGCAAAGCTTTTAACATAATTTCTTTCCAACAGAACTTAAAAAGAATTGTGTCAAGGGAAATAGAGCCAATGCATTTTATAGGATTTGCTATGGACTTTTAAAAAGTCCTTCTGAAAGGTCAGATTAAATACATTAAAAAAATTATCCAGATTAGCTGCAAAGCAGAGGCACATGGTCACCTTGATTAGTAATGCGAGAGAACACAGAAGAAAGCATCCCCAAATATGCCATTTAAAAATTTTAATTTGATAATAGAAATGGCAGTTTAACTTTTCCTTTACTCACAGAGATCATCTTTTTTGCTCCTGGGGGCATAAGTAAACACAGTTCTGAGCCAGCTATCCCAAGATAAAACTATGAGAAAATATTATGTTGTAAACAGATTTTACACACACCCACAGAATGGATTTTGTTTCACTCTCTACTTATTAAAACACACAATGTTCCAGTCTGCTTCAGTCCTTAGAGGTCAGCCTGATATTTAATTTTTCTCAAGCTGAAAATGTAATTTTACCTAGCTTTATAAAATATATTCTTTAGAAGTACAACTAATTCATAGGCTATCATGCCTGAAAAGAGTTGGCGTAGTTAAAGTGAAAAGATGTCACAACACGTAGGTGAGATATTCTTACCATACTACATTTTTTAGATTCGCTCTGGGGCCACAAAACTTTTAAAGACTGTTGACATGGAATACAGTTCCTTTCTCCAACTCCCCCCATTCCCGAACCCTGGGGGAGGGTAAGTCAACCCCATGCCTCCTGAAGTCTCTCATCTGTTCTAATCATGTTCTTTCTTCTTAACTTCAATTTTACAATGCAGTATTTTCTGACATTGTCTCAAAAATCTGGGAATAAACCTCATAGGGGGGGGCATTCTCACATACCCTTGAAGGAAGAAAACAAGCATTTAAGGACTAGCATTTGCCAGCACTTTATAAACATTATCTCATCTGAGCTTCACAACAATCCTGGGAGGCAGCTGCTTTTATTCCCCATTTTACAGTTGAGGAAACTGAGGCAAAAAGAGGTTAAATCACTTGGCCAGAGTCACACAGCCAGTAAGTGTCTGAAGCTGGATTTGAACTCAGGTCTTCCTGACTCCAGCCCAATGCTCTGTTCACTTTGCCATCTAGTTGCCCTTGTTTACTGGCTACTATCATATAGCATGATATGACAACCATAAAAGTTACTGTGTTTTTGGGCTCCACTGATCTGGCAAAAATTATTAGTTTCTACCATTGAGAGGTGATCAATCTTTTGATCACCTTGATCAAATCCTTGATCATCACTTACAAGCATTTCTTAAGTGCCTTCTACATACCAAGCACTGTGTTAGGAACAGAAGGACCTCACAGGCTACATCTTTGGAGTATTACGTTCAGTTTTTGGACAACTCATTTTCTTTGTTATACCATTCTTTTGGAATTTGTAAAATGCCCCTGTTACCTTTTCATGTGCAAATGTCTCATCTTCCCAGCTGAATGATAAGCTTTTTATAGCCAATCATTGCATATTATATTCCTTTGCAAAGCCTGTAGCACCTTACACAGTTACTGGCCCACAGTAGGCACTCAGTAAATGCATACTGATTGATTAGTAAGATCTGAATTCCTTATAGCACAATCCAAGCCAAGAAAATATGTCTTCTTGGACAACGAAGACAAATATAATACATTTAGCTTTAAAACATTGCTCTCCTCAGTGCAAACAGACTAAAAATGTCACTCATAGCTGCTGCAATACTTCAGAGACAATCACTGGATGAAGCCTGGCATTACTGATCATCTTCACACATACCTGCCAAAAATCAACTCACTCCTGACTTGGATTAGACTGGAGAAAGGAGCAAAAAGGCCAGGAATAGAATATCATTACTTATTCAGCACTAACTAGCTGCAATGAAGCTGAGGCTGCCTCAGCTTGACACTTTCTCAAGGGACAACTTGAGGCTGGCATGGAACCCAGCCAACGACAAGCATCACTAGGGAGGAGACGGAAGCTGGTCCAACTAGGCTTATACTCACTACAGAATGAAGCAGGGGACTCAAGAATGGTCTGAACCCCAATACCAAAGACCAAAAATAAAACAAAACACAATCTTAGTAGCTGTCTACAATGGGGCCATGTGTATATACTTAATTGCAGCTTTTATTATACTATACAAGTTGTTCAATAGGCAGCTGCCTGTACCATTCTCTTGGCACTGATGCTACCTGTTATTACTTATAATCTTTTCTATGTCTTTGTCTCTCCAACCAGACTACATACAAGGTCCTCAAGGGCAGCAGCTGTGCCCTATGAATCTTATGCCCACACCCAGTATTCTCTTTGAACGAGATGTTAGGTGAATATCTACTGATGATACAGGGAAAGAGGAGCAAGCCCTGTAATCCTAAGTGGGCAAAGAGTAAACTCATATCATTTATTCTTAAATGCTTTATCAGTACTGCTGCACTTAGGAGGGTAGTCATAGACAGAGACACAAGGACAGACTGAATTACAGTGTATGCAAGAGGAGTATACCTGGAAACTCTGTTGATGGTCTTATACCTTAGTGGGGTTTACAAATCTTTTCTTCCTTCTTTTTTTCTTTGGGATGCTTCATAACTGGTACCCTAAGATGATCCAAGGGAGTCTGTGGTGTGATCATATACCAACTTCTATTCTCATTCAAGTCAGGTTTCCTTTTTCCTTAAAAAGTATTGAAACCAATCTGAAGACTTGATTGGCTCAGGGGACTAAAGAGGCTGTTGAATATCACTTCCTGATCACCTGAGTACCAAAAAAACTGAAACTGCAGGAAGGCTCCAGGTGCACTCTGATGCTTGGCTATGGAAAACTAAGGGCAGTTGAATCGATCCAAGAGGCCTACCCTCCAGCAATGACTAAGCAAATTTCCTTTTGTTCACTTTTGAATAACCTACAAGAGTCTTGTTTTGTTCCGCAATCCAGAAGGAACTACTAGTGGATTGACCTGACTCAGGCCCAGCCCAAAACAGCATGGGAAATGTACTGCACCACACCCCTCCCATTTGCAGTGTCTGACTGATAAAATTTACCTTGGCAGGTCATGGTATTTTATTAAAAAACAAAACAAAACAAAAAAAACCAACCACCTGGTACCTGACATTACGGGCAACAATGCGTGGAGGCAAAACCTGCCAGAGAGCAAGCCCATTGTTCTTACTTCTAATGAAAAAAGTGGGGCAATGGAAAGATGGCTCCAATCCCACCATTATCAATTATTTCTTTGATTTCTGAGAAAGTCAATTAACCTCTTTAGGCCATAATTTCATCACCTTCAAAATGAGATCCCTTTCAGGGCTAAGTCTATCCCACTATGAATCTAAAGATAATAGAAAATGAGTTTTAACTAACGTTCTTAGTCTAGGGTCTATGAACTTTAAACATATAGAAGTAGCTATATGCAGATATATCTATCTATCTATCTAGACATAGATACAGATACAAAGAGAGATAGATGTAGAGATAGTTACAGATGTGGATGTAGTTACAGATGTAAAAATAGAGATAGATAACTGCATCCCTTGTGAATAATGCACTTGCCTTAGCTGGGAGTGAGGGAGAGGCTTGGAGGGCAATAATTCTAAGGTCTAGCCTTAAAGTGGAGCAGAATACAAAAGGAAATGAAAGAACACAACGATCTCAACAGAAAGAAGTTACTGGGATCCATTCAGAGATCTATGCATCATTACCAAGCTGCACAGAGAGTTGGCAGAGTAGAAATGGACTCAGTGTTTTGGTACCCAGTGCAGAAGAGGCTGGATAAGAGATATTGTGTCTAAGAGATTTAAAGTAGTTCAGCTAGATTTGTGATAAGCATTAAAAAAAAAAAAAAACAAACTAATTATACCCTGGATTAAGGGACACAATTAAAGCTACCTGGAATTAACTAGTAAAGAAGAAAAGCAAATGGGATTTGCATTATTCACATCCAATTCTCAACCTTCCTTCAAGATCCAGCTTCCTTACTATTTCCTTCATTGAGTTTCACAATGGTAAAACAGCAGAAGGCCTAAATTCACATCCTTAGATTTGCTACTTACTTCCTGTGTGACATTGGGATAGTAACTTGACCTCTCTCGACCTATTTTCTCATACATAAAATGGCCAGAAGTGATCTCTTTGGTCCATTCTAGCATTAAATCTATGGTCCTACTCTTCTCCTTCTTTGAATACTTAAAATTGTTACAGTATATATACCACAAAACTTAGCACTTAATTATATATTAATTTTACTCTGTTCTCTTATTGTGTCAAAGGCATTTTCTTGTCAACACAACTATCAATCAATCAATAAGCTTTAAGCGATTCCTATGTTTGAGGCAAAGTGCTAGGTGCAGAGGTCATAGAAAAAAAGAAACCAACCCTGTCCTCAAGAAGGTTATATTTTCTATGTTATTATTATATAATATGTACACAAACATACACACAAAACAAACACTACGTTAATTGCAGCTAGAAGGAATAAAAAAAGACTTTGGGTAGAAGGTGGCATTTGAGCTGGGCTGAGAAAGAAATCAAGAATTCTAAGAGGCAGAGAATTCCAGAAATAGGGGACAGCAGACATGAGGGCATGCTGATAAAGACAGAGTGTCACGTGTAAGAAATAAGATCAGTTTGGCTGGACTGTGGAGTGCTTGAAGACAAATAATGCATAATAAGGCTGGAAAAGAAGGTAGGAATCAGATTTTGAAGAGCTTTAAATGGCAAATACAGGAATTTCTTTTGAACTGTATAACTAAGAGGAAGCCATCCAAGTCTATTGAACAAGGAGGAAATCACTCTGGCAGCTATTCAATAGTCTATGCAAGAACTGATGAGGTTCCAAACAAGGGTGATGGCTGTTTGAATGGAGAAGATATATACAGGACAGGTTGTGGAAGTAAAGGTGATCGATTTGGGAACTGATTGGATGTGTGAAGTGGGGGAAAATGAAGTATTTTGGGTGGCTCTGAGGTTGCATACCTTAGAATCTAGAAGGATGGTTAGGAAGAAGAGTAGGTTTAGACAGAGAAAATAATTCTTTTTTTGGATATGTCGTGTTTGTGATTCCTATGAACAACCAGACTGAAACGTTCAAGAGGCAATGTGGGGCTAGAATTCAGGAAAGATGTTAGGGCTGTAAATATTGTGATGGAAGGCATCTACATAAAGAAGATAATTGAAAGTATGAGAGATGTTGAAGTTGCTCAAAAAAGAGTAAAAGAGAAAAGGACCAGGAGCAAGGCCTTGAAGTACTCTCACAGTTATGGGGATGATATGAATAATAATTCAGAAAAGGAGATAAAGGATTGGTCAGTCAGGTAGGAGAACCAAGAGAGACCAGGGCCATGAAAACCCAGACAAGCAAGAGAATCCAGGAGAAGAGGGTTGCCAAGGGCATCCTATATTTTTCTTGTATCCCTTTCTCCCCATCCCTATCTCCAAGTGCAATACGAGGAAGACCCAGTGTTAAATGAGGACTTGATTGATTAGTTAAATGTATAGCTCATGTTGATGGCTGTTGGGGGTAAGAACTTATCTATATACACGCCTAATTATCCTTACAGATTCCAGTCTCCTTGAGGCCACAGACTGGGTCTTATTTACATCTGTATTCTCCCCCAATGCCTTGAATAATAAATTACACTTTTTAAATAATGGCTTTAATAACTAATATATTATCAACAATTTAATAATAATAATATTATCAATTTAATAATCAGCACATTAATAATTTGATGCTTGTATATTATTAATTTAATAATCTATATTTTAATAATTAATAATGGGTGTTTTAATCATTGTTTGTTGAATGAAGTTGAATGGGACATACTTGACTTATACCAGGTCTCTATTCCCTGACAGGGATGAACTGAAGAGCTAGCAATATGATATGGCCCCTAGTCTCTGGGGAGAACCAAGGAAAGTTCAAGAAATTCCCACAATGAAATATTACTGTACTATAAGATGATTAAAATGATGAATACAGAGAAATATAGGAAGTTTTATATGAACTGATGCACAGTGAAATAAACAGAAACAGAATTATAATGACAAAGCATGGTCTCAAAGAAGATATATGAGAGGATACCTTCACTACTTTCTTTGTTAAGGTAGGGGATTTTATGCATACATATATATATGCATAATTTTAGTTTTTCTGAACTTTATTTTTCTTTTTAGTTATAAGGAAGAGCGACCTCTCTAAAAGATAGAGAGGGAAGGAACACATTGGTGAAATGTAGATGATGTTAAAACCAAATATATCAATGTAAGATTATTTAAAAGAAAAGAAACATTCCCTAAATTTACACAGGACCTTTGTGTTACAAGTGGCTTTGTCAATAAAGGAATATATATATATATTTACATATATATATTTACATATATATATATATCTACACACACACACACACACATATATATATATATATATGCAAACAACAAAATAAAATAAGATGAAAATTGTTGACTTGGTATAGCAATAATGGAAGATCCAACAAAAGGGGAAGAGAGGACATTACCTAGGCATAATCTTGTAAGAAAAGTCACAAGTTGAATAGGTGTGCCTCGATTCAGTTCCTGATATACAAGAAGATAACTCAGAGAGAGCTCTGGAAGCTGTATGGTTCTAAAGGGCTGACTGTGGCAGACCAATACTTCTAACATAACACTTTGGAGATGAGACTGAGAACCTTCTCAGCAGGTTTATCAGGTGACTAGGGAGGCTTAAGAAATCTTTTAGTGAAAGTTTAAAAGCTCAGAAACCAGAGAAGTCTCCAAAACGTCACATATTTCCCTGAAAGGAAGAATTTTAAAACCTTTAGTGCAAAAACCAGATGCAACAAAGTGTAAACAGGATGTTATGAACAAAAACATTCCCAAATGCCCAAATTCTTAGTACTAGATTAAGAAGCAGCCAAATAAAGAAGTATTTAAAATCAACCAATATTTGAGGGGCTAATATTTGATAGGTATAATACTTGGTGCTTTGGGGAATACAAATTATCAATCATTTTCTCTGCTGTCTCCCAAGGCACAACCTAGTTGAACATATGAACTGAGAGACTAAATCATATTGTGGAAGCACATTTCTTGTGGAAGCATATTTAAAATCTTCTTTATAGTAAAACATTAGGAAATAATATTTCTCCCTAAAGTCCTACCCATACTCTTAGGAAAATCCCTTTGGACGGGTGGGTGACAGGTTAGGATAGGGTGGGGAACCTGCGGCCTCAAGGCCAAATATGCTCTTCTAGGTCCTTGGGTGCAGTCTTTTGACTTGTGCCCAAGTTTTACAGAACAAATCCTTTTACTAAGGGGATTTGCTCTGTGAAGTTTGGACTCAGTCAAAGGGCCCAACTTGAGGACCCAGAGGGCCGGTTATGTTCTAACCCTTAGAACATAAGGGGAAAAATAGATCCTTCATTAGGTGAATGGATTATGGGTGTTTTGCTGTTGTTATTTAGTCATTTTAGACTCTTCATGCCCCCAATTAGGGTTTTCTTGGCAAAGATACTGGAATGGTTTGCTATTTTCTTCTCCAGTTCATTTTGTAGATGAGGAAACTGAAGCAAACAGGGTGAAGTGACTTGCCCAGCGTCACATAGCTAGTAAGTGGCTGAGGCCAGATTTGAACTCAGGAAGATGAGTCTTCCTGACTTCAGACTGGGCATTCTATCCACTGTGCCACCTAGTTGTCCTATTTACCTATTATAACCAAATTTAATTCCACCAACCAAAGTGATTGTCCCCAACACCCACCCTTTTCCATCAAGAAAGGATTAAAATATTAGTGGGAAGGAGGATGTACCTTTGTTTAATGCCAGTATAATATCAGTATTACTTGACTATATTTGGGAAAAAGCACTGCATTTGGAATCAAAACGTCTGGGTTCAGCTATTGGTACGACCGTAGGCAAGTCACTGCACAACTCTTTGCTTCATTTTCCCAATCCATGAAAGAGGGGGTTGGATTAGATGACCAATAAGGTCTCTTCTAGCATTGAATGTATGATACAAACACACACACATATTCCAGAAAGGCCTGATCCTCCTTGTCCCTAGCTGGCTTTCCCATGTCCCACATTCTTCCAACTTAAAGTCCCTGGTACCCTAAACAGGTTTTCATCACCACTCCTTTTTTATTACTAGTATCCCCCCAACAACTGGCTTTCCTCCATAATGGGATTCAAGTTGCAACTTCTACATTAAACATACAAGAGTCCCTTAGGTATCCTAAGCATTTTGAGAGCTAGTAATAACCTCTGTGGAATATGTTAATATGGAAAATAGACAGATGGAAAAAGTTAGAGTCATTTTAAAGATGCCTGATTTCATCCATTTCAATATTCTTTTCAGCAGTGCAGATTGCAACCCCTCCAAGATCTCTCTTCTTTTGTGATTCTTACCCCCGATTTCCCAAAGGTCTTATACAGAGAAACCCGTCAATTGATGAGAATCTTCCTCTGGCTCTTTTAATACCTCAAGAATGCAAATGCATCACTTGGGCTTCCATTTATCTCACCATCCAAATGATTCACTTCTGTTTCCCAGGTTCATACAGGTTCTCAGTATTACTTTATGTGCCACTGAACATGTGTAAACCATCACTGGTAACATGTTACAGTCTACTTTCACATACCCTAAATCTTTCCATTGTTTTTTGGCTTACCTTTGATTTTGATTCACCATCAACAACAGAACATAAGTGTTAGTAATGATAATGTGAAAAATTATGATTACTAGTATTTATACAGTGCTTTAAGGCTTACAAAGCACTTTACAAATATTATCTCATTCACACAAGCTAGTAAGTGTCTGAGGCTGGATTTGAAATAAGGTCTACCTAACCTACCTATTCCATGTTCAATGCACTATCCACTGAGTCACCTAGCTGATAAAATGGTCTTTGTGTCAGTGGACAATTTGAAATTACTCAAAATACTGTGCTAAATATGTTCCTATCTGAGAACTACTTAACAAATTCTGGGCTCAGCTCACTGTCCATCCTCTACGCTGATCATATTTATATAGATCAACAGAGAGATTTAGTTATTCATAGATATATGCAAATACACATACACATATAATTAAAGAGCTGCCACCCAGCTATGCGTCAGAATTGGAGCAATCTGTTTTTCACTCACTTTTACCTTTCACTCTGCCATGAGGAGGAGGATGTGCTGTCTTTGAAATCTTTATGCAAATATTCTATGCACACAGAGTATCTGGTTAAATTCTATGTAAAAATTGCTTTACTTCTTCCTCTAAAAAGATGCTGGTCCATAAGCTAAACTTATTACATGTCATGGTGATCTATTTGCTTACACTCATCACAAGAATTTCAACATAAAATGCCCAAATACCTCATGAAATAATGTCTTACTGTCCTTGAGCAAATGATGAAACCAATTTATCCTTTTCTCTGTAGTCCAAGAAGAGAAGGAATGCTATCCATACATAGGAATGCAACTTCTTTACACTTTCTGGTTTCATTTATAGCAAAGATTTCTACTTGGATTTGGTTCAGTTTTTCCCAGGCATATGTCAACACATTCGTCATTAGACAGAGTATGTTTATTAAAGAAATGTGATGGAATGCCTGAAAAGTATTGAACATAATGCTGGCTTTGGAGTCTGAAGACCAAGATTCCCATCCTAGCTTTGCTACTTGTCATATGACCTCAGCCAAGTTACATACCCTCTGTGAGCCTTGGCTTCCTTATCTGCAAAATGGAGGCATGACAACTGCCTGACCAACCTTAGAGAGTTGTTGCTAGGAAAGTACATTAAAAGCATTAGTCTGGAATTATTTTATATGACATTCTATAAATTGATTCAATATGCTACTAATGAAAAATATAACTGAGAATCGAGTCATTCTTTAAATATTAATGAGAAATATATTGAATGAATATATAAATTGTCAAATAAAATAATAAACATCCATAAGCATTATACTAGGTGCTAGGACATGTCAATTGTTACTCTTTTTTACATTAACTGAAGAACATCAGATTTGAAGTCAGAGGACATAGGCTCAAATCCTGGCTCCTCCTACTTAGTACCTGTGAGACTGTGGCCAAGTCACTTTGGCTCAAGGCCTTAGTTTCCTTATCTATAAAATGAGGGAATTGGACTAGATGAACGGTATTAAACTCAAACAGAAACAGATCCCTGAGGGTGGTATGTTGACTAAGAAAACCACAAATTAACATTATTCACTTTGTGTTGTATTTTTATTTATTTTGTTAAACAATTTCCCAATTCCCTGATTGACCTGCAGTAACCATTAGGAGTTTAACACCTCTAGGCTGGGGGATCGGGATCAGAACAGTGTCTTTGAAACCTTAACTTTATAATCATATAGTTTTATGTTAACATATAGATTATTGTATAGATTGCACTCTTAAGAGTTCCAACATTTGAGAGGCAATGTGATGTGGTGGCCACGGAGCTGGGCTTGGATTCATAAAACCAAGAATTCAGGTCCTTCCTCTCCCATGTATTGCCTGTGTGAGCCTGGGAAAATTACTTAATCTCACATTGTCCTAAGCACTAGAGCAGTCAATCAGTCAACAAGCATTTGTTAATCACCTACTGTGTGCCAGGCAGGCATTGTAACGAGCTGTCCATATAAGGAAAGACAAAAGATAGGCATTTCCTAAAGAAGCTCACATTCTAATGGGAAGGGCAACATATAAACAACTATGTACAAACAAGCCATACACAGGCTGAACAGAAAATAGTCAACAGAGAGGAGGCACTAGATTAAGAGGGATCGACTGTAGAAGACTTCCTGTAGAAGTTGGGATTTTAGCTGGAACTTGATGGAAGCCAAGGAATCCAGAGAAGTCAGGAGGCGGAGATGAGAAGGGCGAATGAATGCTCAGAACCAAGGGATGTTGTGGGTCCTTCGTTTTCAAAGAGGACCAATGACATCACAGGGTGCTGTCTTGACTCACTATTGAATTGGATTTAGGTGAGGCAGAGTTGCATGAAGCCATCAGTCACAAAAATCGAGATGACTGGCAATGGGCTAGTGGCCTGCAGTGGATGAGTTTGGCATCTTCAACACCTGACTAAGCTCTAAGCACACTCCACAGGATCTATTTCAGCTGCCTTCATTGCCACTGGAACAAACTATTCTGCCTGGGAAGTCTTCATATCCTGGGGGTGGACATCCCCATAATTCACCCATAGGTTTGAGGCCTGTTGGTTACCCTCAATCTGGTTTAGCCCTGCTGCTGAGATGGTTTTACCACAGTGTAGCCGCTGTACATGTTACAGCTTCTTGGAGCCACAGGTAAGAGTTGGGTGACAGGAGAACACCAAAGGTGGATGAACAGCCCTGAAAAGATCTTGGCAAGCCCTCACACCAGGGGTACTACTCCTTTCTGAACAGGGAGAGAGTCAGTGTCACTGGACCCAGGAGTATGTGGCAAGGGTCAAGGTAAGCTACGAAGGGCTTTGAGTACAGAATAGGGTTTATTATTTAATCCTGGAGGTAACAAGGAGCCACTGGAGATGACCAAGAAGAGAGGAAGGAGGTGACACAGTCAGACATACAATTTAGGAAAATCATCAATGAAGATAAGAATCAGTATATGAAAAATTTCCTTGCTAGAAATTCCCTACACCTCTAAAACCACAACTCTGAACATTCCCAATCCACTCTCCAAAAAAATCCTAGTTAATTTGTCATTTATAAAGGCTCTAAGAAAGACAGTACTATCATAGAAACAATTTGGTGTTCATAACTCCAACAGAAAGTGAGTAAATAAATAACACTGTTCTTTGGCTCTAAGCTCCATTGTACATAGTAAGTGTTAAATACTTTTGTTGAATTCAAAAATAAATAAATAAATGCTCTAAGGACTATCTAATTCTTAGTATGTTTTGTTCTCCCCTACCACTTTCATATCAGGAAAGCAAAGGGGACTTGCACAGGGTCAAGGTCAGTTTTATGCTTATGTATGGGTTACCATGGCTAAAAATATTAATCACCTGTTCACTCACATTCTGGGGATATGCCTCTTCTCACCTTGTTAGAGAATCCCCAGTCAATTCTAGGTATAAACTAGAATAGCAGCTAAGGATGCAATGAATCCAATGTACCTGCCCTCAAGCAGCTTATAATATAATTGAGAAAAGAAGCCAGACACACATATGGCCAAACAACTATAATATAAAAATTAAAATATATTAAGTGAAAAGGAGAGGCACATCATGATACAAGAGCTCTGATTAGTAGAAGCTTCAGTACATGGGTTCATGCAAAGACTTGGCATTTTAACTGCACCAGGACGAATGGAAAGGATTTTAATAGGAATAAAGGGAAAGGGGTAGGGGTGAGGGAAGTATGCAGATTTTGGTTACATGGTGTTTGAACACCCAGATATCTGTGCTTGTGAATTGTTTTGCCAAACTATCAACTTTGATACCTGCCTTTCAGCAATAAGAGTGCTTGATTGATATGGAGTGTGACATACAAAATGAAATCACCAAATCTTCTCTATATACATTCTTTTTCTCAGCTTTAAACGTTCACTTTTCACAAGCAAAATTCATTTTGCTCTTGTCAGAATTAATGATTAAAAAAAAACCCACTAGCTAATCTCATGACATATATCTAGCCTTTCAGGTAGGGACACAATTGCTTTTTTTGGCATTTCCATAGGGAAAGGGACTGGACTTGTGATTTTATTAGCATAGGGAACTCCCAGATAAGTTAACTCCCTCTACCCAAGCAAGCTGGAACTTTTTCTGTAGCTTGTAGTCTCAGGGAGGTGCCTATCATACTGAGAGGTTAAGTTACTTACCCAGATTCACTGAAACAGAGAATAACTGGATTGAGAATTGGAAGGGACCTCAGAAACCATCTAGTCCAATATATCACAAAATCCCCACTATAACATAGCCAGCAAGCTATCATCTACATTTAGCTCAAAGACTTAAAAGGAAGAGGAAACCCAACATCTCCATGTCTACTTTTAGACAGCTCTAATTTTTAGGAAGTTTTCCTGATACACTGCCTAAATTTGCCTCTTTGCAACTCCTATCTTTTGCTTCTGGTTCTGACATTTGGGGTCAAACAGAATACGTCTAATTTTTCCTCCATAGGAGGTCCATTCAAATACTTGGAAACAGTTATACAACCTCTGAATCTTCTCTTCTCCAAGCTAACCATGCTTAGTTCCTCCACTGATCCTCATGACATGTCTTCACCATCCTGGTTCCTCTCCTCTGGACACTCTCCAGTTTATCAATGAACATCTTCAATTATAATGCTTAGAACTTAACACAAAACTCCAGATGAAGTCTGGCAAGGGCAGAGTACTATGAGACAGTCACATTTCTATGCCCATCTATGCTATGTCTGTCTTACTGCTGTCCAAGATCATACTAACTTTTTTGGTCATCATGTCATCATACTGATACATATTGATATCATCTCCAGTGGATATGGCTAGAAAAAAAGTAAGCCCATCATCTGGTGATAAGGAGTGATGATGCAATATTATGTGAGGACAGGGACAAGAATTGCACAAGATAGGAAGGCAAGAATGAGATATAATCTTAGCGCCCATACCAATGGAGCTATGATCTCATTATCTGCCAGTGACACATACTGACTGTAAATGATGGCTTTTAAGCAATTTCTTAGGTACAAGTCATAGTTGATGATGAGTCCTTGAAGCAGATTAAAATATAACTGGGAAATGTTTAACAAAATAAATAAAACTACAATGCAACAAAGATAACGTTAATTTGAGGTTTTCCAACTCTATATCCAGTCTTCTATTAAAATTTGATATCATTCTTCTGCAGACTACTTAAAACATTCCATGTGTTACTCCAACTCTTTTTGACTTCCACCAGTCATGTTTCTTCTGAGATCACAATGCTCCAAGATTCCATCATTGGGAGAACACTAGTGCTAAAAAAGATGGTCACTGGTGACAGGAAAAAAGCTTGGGATCCCTGTTGCTACCGTGGCTGCCCTGAGATTCCATGACCATTTCTGATAAGTGTTGGAGAAGGAAATATTATTAGTCTTTCTTAAAGGCAATGGAATGGAAACCCTATCAATAACTCCTAACCCATATCTCTCATTTCTCACCTTTATAAAATCTTTATTAAAGTAGTTTACATATACATCAAAGGTAGCCTAGATGAAGATGAGAAGGAAATAGCCATTTTCAAAACTACCTTTTCACAGCAGGTGACATCTTTACAGTCATAAGGTCCCATCTCATTTATTGTTTGTTGATTGTTTTAAAATAATTTGATTCAATAGAGCAAAATGCAGCTTTAAGAATTTTTCTCCAAAGTCTCCCATGCAAGATTATACAATAAGATCATGTATTTTACATTAAAATCACTTGCGTGACTTATTAAACAATTATCTGAGGGGGATGGAGGGGGATGATTGTTTAACAGTCCTCTGACAGTCACTATCAAACAAGACATAAAACAGGAAGGTTTTAAGTCATAAGCTGACCAGATAATAGATTTAAAGTTGGAAAGGACCTTAGAGGCCATATATTCCAACCCACTTATTTTTTTTTAACAGATGAAGAAACTGAGGCTCAGAAAGACTCTTTCTTGTTACCACCATCATGGAGGATGCCCTGCTCTGAGTTTAAGTGGAAGTCCTCATAAATAGCAAGGTCCTACAAATGTCCATATTTACATGATATTGTGCTGATTTCATTGAGTTTCTGACTACTAAAAAACCTATCCAAAGAGGTTCCACAGCTACTCAAAATACATTCGCCTAATATTCCACCCAGGAAAAAAAAAAACAGAAGGAAGAAAGCATATTGCCTGGACTATGATATACAATTAGAGGGAGAATTTACTGAGTAAACTAATCACAACCACTATCTTGTACAGATACCATAGATGGACAATGATAGAGCACCGGACCTGAAGTCAGGAGGACCTGAGATCAAATCTGGCCTCAGACCAAACACTTGACACTTACTAGCTGTGTGACCCTGGAAAGTCACTTAACCCCAACTGCCTAAAAATTTTTAAAAGATAAATAAAAATTAAAACTAAAATTAAAATTAAAGCCTGAATTTTATTACATGGACAACAGGAAGTTATTGAAGACTTCTATCACAGGAGCAACAAAAGCTGTCTACACATGAACTCTAGAGTGGTGTCTGTTGCCTCAACTCTAGTACAGCATCATGAACTATATATTGGACTGGATGTCCCATAGGCATCTCAAACTTAAAATACAGAACTCATTATATTACCCTATCCTCAACCCAAATTCCTTCCCATCTAAATCTGACTAAGGTGATACAGCAAAGATGAGATTCAAATCCAGGGTTCCTGACTTCCAGTTCACACCCCATTACTGAGGTAAGGAATATGATTATCTATCAACTTATTTTTCTATCTAGCTAGGTTTGGGCCACCATAAGGAAATATGAGGAGTTTGTCCTACTTCTTCTACTAGGTAACTAGAGAGCAATTAGGGATAATTTTACAGCATTTAAAAAAACTAAATTACTTCTTTATTAAGTTGCTGAATAGATAAAACTGAACGTTAATTTCCAAGCCTAAACTAGTTTAAGTGATGGGAATCTGTTTGTATATATCATTTAATAACATTCATTTATTTCCACTGGGAGAAATGACTTCCCCATGAGAAGCATACTTCTCCTATACAGGTTTAGAGAATATAACTACCTACTTGCCACTTGGATACCAAAATACTGGTAATTCTTTCTTCCTATTTCTGGCTTCATATACCTTTCCTACTTTCTTAATACTCCTACATTAGTTTGTTACCTTATGCCTTGTTTATTTTGATAACCACCTAATAAGTCTTCCTGTTGCCAAGTTCTGCCTTCTCCAAACAATGACCACCATTTCGGGGAAGAAGAACCTGTGACTTCATCAGTAAATGGAGTTCCTTATGAGGAAATTCTCAAACTCTTTTAATACCAATGGCACTCTCTGTACTCTTAGAGAGCTGTGTGATACACTAAGAGATTAAATGATTAGCCTATTGTCAAATAAAACTCAAACCCAGGTCCTTCTGACTCCAAGGCCAGTTCTCTACCATTCTAGGCTGCCTCTCATGAGCACTAGACAAATATTCCTAAAATACAACCTTGATCCTATCACTCACCTCACCAGAAGCCTTCAGTAGCTCTCAAAAGACTAAAATACAGGACAGAAAATCATGAGATCTCAGTGTGAGAAAAGCTCTGCAGATCATCATAGCCCAACTCTTTTAATCTCCTCTGTAATATCCCAAATAAGTGGTTGTCTATTTTCTGCTTGAATACACCTAGTAACAACCACAAATATCATTATCAAGCCAATGCTACTTGTTTATAATGAGCAAAAACATTTCCCTATTATCATTCATCTAATTCTCCTTCTGCCTTCTGCAGCTACTCAGAATATAGTCACTCCTTCTCTCAGATTGGATAGCACCATACATATTTGAAACCAGTAATGTATCTTCCCACACTTACATTCTCCAGGTGAAATATCCCTTCATTTAATCTTCGTAAGACATGGTTTTAAGCTCCCACACCACACTGCCTCTGGATGTATCCAACACATCTATCTCCCATCTTAAAGTATGTCACCCAGAACTTAATATCCTAGATGTGATCTGAGCACAACAGAGTTATGAAAGGCAATTACATATCAGAGACAACGTGCTAAACAACAAACCCTGTCCCCCCCCCCCCTTTCTCTCTCTCCCCGCCCCCTCTCTGTTATGAGCTCCAGTCCCACATTACAGAATGCCTTGCTGATGTCTCCCTCTGGATGTTCCTGGGTCTCTCAAATTCAAAATGTTTAAAATGGAATTCATTATTCCACCTCTTCTCCAAACTTCATTATTTCTGTGGAGGACCCACCAACATCCTTCAAGTCATGCAGCTTTGTTAAATTAGAATCATCCTTAATTCTTTCCAAATCCAAACAGTTGTCAGGCTTTGATTCTGTCTCCATAACATCTTTTACATCTGTTCATTCAAATGGCCACCACCACAGCATATCATCTTTCAAGGAGACTACTGTCTTTACATTTTTATTCTCCCTCAAGTCTCTCCCTGTACCAGTCTCTACAACACATAGCTGTCAAATGGATATGCCTAAACTACAGATGTGACCATGTAATCCCCTTGTTCAGGAAATTCAGTTGCAGCCTTTAAAGCATTTCCACTCTAGTTTCAACCTATCCTTCTGGACTGATTTCCCATGATTGCCCTTCACCCATTCTACACTCCAACCAAACTGGTCCACCTGCTGCTCCCCAAATAAGAAGTTCCACTGTGCTTTTGCATAAGCTGTCCCTCAAGCCTTGAAATCTCTCCTTTATTCCCTCCATTTCTTGGAGTCCGAAGTTCTCTTCAGGATTATTCAGATGAAGCTTGCTACAAAAAGGCCCCTAGATGTTACTGTTCTCTCATATTCTCCTCAGGTACTTTGTACTTTTTAAAATTTTTTTTTACTTATCTATCTACATGTTAGAGCTGGAAGGGATCTTAAAGGTCATCAAGTCCAATTTAATCACTTTACAGTTAAGTAAAATAAGAGATAGAAGTGTGGTTAAATGATATACCTATGGTTACACAGCCAGTAAGTGTCTCAGGTCATCTTCTATAGTCATGACCCCTAGGAATGCAGTGCAACTTGGACATTTCTGGACACAAGAATTTGGTACTGCTTCATTCATCATTCAGTGGGCCAAAGGAAAGGGTTGGACTGAAGCCCAAACCAAAGCTAACTTTGTTCACACTTGCAGGGCTTCTTTCCAATACCCTCTCCAAACACACCCAGATGCTCTCATTCTTGTTTTCTCCTGTCCAATCCATTTTGGTCTTGGATCCAATTTTCTCATAGCATTAAATTTCTTTACAAAAATTTAGATTTCAGTTAGTCAGTGCACACTACCTATTGACAGTCATTGTAAAGGAAGGAACGGCAAGCTTGATGATAGACTAGAGAGAGAAAATGGACAACAGAATTTTAGACTTGGAAGACCACTCTGTGGCCACTGAGCCCAACCCAAACGTGAAAGAGAATCTCCACTACAGCACACCCAATGAACAGCCTTCTAGCCTCTTTCCGACGACTCCTAATGAGGAGACGCCCACCACCTTCAAAGGTGTGTCATTCTACTACTGAACAGCTCTAATGGTTAGCAATTTTTTTCTTTTTTTCCTTACATGAAGCCCAAGCTTGCTTATTTGTAACTTCTACCCAATGCTCCTGGTTCTGTTCTCTGGAACAAAAAAAAATCTAAACCCTCTTCTACTTGATACAAAATCAAATGCATAAATACAGCTATTCTGTATTCTTGGAATCATTTATCATCCCGTCTAAATATACTCAATTCTTATGACCCAATATTCATCGGGCTTGGACCATTGGCTCTTCACCATCCTATTTGGTTTCTGAGTTATCAATGTCCTTCCTTTGATAAGCATGCTATCTATGACTTTATACAAGTAATTAATAAAAATGTTAAAGAACACAAGGCAAGTCCATATCTGTGGGGCAGATGGATGGATGGAGTAGTGATAGAAAGCTGGGCCTGAAGTCAGAAAGATCAGATTTCAAATCTGGCCTGGGATAATTACTGTGACCTGAGGCAAGTCACTTAACATTCGTTTGCCTCAGTTACCTCAAATGTAGGAATAATAATAACACCTCTTCCTAGAGATGTTGTGAGGATCCAATGAGATAATATTTCTAAAGAAACCAGATTAGAAATTAAATTAGATTGCAAACTCCTTGAGGGCAAAAACTATCTCTGTTTTAATCTGTATTTATATCCCCAGTTTATTGACTATTGACTAAACTGCTTAGCACATTGTTGTTCAATCCTGCCAGACTCTTTGTGACCCTGCGGCCTCACATTGTGCCAATAATGGCACAGGGTTTTCTTGGCAGAGTAGTTTGCTTTCTTTCTCCAGCAGACTAAGGCAAACAGAGGTTAAATGACTTGCTGAGGGTCACATAGCTAGTGTCTGAGGCCACATTTGAACTCAAGTCTTCCTGACTCCAGGCCTAGCACTCTATCCATTGAACCAGCACACAGTAGGTGCTTAATAAATGTTCATTCCCTTTTCTCCCTTCCCCTTGGACATCAAAGTCCTCCTACCATTAACATAAGACCATTAATGGCTACTTTTTGAATTCAGATCTTCAGCTAGTTCTAAATCGATCTGTTTTTCTCTCAAGAAGCATTTATTAATAATTTACTGTGTGCTAGGCAATTTGCTAAGCACTATGGATACAAAGAGGTAAAAAATAGTCCCTGTTCTCAAGGAGCTCACATTCAAATGGTATTATCATCTAGCCCATACGTGTATTTTCCCAGAAAAAAAAATATGAGTTACTTTTTTTTTTCAATATTAGGAAAACTATAAACTTTATTGACAATATACATAGCAAAAACAACCAAAAAGCTGTCAAAGTGACTTTGCACAGGTCTGATAACTGCTATATAAACTCCAGTGGCTCCCTTCTAATTGAAGGATTATTTTACCTTTATCTCATCCTTTCAAAATTTCTATTTTTGTGTAAGTTTTATAATCCACATTATTCTTAGAAGGTACAACAGTACATGTATATAATGTATAAATAAGTACATATAAAAATATCAAGGTTATACTTGATTTTTTTTTTTTACTTATGAAGAATCTGATAAAGAAAGATTGGGAATGACTGTCCTAGGGTATATCCTCAGGCACTGGCTTCACCTGTTTCCTTGTTTAGTCATGTAATGGAAGGTCCATGGAAGAGTAGCCAGAAATGGTACTAGCTTTGGGCTGATCTTTTAGGGTGTTCCCAGACCTCCAATCTTATTATTCCTGATCCCATTTCATTGAATTTAAGGCCTTAAACACAAGACAGAACTTTGCTTTCCTCATTCCAGCCTTTGTGTAATGGAGGAGTTCAGTGTTTTGTTTTGTTTTTTCCCTTTGGTCTATAATTTCATGAGTTAGTACATACTCTTTAGAGAAGATCGATTTAGCTAGAAACTTTCATGTAGTCGTCTGACCCACAAGCTGTGCCTATCTTTTCATAATCCCTCCAGTATTGACTATCCCCATCTTTTGCCATCTCTATCAATTTATTGGATGAGAGATGAAACCTCAGATTTATTACAATTTGTATTTCACTTATTATTAGTGATTTTTTCATAGAGAGTTATTAAAAGTTTACAACTCTCCTTTTGAAAGATGATTGATGATACTCTTGTTCATTTTTGCTTCAGAGAATGGCTCATGGTCACAAGTTCCTTTTAATTCTCTTGGATTAATCATGAATATCAGAGCCTTATAAGAGATATATGACATGAAGACTCCTTTTTACCCAACTGACAGCTTCGTTTCTTATCCTAGCTGGGTTGATTCTGCTAATACAAAAACCCTTACATTTTCATGTAATCAAAATGATCTATTTTGTCTTTTGGGATTCCTTCTATCTCCTGTCTGGAAAAAAAAAACAACAACTTTTCCATTAGTCATAGCTATAGAAGGAATCTGATCATTGTTCTCTATTTTTGGGGGGCTGGGGATGAGCATGAACTTACATAGTCTGGTTGCTTATATCTTTTCAATATCTATGTTCATCATTGAGTTCTTGATATAGTCACATTAGATTCTTTGGAAAATCCTGATTTTCCCATTTGTTCACCTTTGTCTCTTTGCAATTTCGGGTTTGAGGATTCCCATCCCTCTTAGGCCAAACTCCTCTACAGAATTATTAAAGGGAAAAGTGGGTACCCCCCTATCAGAGGTCTTCACACCCTCAGTGGTTATTTGAAGGGTATTATGTAAGAGTAGATTCTTGTTCAGCTATAGGTTGACCCAGATTGTCTCTAATGTCCCTTCCAATTATGAGATTCTGGTATTCTCTGACCTCTCTTATACTAAAAAGTGATTCTACTCCTTTTTGTACTTCTCCTAGGCACTATATTGTCATTTGTATTATACTTTTGCATGTATCTAATTCCCTGTACAAGCTCCTTAATGTCTTTTCATCTTGGTGTCTCTCCCCCCACCCCAATATCTCCCTCTAGCACCTAGTTCATTGAATTTAAAATAACTACAATAACAACATCGATAGATAGATAGATAGATAGATAGATAGATAGATAGATAGATAGAT